>NW_008353490.1:4875664-4902211 GCF_000622305.1 Nannospalax galili
TATATATAATTTTTTGAGACAGGCCAGCTCCAGCTGGCCTTGGAACTCACTATGTAGACTGGGCTGGCCTTGAATTCACAGAAATCTGCCTGCCTCTGCCTCCCTAGTGCTGGGAGTAAAGGCATGTGCCACCATGCCCAGCCTAATGTATATTTCTTAATGCTCATTAATCTCACAAGTTGACAGTCAAATGAGTTAATCATTGTGTTTTGTTTTTATTCTCTATATTTTAAGTAACTCGGAAAATCTGAATTGAGAGTGGAAAGCCAGGCTCTGTAGTAGTTAAGTTTACAAATTCTAGATAAGAAGGAATATAAACAGAATGACTATGGTCAATCTTTCATTTTACTGGATGATTGAAATGAGTCTTGTAAAAATAAGCTCCATGCTATTTTTCTAATGTCAGGTCAGATGAGACAACAGTTTAAAATAAATGAAGAATTAATAGTCTGTGTCCATTCACCATGACCCCTATTTTAGCGAGAGGGGTAGAAATCTTTAAAACAAGTTATCTACAATTTAGATTTTAATTAGTTTCCAGTTTTAATCTTGTTGTGTTTGGAAAACTGACACCTCTACCTCTCCCCTCAAATGTCATTTCCTTCCTAAACTCTGGAATGTGTAATCATGTTACCTTACATGATAAAGGGGATTCAGGTTGCAGTAGAGTTTAAGCCTGCTAGTAAGCTAAACTTAAAACAAGGAGATGATTTACATAGAACCAACATGATCATAATGGTACTTGAATATGGAAGAGGCTGCCAAAGAGAGATTGCATGCAAGAAAGACTCAGTCCACTCCATTGAATTTGGGACAGGGCAGGCAAATGCCAGCAACTTCTAGAAACTGGAAAGCGCACAGGAAGGGAGTCACACTTGGAGAGTCCCAAAAGCAGAGCAGCTCCACTGACACCCTGATTATGATTCAGTATTCCTAGGTTGGACTTCCAAACTACAGATCGGTAAAATAACAAATTTGTGTTATTTTTAATCATTTGTGCTAATTTGTTGTAACAGTCATCAAATTGTCGTACAAAATTATTCATTTATACTTATTTAATGATGAATTATTTTATTTATTATAAACCAGAATATCCCTAGGTATGTGGTTTGGTCCTGGCATCCTTGTGTATGTGTCTGATGTTAATAGAAAAGGACTTGTTTGACTACCTCACTTAGTAGTATTCTGATACCTTGTCTCTAACAAATTTAAAATGTGATTATCAAGGAGGCCATTGTACTTAAAGGTAGAAGTTTTGTGTTCCTGAACTGACCCCCACATTCATACAGGCTCATCTAAAATTATTTATTCATTTATTTATTTATGTATTTATTTGCTATTTATTTTTTTTATTTTTTATGTGTATGAGAATTTTGCCTGCATTTATATAAGTATACCCATACATGCATTGCCTGTCAAGGCCAGAAGAGGGTGTTGGATCCTGTGGAACTGGAGTTACAGATGGTTGTAGCTGCCTTGTGGGTGCTAGGAACCCAGGTCCTTTGCAAGAGCAGCCAGTACTTTTGACTGCCAAACCATTACTCCAGTCCCTAGGTTCATGTTTTTGCTCCTGTTTCTTTCTTCCTGAACAATGGAGGCTTGTGTCTTAGCCTTCAAGTAAGAAAATGATGTGTCTTTTGATAATTGGTGGGACAGTAGGTGTATAACTAGGAAATGCAAACCGTTATCTCAGTATGTATTAGTGTCAAGATAACTGCAGCCTTTGGTTCCACATAAACATACAAAGCCTGAGGATGCTGCACAGCACTGGCTTGGAAACCTGTGTTACCTTCCTGTTTGTGGAACTTAAGAAACACCTTGGTACAGTGTTGATTTCACTTTTTCTGTACTTACAAAACCAGATAGAAGTACATCCTTCCTTCTTTGTAGTCCTATCTCATAGTTTTGTTTCGGAATGAGATTATAGTAATAGTTTCCGTTTTCAGATTATTTTCTTACTACTTTTCAAAATTATGCTTGTTGATTATTTAAGATTAAGTAAAACATTATTTTCTATGTCTCGCAGTCACTGAAATGCTTTAGAATTCAACAAATTCAGTTTGTTTAAATTAAGACTGTTATTGAACATTATCTTTGTACTAGACACAAAAAGTAATGCATCATGTTCCCTGCTCTGCTAATCCTGAGTGACACCAGCAGCCCATCCCCAAATGATCCCATACTGGCTGTAACAGAGTACATTCAAGAGCTGCTCTGACATGGCAGGGGTGACTGGATTGGCCTGGGGAAGTCACAGAAAACTTCACAAAAACATCGAGGACACATGGCAGTTTTCTTTGTGGCTATGAAAGAAAAGGACATTTTTGGCCAAGGCAGCAGCATGTCAGAAGATGTGGTTCTGAGAAACAGCTGTCTGCCTGATGCACCTCTGGCAGGGCCTGAAGAGGAAAGAAATCCGAAAAAGAGACAGGGCTAGTTCGTGAAAAGCATAGCATGCTCTGTGTTGTTGTTAGTCCCTTTCTCTAAAGTCATGGTGAACCAGTTAAATGTTCTCATCCTTCATCCCTGGAATCTCTGTGTGAGTACTCAAGTCTGTGCTGAGGTGGGCAGTATAGGTAGGCCTTGATGATGGTAGTGGGAGAGGATAGAGGATGGAGTCAGATGCATTTTCATATGGACAGGGCAGGATGAAGGAGCCAGCTGAAGGGGAGATGGCAGAAGAAGGAATGGGGAGGGGGGAGTAGAGGGCTGCTGGGGGAATCCCTAGTGAGCAGGCTCAAGGAGCAGGCTTTGGGGAAGAGAGCAAAATGAATTTGTTTTGGTGTGTATTGAGGTTTTCATGTCTGATTTATTGAGAAAGAAATGTTGAGATTAGATGTAAATTTGGAGTAGAAACATCTGTAGGGAGTCCCTAGCGCTTGTGTGTGTGGGGTTACAGAAGGAACATAGAGAAAGAAGAGGGCAAAGAGTAGGGAAGTGAATGTTAACACAGGGAACTGCACAGACGCCTCTGTATTTGCCCAAATGGTTTCTGAAAAGTTTGCTCTACCCTCATCAGTCCTGTTGGTAGATGTCTCAGTTATTGATGATGAATTACAGCTCTGGTTCATTTTTCTGAGCTGTACAGTGCTTGGGTATATGATGTTTGAGAACACTGGAAATGTGAAGTGTCTATACCTCATACTTTTAGGAAAGAGGAAAATGAGGGACTTGGAGTAAAAACTACAAGATTCTTCAAAATTGTAGAACTTTTTAGTATTGTTATTATCACTTTTGTATACTCCTTTCTTTAAATTCAAAAGTGAAATGGAGGTAGTTTTACATATTAATAAGCCAAAACTATTATATATTTATTAAATCCTTAGATAAACTAATAAGACTTATCCAGAAAATTTTAACATCAATTTCTCTTTATGTTTTGTGGTGACAATGTGATTAAAACATAGCTTCAATTGAGTTAGAATTGCCTCTCTCTCTCTCTCTCTCTCTCTCTCTCTCTCTCTCTCTCTCTGGATGACAGTAGCTCTTGCACATTCTTTGTTTTGATAATTGCAATAAGTAATTTTGTATTTATATACTCAATACAATTAATACTCCTATTTCACTCTTCCCCCATGTCCTTAGGGCAACATGTCCCCTTCTCTGTCATGACACTTTGTAGTGATTTCTTAGATCTCTTCTTTCATTAAGCATAGGTAGTTGGAATACTTGGCACAGATTTTGCCCTGATATAATATTTATTGATAAAGAAAGAGCTTTTGACTTTAGTATGGGGGAAGTTATTGAAAGAGAAGTGTCTTCTTTTGGTTCCCATGTCTTTAAATGAATACAACCAGACATACCATATCTCTAATTTTGTAGTAAGTGTACAAAGATACTCTCCCACAGAGAACAGCCTATGTTTTAACAATATATGATTTCCTGCTGTTTTATTACTGTTGGGCATGTGACAGTAACACCATAGAAAATATTTTAAATTTAGAACAATTTACACCCTGTAGATAAATTATTTTGCAATAGCCCTTTCTGAATGACCCACAGTTCGAATATTATGCTTAGCATAATAAAGCAGAACTAAAAGTAATGATCGAAAGACTGATACTGGTATCTGACATTTGCTAAAGAGCTTGAATTACTTGGGCTTATATGTTAAGTTGAGGAACATAAGCTGTTTATGTTTCTACTTAGGTGGTGATTTAGACTTTTGTATGTACTGTAGAAAAGCTATTGGAAAAGTTGTCTTTCTTATAGCCACTGAAGCTTTAAAAAATGAATTTGGATAGTTTATTGTAAAGACATTTTTTATCTTTTAGTAAAACAGAGTAGTTATAAAACTGGTAGCTTCCTTTATCGTTGGAAAAAAATGTAATTGCAAAAATTAACTTGTCATATACCCCAGCTCAGCAAAGTCACTTTCTCATAAGTCTGTGGTCACAGTATGTTTTTTACAGTTCAGCATCTGGCTCTGTGGGGTACTGATGGCTTCTAGGAAGAAAAGTACCAGGGTGAGCAATTAAAGGCAAAATGACAGCATAAAATATGATCATTGTGGTTATGCGGAAGACACACTTATGAATTTTGCAGATCACTGTCATTTTTCTACCCATATTTCTCTTGCTTTGTTAGCTTAATAATTGTAGTACAATTTATTTTTTTCTTCTATAAAGTGAGCAATGCTGTTTTAATTATCCTGGTACTTGTTTATTTTTGTTTTTCAGTTTTGAATACTAATGATAACTCCTTTACTGTCTTCTGACATGATACTTTCAGTTTTAGTTTAAAACAGGAAAATTTAAAAATATAGCATTTTAATTATGCGTAAAATTTCTTTATGGTTATTAGCATTTTCTCACATGTAGATTGCATAATATTTACCACCTGGAAATGAGATTTGCTGATAGTTTCTTCATAATGTCAGGTAGTGTTTTGAAGTGTGGTTTGCACTATCATTTTGCTGATTTGGTATGGAGTAAACCGCCTGATACTAGTACTCAAGTAAGAGCTGAAGATAGTGGGTGCATTTCCTTTCCTTTATACTTGCAGAAATGTGCTTCATATACAGTAGAATTGCTTGCATTCTAGCAACGGCATCACGCTGGATGCTATGTTTGCAAATCACTTTTGCCATGCTTTACTCTGAGTGGTAACTGGTTTCCCCTCCTGGGCATCGCTGCCCATCTTCTCAGTCTTCCTATATATTGTTCCTCCTTATTAGTACCACATGCAAACCATTTACTATTTACCTCCAGGATCCTGCTTGCTTAATTTCTTATCATTGTACTCACAGTGTCCTTGTTTCCCAGGAGAGGGACATTACATTAAATCCAACCTGGACTTGAAGGTGTGGTTCACAACTCTAGCTATTCATCAAAGACAATGTGATCTCTCAGTTGTTAGCAGTTACTTATTTCTTTGTGCTTCTGTTTTTTGTGCATCTATTATTTTGTTATCAAAATGTGCTTGTCCTTAGAATATAGCTTATGTATTGATCTGTTAAAAATAAATTCAACCTCTACTGAAATCAGTTGGTATGATCAGTTGGTATGGTTTGGGCTATGGTGAAAAAGCATATTTCTCCTGCCCAGAAAGACTGTAGACCTAGTGAATGTGATGTAGTGTGAACTGTGATAGGGTATGGTAGCAGAATTGGCTAATGACTTAGGCAGAGTTTCTTGATGCCTCATAGGGTTTTCAGTATAAATGTTTGTGAAGGTAGCAGGCCTTAGCTCATACCTTGGGAGTACAACGGAGATACCTGCACATTCATGTTTATTGCTGTACTAGTCACAAATAGACACGATATGTATGCCCATCAGTACGTGAGTGAACAACACTGAGTGTCCCAAGGAGCTTTTGCTACTGGTAGGACCTGTGTGGAGGTTACCGAATTGACTGAACCATTTAGGGATATCCTTGTGATTTTTTTTCCCCACTCCTTAGGTAATCACTTCACATAAGAATGAAAAGTTAATTTGTAGTTGTCTATCTTTGTAATCATGATATAACATGATTTCCTATTCATCTGGCAATATATGATTATTGTTTTGGTAGGTTCTAAAATATCACATTCTTATATGCCATGGAGAATACTGTTTCCGAACACTTAAATGTTCCCTATTACCTTTTCATTTTTGGATCTTTGTAGGTTTTCTTCCCTTCCCCCCCCCCCCTTTGATAACTGTCAGTAGTCTTGTCTGTAGTAGAACAGTTGGCCATTATTTTCTTTCAGTGAGAAATCAGTGAACTAGGTTTACCATTGTCTCTCAGTAAAATGTAGAGGTCACAGTCAGGAACTGAAAGATTCTTTTAAACACAGAGTTAAACTATATAGTGAGCTTGTTGAAGTGAGAGGTCTGCCTTGATTGTCATTCCTCAGGCACCTTTTGTTTGTAACAAGCCTGGAACTTGCTGATTTAGGGCTAGGCCAGTGGCCAGTGGCTCCAGGGGTCTGCCTGTCTCAGCTTGCCTTGTGCTGGAATCACAAGTGGGTGACACATTGCTAGTGTGAGGCTCTTTTTGCCTCTGTTCTGAGGATCAATTTCAGGTCCTCATCCTTGTGTGGCAAACATTTCACTAACTGAGATCTGTCTTCCCGGTTCAAATATGGTCTTTCAAAATGCATATTTAGGAGCTGGAGAATGGCTCTGTAGTTGAGAGCACTGGCTGCTCTTGCAGAGGACCTGGGTTTGGTTCCCAGCACCCATGTGGTGGCTGACAACTATCTGTAACTTCAATTCCAGGGGATCTGACACCCTCTTCTGACTCCTACAGGCATTGCATGACACGGGTGTACTTATATATATATATATATAAAGGCAATACACTCATACACATAAAATAAAAATAAAGTAAAACAAAAATACATATTTACTGTTCCAGTCTTTTTGGCAGTTGTCACTTTCATTTGTGCCTTAAGAGGTGACATTGCTTTCTGTATGAGTTTGATGGCTGCTGTGCTACTGCTAATGTATCATTCTATTTTTTTTGTAGGTCATGTTTTTACATTTAACTCATGTCCTGGGGTAACCTGTTTTGTTTTGCTGTACAAATACTTTAAGGTTGTCACTTTTAAGAACTAGTAGATAAAGCTCATTTTGTACATTGATTCTTATACATTTCATTTGTTGATGCTTCATTTATGTAATACGACCAACAGTAGGCATATTTTTTTGGTTGTGACTGATGGAGAAATGAAGATGCATGAGTTTTATTTATTAATGGAAACAAGTTCATAAATTCTGAGTTTAGGATTCAGTGACATCCTTTGAATGGGTTGCTTTGACTATTTGGCAATAAAGGAAGTATAAGACAATTTTATTCAGTCACTATTTACCCAGTGTATCCATTCGTGTTTGCATATTCACAGCCAAAATAACTTTTGGGTCATATCCTGAAGGAACTGAAAGTGTAGTTGGTAAGTGAAAGTAAACAAGTAGCATACATTTCTGAAATTGAAATATGCTAATAGTAAAAATTAATAGAATATGAATATGCTTTAAAATTATTAATGTATCTTAATCACACAAAATAGGATATAGTAATTGTACAAAGTAATGAATTTTCTTGACATTTTTATGCATGGTGTTTGCCCTCTCACGATGCACACTTCCCTTTACCCCTACTTGTCTTGCTCCTGTGTTGACTATTTACCTTTCGAATTTGGCTTTGGTTTTTTTTTTTCGTGTTTTATTTAAAGTTTTTTTTTTAATGTTTCTTATATGTATGAGTATTTTGCCTTCATGTATGTAAGTGTATCATATATGATCAACACCTACAGAGCCAGAAGAGGGTTTTGGAGCCTCTTTAACTGGAGTTACAGATGATTGTTAGCTGCCATAAATGGGTGCTGGGCACTGAATTTTGGTTCTCTGCTAGAGCAGCAAATGCTCTTAGCCACTGAGCCATCTCTTCATCCACTTTTCCTGTTTTCTCTAATTGTTTATTTTTCTGAAGTTTTCTGACTTTTAAATTTTTATTATTTAGATTTATGATTATTGGTCATTTGTTTTAAAACCTCTTATCTATTTATCCATCATTCATCTGTCTACCCACACAAACATGTACTCACCCACACATCCAATTTATTTTCTTTTTTTTAAAAAAAATTAACCCTGTATAATGAATAGCATCTCTTTAAGTGAACCTTGATAAGATCTGACAGTGTGTTCGTATGACTTTGAAACCATTTCAGAAATTCAAAATAAAAGTGAATTACCCCAAATGTTCCTGTGTTTTTGGCAGCTCATTCCCTTCCTGCCTGATACAGGAAACCAGTGATTACCTGTTTCCACAGTATACTCATTTACCAAATAATTTCTATGCACATTTATAGAAATCTTCATGTGGACATGCACTGTCATTATTCTTGACTGGTGATCTAGGAGTTATAGCCTGGGTTGTGTGATAACTCTCTTTGAATTTTAAAGAAATAGCTATTGAGGATTTGGTGGTGCATGCGTGTGTGCGTGCGTGCGTGTGTGTGTATGTGTGTGTAGTTGTGTTCATGTATTCATGTGTGAGCACATGTGACAGGTTTGTACATGTATATGGAGGCCAGAAGTTAACATCAGGTCTCTTCCTTATCAATATGTTACCTTTTTGAGATAGTGTCTCTCACCAAAACTGGCATTCATTGATTGGCTAGACTGGTTGAACAGTGAGCTCTAGAGATCTCCTGCTTCTGTCTTTCCAGTGTTATGGCTACAGATGTGAGGCTACAGCTGGCTTTTGTGTAGGGTTGGGCATCTGAAGTCAAATCCATACTCTTGAGTAATAGGCATTGCACCCACTGATCCATCTCCCCAGCCACCCTTCTCTATTGAGGAGTCTTTATGTAGGCCTTAAATATTTTATTGTCAGAATTCTGTGTGATTATATGTATTTTATTTTATTTATTTATATTTTATAGAAGGGTTTATTTGAGTTTAAGTTTCCAAAAGGGGCAAGAGTCCATCATGTTGGGGAGGTATGGCCATAGAGATGGCTGGAGGAGGAGGAGTGAAGCTAGGCTCTATATCTTCAAGTAGGCACAGGAAGCAAGAGAGCAATTCAAGATCCCACCTGGTTTAAGAGCTCTCTATGCCCGCCCTGTAACGTGCTTTCTCCAGCATAGCCACACCTTCTAAGACTTCCCACAATAACACTACCAACTGGGAACAAAATGTACAAATACTTGGAGCCTATGGGGGAGATCATATGTATTTTAAAATGTGATTGACTGTAGCTTTTTATACTGTGGATTTCATAAATTCATTTATACATTCTAGTAGTTACTATTGTAGATTATTGGGAATTTTCTATGTAAATAATTGTTTCTTCAGTGAATGGAGATTATTTGCAATTATACATATTTTAACTTTTATATTTTACCCCTTTCATTTTTAGCAGTATCTCTCTCTCTCTCTCTCTCTTTCTTTCTTTCTTTCTTTCTTTCTTTCTTTCTTTCTTTCTTTCTTTCTTTCTTTCTTTCTTTCTAAAAAAAATTCTTTCTTTTTTTGGTCTTTTTGAGACAGGGTCTCCCTGTAGTCCCAGCTGGCCTGGAACTCACTGTGTAGACCAGGCTGGCCTTGAATTTACAGAGATGTGCCTGCCTCTGCCTCCTGAGTCCTGGGGCCAAAGGTTGCGCCACCATGCCCAGTATGGCATGGGTTTATATTTTCAACTTTGGTCTTTATCTTGTTTCTTCATCTCTTTCTCTTTTATTGCCTTGTGTTGTGAATCCCCTCAGTCTGCATTTGTGACTATCTTTTTCTTTCCATCTCATTAATCAAATATAGTTTTTGTATAGCTAGAACTCTGACTTCATAATGTTTATTTCAATATTTTGGCCAAACTATTCTTTTGACTTCACTGCTGTTTGTGATAAATCATCTCTTGTATAGTTGTATAGTTTGTGTTTATTTTTTTCTCCATTTTTTTGAGACAGTGTCTCTTGTGTGCCTAGCTTTGTCTTTGAACCCACTCTATAGCTGAGGAGGTACTTGAGCTCCTGATTTCCTCTCTTCACTTTCTGATTTTCTCATTATCTATGAGGTGAAATCAGTTGTTACTCATGTAGCAGTTTCTTAAATGTAATGCAGTTCTTGTTCTTTCTGTTACTGCTGTGGCATTTTCAGGTGTGGATCTCTTAGTCTTGTATTTCCACAGCAAGCTTGAGCTTCTTGTATCTGAAGACTGAACCATTTTCTGAAGTCTGGGAGTTTCAGTTTTCAGCCTTTATTTTTTCAGCTTTTTTCTTTCTTTCATTTGTATTCTTGTTACACATTGCTTGGGGTGATTAAAATTGCCTTATGTGTCTTGAGGCTGTTTAGTTTTCTTACAGTTTTTTCCTCTCCTGAAAAATTGTTCTATTTTCAGATTCACTGATATTTTTTTCTTCTGCCCTTTAAAGTCTGCTGCTTTCCCTTGTAGTAGTTTTTCCTTTTGATTATTAGTACTTTTTATTTCTGATGTCTATTTGGTTTTTATTTTATTCATACATTCTTTATTTGTTTAGTCATCATTATATTTTTCCTAATGTTCTAGACATTAAGAGATTTCTTTGCGTATGTTTATGTATGTGTTCATGTGTTGTGTACCACAGAAGTCACATAGGGTGATTTCCTCAATTACTTTCTACCTCGTTTTTTGAGACCAAGTCTTTTACTGACCCCGAAAGTCACTGGCTGGGCAGTGAGCCCCGGGATTTTCTGTCTCACAAGTACTGGAACCACTGGTGCATACCACTGTGTCTACTTTTTATGTGAGTACTGGGGATCTAACTTAGGCTCTCATGTTTGTGTGGCAGGCACTTTACTGACTGAGTCATCTCCTCAGCCCCTGATATTAATGATTGCTTTAAACATCTTTATTTTAACAGCTTGAAGACCTTTACATAGACATTTGGGCCTTGTCCAGTTTTCTAGTGTCGGACTTCTCTTCATAATTTTTTTTTTAAATTTGTGAATGAATGATAGTTTCTGTATCATTTACTTATTTCAAGACATTTTATGATTTCTTACTGTTCATTTTATAGAACCTTTGTGTGATACGTGATAAGTTGGATTTTGTTTCATTTTTAAGCATTTTTTGTTGTTTTCTTTAAAGTATCTTGCACAATCTTCAAATCTTTAAATTTACTTCCATGTTAAATATAGTATGCCATTTATTTTAGATTTCCTAATTCTTATTTTTTTCTACCTTGATTTGGTATGTGCCTCCACCATGTATATTTAATAATCATACTCTCGGGGAGTAGGGAGGGGTTGGACTCAAACTTTGAACCAAATAGGTTTCTGGGGGCTGCATTCTCTGGGTGCCCTGGAGCCACACTGAGTGGCTCTCTCAAGCCTGTCTCATGTAAGTGTGCACTCTCAATGGTCCCCTCTTTTCCTTTCTGCTCTACTTAGTCAAGTAGGAGTATATGGAGGGTTTTTGTAGTCCTTTTATTGGTTTTTTATTTCTAGGGTCTCCCTATAAATTCTCTTGATTGCCTTCCAGTTAGTCAAACTGAACTTATACTTGAATTTAATCTTTGGTTTTGGATTTCCTCATTTTATGTCTACTAACCTAGACAAAGACACGGAGTTTTGCCTTTACTCTTAGTCATTTCTTCCCTCCTTCACCTGGTCTCAAGATCCACGGTTTTGTTTTTGTTGTGGGTAAACTGATAGCATCTAATTAAGCATCTAATTAAGGCACTTTTTAAATATCATATGCTTTTCAAGTTGATATCTCTGCTTTATTTTCCGAATCTTCAAAATCTTGCTTTTAACCATTCATGTACTTCAGACTTGTTTTTGAGAAGTTTAACTATCTTGTTTATATTGTATACTCTGAGTATTCCTGAGTAAGCCAGTGTTTCTTCAAGAATCTGTTCTGTTCATCCTTCTTTAGTTTCAATGATTTTTAAATTATTTTTAATACAATATTTGGTTACTTTTTTTAAATTTTAATTTTTATGTCTGTGAGTGTATTGCTTCCACGTATGTAAGCACACCCATGTCGTGCAATGCCTGCAGAGGTCAGAAGAGCACATTGGATTCCCTTGGAACTGGAGTTATGGACAGTAGTTAACCACCATGTGGGTGCTGGGAATTGAACCTGGGTCCTCTGCAAGAGCAGTCATTGATCTTAACCACTGAGTCAACTCTCCAGCCCTGATTTCTTTACTAATTTCTTCCAATATGTTTTGATCATGTTAACCCCAACCCTACCCCTGATTCCTCCCAGATCCACTCTTCAAACCCTCCTAATTCATGTTGTCTTTTTTTTTTTTTTTTTTTTAATCACCTATCAAGTGTACTTTGTGCATTAGTATTCCTGGGTGTGGGGCCATCCATTTCCCTGTGTTTGACCTCCTAGGAGCCATAACTTTGAAGAAAACTGATTTTCCCTTCCCAAAAGTTATTAGTTGTCAATAGCTCCTCAGGTAGTGGTGGAACTTGTTCTAGAATATTGACTGACTTGTACAGGTCTTATGAGACAACCATAGTTGCTGTGAGTTCATGAATGCTATGAGTACTGTCATGTTCAGAAGGCACTGTTTCAGTCCAGTCCTTCCTGACCTCTGACTCTTACAGTCTTTCTATCCCTTCTTCCTTGATAGATCCCTTTCCGTTTATGGCAAGGACTCCTCTTAACTTACTCTCTGCACTTTGACCACTTGTGAATTTCTGAGTAAACCACAGTTCACTGCACAAAGAAACTTCTCTAGTGAGGTCTGAGAGTTTCAATAATCCATGGGTCTACAAATATGGGTTTAGAGGGCAATTTGATACTATGTCCATTTAACAGAATAATAGTAGGTGGTTCACCCCTGGGCCCTGTGAGCTTATCTGTGTTCTTGGCCATATTTACAGTACCAAGCATGTGTTTCCTCCTGTGGAACAGGCCTTAAATCCAGTCCTAAATCAGTTGGTTACCGCCGTCACATTTGCTCCACTATTATACCCTTGGACAGATCTTGCCACACAGGTCATTTTGTATGTCACAAAATTCGTAGCTGGCTAAGACTGCTGAAGACTTTTTCCTTTTAGCAGTATAGCAGGTTCTTTAAAAGCTAGCCATCAAGGAGGAAGCTCCCAGGTCAGCACTGGCTTGATTTTTCCATGTCCTGTGACCAAAGTGTGTGGTGTCTGTTCAACAATAAGGCCTTACCATCAAGTTCTGGTAAGTAGCTAAGTACATGGCAACAGCTTGTACTGTTTTCGGGGTGTCTGGGACACACCTGAGAAACATTTAGTTCTAATTAGATAACTGTATGTTGGATCTAGTAGATAACTATCTAGTTAGATAACTGTATGTTATGTAGTTCTCTTGGAGTTGTTCCTTGGATACTTTCTTAAGGCTCTCTACTTTTGTGTTCAATTCAATCTTTTTTTTTTTCATGTTTATTTTTATTGATGTGTCTTTAAGTTCACGGATTCTTTCTTTAAAAGAAAATTTATGTAGCCGGGCGTGGTGGTGCACGCCTGTAGTCCCAGCACTTGGGAGGCAGAGGCAGGCGGATCTCTGTGAGTTCAAGGCCAGTCTGGTCTACATAGTGAGTTCAGGACAGCTGGGGCTCCAGGGAGATCCTGCTTCAAAAAGAAAAAAAAAAAAATTATGTGTATGAGTGTATTGCCTGAATGTATGCAAGTGCACTTGTGTTGTGCAGTACCTGCTGCAATCAGAAGAGGACATTGGATCCCCTGGAACTAGAGCTATAGATGGTTGTTAGCCATTGGTTGGGTGCTAGGAACTGAACCTGGGTCCTCTGCAAGAGCAGCCAGTGCTCTTAACCAGTGAACCAACTCTCCAGCTTTGTGATTCTTATTTAGTAATCCATATTTTGATAATAAAGTCTGTTTTTTCATTTTGATTAATTATTTTCTTCATTCTTAGCTTATTTCCTTTACTGCATTTAGTATGGTTACTGTAGGTATTCTAATAATCTAACATTTCCAGCATTTGGTCATCTTTTTGCCACCTTTTTTTTTTTGGTTGAGCTTTGGCCACGTTTTTCTGCCTCTGGATATATGCAATAATTTAGGATTACATCTTAGGCATTATAAATTTTATATTGTATAGTTTTGGATTTTTTTGTATTATTTCAGTACTGTTGATGTTTTCTATTTATTTGTTTGTTTATTTATTTATTTATTTTGATGTTTTCATTTTATCAGATATTTAACTTGGTTCACACCAGACAGCACTGGGTTTGCCTTCAGTGATGGTTGGCTTCTAGCTTACCTTTGATGCTAAGGCTTTGTCTGTAATCTACATCTTCCTTTCCTGATTCATATTGCTTCAGGTGTTCTGAATTTACCTCGAGTATAGAGTATAGTTGAACTCCACTGCAGCTCTGTATTCTAAGTTTGTATGCTGAATAAGTTTACAGGAAATCTTACTGCATTGGAGCAGCTACCCACTAATCCAAAGTACAGCTGATTTTTCCGTTGTAGTTTGCACTGCTTCCTTGATATCTTTCTGGAGGCGGCCTATTCTGCATAGCTTCCAGGTAATGTTGCCACATAAAAGCAGGGCAGGTTGCTTGTACCTGCTATAGAATTCCACTTTCTCCAGGTTTAACACCATTTGCCATCTCTAGCTATGAACTAGTCTCTAGACTCCTTGGTTAGTTGATTTTTAAAATTCCATTCATACTGTATAGTTCCTACCTGTGAGAGGTTAGGATTGTTTTAAGCTCATTACTCCATACTGTAACTAAAAAGCCTCTAATTTGTTTCTAAACTATTTGTAAATACTTTGTCTTTGTTATGAGGTGTTTGGAGTCATTAATATGTTGTGGTGACTATCTTAAAAACAACATTAATCACAATATTTTATTTTATTTTTTTGATGTTAACCGACTTAATATGCTGTATACATTAAAATTTGAAATTTACTTCTTGTGAAAATTATCTCAGAAATATTTTGTATGGCATTAAATAGTCTTGGTTGGTGTTTTTATGGCATTTAACATTTCAAGTTATGGGTATTAGAATTTATAGGACCATTTCATACTGATTTGAATGTTGGTTTTTCACAAGTTTTTTTTTTTATTATCTATATGGTAGAGATCTTTGTGTATCAATTAATTACACCCTTTTCATGTTATTTCTTTTACATAGATTTCTGAAAATAGTAATACTGGGTTTCAAAGTGAGTGATAATGTTAAAAGTCATTCTTTTTTTTTTTTCCAATAGTAGATCAGCCAAGACCAAGTTTATTTTCTGTTCAAATGAGGAATGAAGTCATTCTTACATACAATTGAAATGCTCTTCAGAAAGTTTGTGTGATTTACCATTTATAAAAGCATTAGTTTGCTTTATCTTTCCAGTATCCACGTTAGAATTATTTTCCTCAAGTGACGTATGAAAACTCATATAATTTTTCTTCTTTTTTGTTTTTATGTTGTCATTTGTGACTCAACCAAGGTGGGGGTTGGGTCTAGCACTAGGCAAGAAATATATTACTGAGCTACATCCTAGTTCCTGAATCATAATGATTTTGCTTACTTATTTATTTTAAAAGATTTATTTTTATGTTTATGAGCATTTTGCCTGCATGTATTTGCACCACTGTGTGCTGGTGCCCCTGGAAGTCAGAAGAGGGTGTCAGATCCCTTGAAAGTGGAGTTAGGGAGTTAGGGACAGTTGTGAACTGCTATGTGGGAGCTGGGAAATGAACCTGTGTCCTCTGCAAGAGCAGCTGGTTCTCTTAACTGCTGAGCCATCTCTCCAGCCTTTAGTTTAGTTTTTTTTTATTATTATTACAAATTATTGTGTGTTTAGAGTTCCAGTTTACAATTAGCTGTTCATGTTTTGTGTTTTTTAAATTTTTGCCTGCTTGCTTAGGAAAACAGCCTTTAAAACTCCTTTACTAGACAAAATTTCAGTTCATACTTACATTGCTAATCAACTCCAAGACTAGTTTTATTGTATCATTTCTTCTTTGTTGAGCTCAGTATCAGCATTCTTGTTAGAAGGTATCATCTCTCTGACAGTCCAAAGTTTGCTAAAACCAATGGAAAGTAATTTATCAAAACTTTTTGAGTTATTTTAAGAACTTGGACTTACAGTAAAACTTAAAGTTTATTCAGCCTCCTCATATTACGTTTTTCATTTAGAAGTTAGATCACTTACATCCTTTTAAGATGTGAAAAGTGGCTTTCTTTTCATAAGATTCTTTCCTTTCTGTGTGCGTATGCAAGTCCACATTTTTGTGGTCATATGTGTGTGTGCATTGTCATTGGGAGTATTCCTTTATCGCTCTTCCATCATTCCTTGAGGCAGGGTCTCAGTTGAACCTACAACTCATCTGTAAGGCTAGTCTTGATTAGCTTTTTTGGGTAAGGTGTTTTTTAATCTGTGTTTCTTAGGAAATAATTCCATGGTAATCTAATATTTTCTATGTTTGTGGCACTATAGACATTTTCAATATCTGACAAATGAATTTTGGAAATAACTGTGTAAGTTCAAGCCTGGTTTTGTAATCTTCATCATCTTTCAGTGTGTTATGAAAGTTTGCCATCCCCCTTGTAATTAGTAAGGAGCTGAGAAGAGAGACAAGAGCAGGTAACATGTTATCAAGTTAGGAAGGGAAGGAACTAAGTAAGGCCTCTTGGCTGCTGGTGAGAGCCACTGAAAGTACTACTGGCCAAAGACAGATAAGCATGAGACCATGAGAGGATTACTAGCAGAGGGGTTGAGTAGCTCAAACAGCATGTGGTATAAAATAAGCATCAAATGTGGTGTGGTCATCTGGATTTAGTCAGAACGTTAGGTGGGAAAGCCAGTCAGGTTTCTTTCCCTGTATTTGGGTGATGATGAAACTTGGAAATTACAGCAGCAGGGATAAATAGATTACAGATTAAGAAACACTGGTAGTTAAGTAAGTATTGGAAGAAAAAGAGGATAAAAAAGACAATCCTGTATTTCAAAGGAATGACTGAGAAGCTGAGAGTGATTCGTTTATTACTTTAAACATACTGTCTCTGAGAATCTTTCCATTTAAACTGAGACATGGAAAACCATCTACATCCATTCAGATAAGCTTCTGAGGATGGGATAGGAATGGCTCTTTATGGAGCCTTTTCCCAGGTAGATGATACTTTGAATAGTGAGGAGTTTTTTGGGCTAGATGCTCCAGAAGAATTTTTCTTACATATTTACTGATCTACTAATTTATTTGATATAAAATCATGTAGTAAGAGAGTATGAAATGTATCAGGGTCTGTGGGATAGAAACGTAGGTTCAAATAAGTCTGTTGAGAAAATATTACAGTGGTGTACAAAAGATAACACTCACAAAGCAATGCAATTTCTTTCTAATCCTTCTTAGCTTATGAATATAGGTCTAGAATATTTCTTAGTATAAATATAAACATAATAGAAAAATTACTTTTATTTTTAGTTTACAAAGGCATGTAGGAAGTATAAAATTAAAGAAAGATTTCAGGACTATTTTGGCTGGAAACACCGAGAGAGATAGTTAGAATTTTTATTAGCGTATATTCTATAAAAAGATGAGTTTCGTTATGACATTTTCATACAAATTATATTATCTGTTTTGATCATATTCAACCCTCTTATCACCCTGTCTTGTCCTCCCTCCCACTAGTCCCCTTGAAAAAGGTAACTTAATAGTAAAATTTGGTAGTGGTATATCTACATACACTATAATAAATACAGTACCATTAAAGTTTTGAACAACCTTTTAGTAGGGAATAATTTTTAGAAAATTATATGTAATATCTTCCACTATTATTGTAAAAGCAAGTGCTTTGTGTAGTTATCTAGTATTCAATTCACAGTGCTCTGGTGCTTCCTGGGGCTTAGTGTAGGTGGGAGCATGACAGCTGCTCTGGTGCACTAAGACAGGGATTGAGCACTAGAACTCATTTGGGATGTTCAGTGTTTGCATGTTTATGCATATGGATTGTAATATCCACACTAAGGGTTCCCACATGTTCAGCATTCTTTTGTTACGTAAGGTTTCATGTATCCTAGGCTGACCTGGGTAGTCAAGGGGATGAACTTTTATTCTTATATCCTGCCTTCACTTGCCAAGTGCTGGGATTACAGACTTGGCCTACCTACCATATCCAGTGTTAGTTTATGGCTTTGCTCAACACATTTCTGAACATTAGGCAAAAAATGTTTTCCACTTAAGCTATTATTAACTGTTAACTAGTTACAGAGTCTGGTTTTGGTATGTATGCCTATTTTTATACAATACACAATAAACAAGGTAATTTAAAGTCACTGAATGTAGTTTTGGATTGTTGAGTTAGAAAGGTGTTTCATGCACTTCATTAGCTTGTAGAAAAACTGAAATGCTGTAATCATTATAAATTATAATATGTAATAAATGCTTAAACCTCTTTTTATATTATGTACTCTTAACAAGTTAAAATACTTTAACAACATTAAATCATTCATTGAGTATATATGGGCAGAAGCTTAATGGTATTCTTTATTTTTATTGTTTGACATATTCCTTTATAAAGTAACCATGTGAAACTTAAAAAATCTTATTATCATTTCCCTTTCAATGTTTTCCATTATTAGATTTAGAAAAAAACTTGTATGAAATGTAGATGATGTGGGATATTGGATTTAGCTTGTTTTTTCTATTCACAAAATATAACTCTCAAAAAGCATGTCTCTTCAGTGAATGCTGTGCAGTGATCATAGTCTTTCAAGGATCTGGTGATATGTGAATGTCTTTTGTCATCTGCAGTCATGCTAGTCCCTGAGCGTCTGCACTATTGAAACTGAACTGTGCTGCTTTGCTGTGGGTCAGCTTTCATGGACAATTAGTGTAGTAACAGGACTTTGGTCACAAGTTGTCTTAAGTGTTTACCATGAAGACATCGTCCTGTAGTTGAGCAGCAGTATTCTGTTAGCTTCCTCTCTCCTGAAGCATTTCATGTTAGCCTTTTCTTGGTGACAAGTTGAGCAACTGCTCTCTGTTTTGTTCTTGCATCTTCCTTCTGTGGGAAGCCTTAGGCTTTCCAAATTTGCTGGTGGTTATTTTTCTTTCTCTTTTTCTTAGCTGCTTTTTTCTCTTCTGGGTAAGTGTCAAAGACTTACATTGGGTTATTCTTCTGACAAGAATGAAAAGAACCATCTCCCTGCTGTTTGGCTCTGTGTCAGTACCAACAAGTTGTACATGTTTGATGCTCCAGGAGGTAACTGGTTCCAGTAGTGTGCAGAAGTAAGCCAGTAAATCTCCAGGGCCACCCTGCACATTGCTACTTGATTTTTACCGTACATATCACTATGGGAACAAATATTTCTAAACAGGGTTTTCCCCAAACTGTAAAACTATTCAGGTCTTTGAAAAAGTGGTACTACATTTAGCCTTCCAAAGTTGTCAAGATGTAGAAACATAGGTTATTTTAGCATGTTTTTGTCATGATTTTGTCTTTCTGCCCCCCTCCCTCCCTATATAGCCCTGTTACCTTAAAATTTGGCATCCTCCTGCCCCAGCCTCTGAAGTGCTGGGATTATAGGCCTATACCACTATATCCTGTTATAGGATTTTAAGTTAAAAAGATAAAGTATCTTTATTATGATAGTCTTTTTTTCCATTGGTAATATTTTTTAAAATTTATTTTTCTTTTATGTGCATGCCCCTTTTGCCTGCACATATATATGTGAATCATGTATGTGCAGTGTCCGTGGAGGTCAGAAGAGGGCATCAGATTACCTAGAACTAGAATTAAGAACAGTTGTTAGCTGCCATGTGAATGCTGGGACCTGAACACCCATATTCTACAAGAGCAACCAGTGCTCTTAACTACTGAGCCAGCTCCCCAGCTACCCCCATCAGTAATCTTTTTAATTTTAAGAAAGACTGCAATTTATTGTGTGATATATTCACTTAGCAGCAAAGAAAGAAATTGAATGCCTTTACCTGGCCTATGAATGTGGTTTTGTTCCTATTCTGTTTAATTTTTAATTCCTGTCTTTAATGGACAAATATAGATAGATAGACTGACATTTCTGTATCTATAGCATGTATGTACATTGATTTACCCTTATTATATGCCCTCCAAATAAGCTTTCTTTATTTCAAATCAGTAAATCTTTATTAGACAATGATTTTAGTGTGTAAAGACCCAGGATTATACTAATTCGAGGAAGATGTTAGTTTGGGCATCCTAGGTTGACATGCACAAACTGAGGTGACGTTTATTTTTGCTGTTTCTTTGAGGTCAGGAATGTGAGGGAAATTATCTCAATATTACTATCTTTCTTATTTACTAATTTTTAATGTATGACAAATTAGTTTTCTATCAAACCAATTATCTTTTTTCCTGTCTGTTATAAGTTTATTAGTTACATCTCCTGGTTGTCAGGGTTTTAATATTTCAGCAGTGAAGCTTGACTCTATTTTTTATTCACACATTGGTAGGTGCAATGATTAAACATTGGTTGATATAAAATTAACATTTCTTAGCTAATACATGAGATTATTTAGGTATTTTTCTTTAGTCCTTTTTGTAAAATTTAAAGCAATTATATGAAATAAAATGATCTGTCTCTTGCAAAAATTAACTGGATTTTTTGTAATATAATACCTCTGAGTTGGTATTTGTTTCTTATGCCCTCAATTTAAATACCACAGTTTATATTATTCATATGTGTAGAATATTTTCTAAAGCCTATTATGATTTTGTCCCAGTATTATTAACTAATACCCTTAAGATCAGCAAGTGGGCTTCAATTTAGTCTTCTAAATTTACTAGTTTTAAATGGATATGTGCTAAAGAGATCATTTCAGTTGTGAGAACTGTAAGCTATGATAAATGATTTTCCTTTACAAAATTCCCCATCTCTGAGACAGTATTAGTTTTTACTTTAATTACTGGCTGCCGTAATGTTTCCTATCCATAACTGTCTGCAGAATAGACTGTTTCTGAACAGAGGGTATGGCCTGTTTACTCAACCGTTGAGAAGAGGGCCCAAGTTCTACCAAGTCTGAACTGTGGCACAGGAGAGTGTCCTTCATTTAAATATTTAAATATTAATGTTTAATTGTATAGGCAGAAAACTTCAATGTCATTTTAAGGATAAGCTACTTTACTAGGAAGTTTTTGTCTGTTATCAACATTAGAGTTATGTCTTGAATCTTAACATCATTGGGAAGGACACAGCCTTGCAGCCATATTGGAAAGTTTCTGTATATCCATCTCCTTTTTTTCCTTTTTTCTCCTATTTTTAAAAAATAATAACAGAAAAGCTGTTGTCAGGGGTGGCTCTTTCAAAAATGGCTCAGTTGACATTAGCTGAAAATGAGCAGAACGACACTAACAACTAATTGATTACAGTAATTACCAGTCTTTGGCTAGTTTGTATTGGCAAACTCTATGTACTCCTGGAATAAATGTGAATTTGTAGAATGCAAGGAAAAGGTCACTCTCATTTGCATGATAGGCTTCATTAGAATATGCTGAGGACGAGACCTAGTGTTTTATGACTTCAGGTGATGAATAGCTACCATATTACTCTGTTAGATGAAAGCATGTTTCAGTCACTTAATTTACATGCTTTTTGAATTTCAAGAAAAATCTTTTATGTTATAGTAATAACAAGCTTACTATGTTCTGAACTGAATTATTTTGTGGCATGTATTTTTTGAGACAGCAGAATTATTTTGTAGGTTATTTCTAATGGTAGGATTAGAATAATTACAAAGAATTTTCCACATTAGATGTTTTAAGTGTTACAATTTTTGTCATTCATAAAAGAAAATGGATTTTTAGTGTTGTGGAATAAAATATAGGGTAACTCATTGGAGCTTTAATTTTATATTTTAGCATATAGTCTTTAGTGGGCGGTAGACTTTATTGAGTTCTAGAATGCATTGATTTTTCACTTTAAAATAATGCAATTTCATCACTTCATTAATTTCCTCCTTAACATTTATGCTTAATTAGTACTATTTCTCTACAATGTGTGTGTGTTTTAAACATATAAAGTATAGGTATAGCTGCTATGTAATGGCTAGTTTTGCTTAAAACCTTCACACAGGATCCTTTGTCAGGTTCTTTTGTGACATTTGTTTTATGCAAAAATTGTAGGGGTCATGTCAAAACGAAAGTATGAACATTTTTCTGCTACTTACCTCAAAACATTTTCAAAGTCAAAAATTATGTTTCCTCGCTTATAGCATCTCATTTTCTCTGATCATATAGTAATAGCGCTTATTATTTGTCATTATTTTTATGTTTCCGTTATGAGAGAGAAATAGTCCCCATTCTTAAAAGTGTCTTTATGAGGGGTATCCAATCCTAATTGGTGGTGACTGTAAGTTGTTGGCACACAGGGTTGGCGCTTCAGATATTTTACTATTATAAAATTTCTTCATTTTGAGGAGCCATTCCTGCTAGCAGAACTGTTGAAATTGAAAAAAAAATGGACCTTTTTTCTTTTATCAAATGGGATTTCATAATAAAATTGTGCAACGAGCTTGTATAAGCTTTTTAAAATACCATTGCTGCCACTGACTAGGTCTATAATTTATTTAGTCAGGAATATTGGAGGCATTTTTGATTTATTTGTTTTTAGAAAAGTTTTGTTAAGGGAGATAATGAGCAGAGCTAGTGTTAATCATTTACTCTGCAACTCTAAAAATGGAAGGTTTGCAGATTTTTAGCCCTGTTGGGGAAAATAAATTCACTCAGTGGTAATGATCTATCTGTGTAATTTTTTAAAAATTTAAAATATTTTACTTATTATTCTTATCTTCATTTTATGTTCATGAATATATTGCCTGAGTGTATGTAAGTGCACCCGTATAATGCAGTGCCCGTAGAGGTCAGAAGAGGGTATTGGATTCCATCGAGACTGATATTATGAAGTGTTGTTAGCCTCCATGTGGGTACTGGGAATTGAACTTGGATCCTTTGCAAGAGCAGCCAGTTCTCTTAACCACTGAGCCATCTCCCCAATCCTTCTGTCTGTATAATTTAAAAAAATATTCTCTTACTTTGGTGAAATGTAATATACTCGTGTTTAGTTAAATACTAAGCTAATCAGTACTTAATTAGAACTTTTTATGTACATGTGTATTGAGTGATCACAATTATTTGTTACCTCTAACTATTACCATTACTTTGTCAGCACCATAGTCACCACCATACTCCCTCTTATTTTCCTTTAGATACTGTTTTCAGCAAAGAAACTTGGGTGTATGTGCCAGAGTCTACAAATGTACATATTTAACCCACATTCACATGTATCATAAGATATGTAGTTTTTAAACACTCAGATACTTTTTAATATACATTAATCTAGTTGTAATGTGATTTTTTAGGTTTTTGACTTGGTTTTCTGTTTTCACAGATCCCAGTAAAATTAATTGTAGTTGTTTATAATTTTAATTATTCATTACAGAGAAACTTTTGCTATTTTTTCTATATTTGTGAGAGCATTCAAAAGCCTGTAAAGTATAGGCACATTTGCTTCAAAATCTTTGAATATGTTTTATATTGATTTTCTGACAATTTGTTGAATTAGATTAGATTAAAAAGTCAAGTGAGTTTGTGAAGTTATGACTTATAAGTGTGGAAATTAAGAATGGGTTACAAGCTAGATGCTGTAGACCGATGAGCATATCATCTAAGTGCTAGTGCTTTTCACAGTTCAGTTAGGAAAGAGAGTTTCAGCATTGTGTTCAGTAGCTCCTTCATGCAGGTGGACACACAACACAGCACAGCTGTCTGTGTCATAATAGGTATTTTGCATTACTTATTTCTTATACATGTAGTATAAAAGTCCTCAATAACTGAAAGGAAGCTTTACCTGAATTTTAAGATAATAGTCTTTGTAAGTCTGGCATATGGTATATGGTTTACTGTACTTTCTTTTTCTTAATCATTCATTCATCCATTTGTGTGTGTGTGTGTGTGTGTGTGTGTGTGCGTGTGCGTGCGTGCGTGTACATTTGTGCATGCATTTGTATGTGGGTACATGTGCCACTGTGAGTCTGAGGAAGTCAGAGGACAACCTGTGTGAACCTTTTTCCACCATATGGGTCCTTGAACCTTTTTTCACCATATGGGTCCTGGAGGTCAAACTCAGACCGTCACATCGTCAATATGTGCTTTTACCCACTGAGACATCTCACCAGCTCTCATTGCATACTTTTAGATTTACTGCAAACTTATAATCATATATGATATTGATTTATATGTCTTTAACATGATATTTTTGTCCTGGTCTTGGTTTTTTCAAATCTTTTCCTGCATTTCAGTGAGATGAACAAAAAAACAATCTTTTTAAAAAATATTTGATAATTTTTATTTTATGTGTTTGCGTGTATTGCCTGTACTTAGGTAAGTGCACCCGTGTCATGCAATGCCTGTAGAGGACAGAAGAGGCTATCAGATCCCCTGGAACTGGAGTTATGGACAGGTGTTAGCTGTCATGTGGGTCCTGGGATTCAAACCCAGGTCTTCTGCAAGAACAGTCAGTGTTCTTAACTGCCGAGCCATCTCTCCAGCCCCAATCTTACTCACTCTTAATCAGGAAGAATTTTTCTATCTTAGGGTTTTTAGCTGCTTGCTTTATTACTGTGCTATACTCCAACCCTGAAAAAGGGACTACTGTATAAGGGAATAGAACTTTGCTCTCTTAATGTAATAGTTAAAAAGACATGCCTTCTTTACTATAAAAAGACAACATCTAGAATTTAATTTTAAAAGAATGTGAAATGCTTGTCCTTCTTTAAAGTTCAGTGGAAATAAAGGTAGGTGTCTTAATGAAAGTGAGACATGGAATTGTTGACTTCAACTTTTTTATAAACTTGAAATTTTATTTGACTGAAACTAGTATTTTTCAGACATTTAAATGATAAATATAATGCAATAATTAATAAGGACATGGATATATTATAAATATAGGGAATTCTGAGTTAAATTACTAAATCAGATAAGAGCCATCAAAAAGTTGTAATTTGAAGTATATTATATATATGTATATATATAGCTGAAAAAATATAGATCACTGAAAATACGTGCTCTTTAGATTTATACTTTTTTAATTTAATTACTTTTTATTTTTTAGAAGAAGCATTTCATTACAGCTTTAACATACTAGCAGTTTCCAGAGCAAAGATACATCTCTTTCAAAAGTGGCTATAAAATTTTTAGGTTTGCTGTTGAATTAATACAGTTATATAATATTGAATGCAATATAAGCCCTATAAGAAATAAAATTCAACGAGTTTTTAACCTTTAAAAAAGATCTCAATTTCATTTTAAAATATACTGTTTCTCACAGAAAAACTCATTGTTTTTGCCCATAATGCTGAGATGTTGGCACTTGCATCTCTAATCTGTATGTATCTGATTATTGTTAGTTGTAATTGGTTGCACTCGGATCCTTGGCACCTGTGTATGTCTATAAAGTCATCGAGTAGATTTCAGTGGTAAAGTTTGTCACCTCTACTAATTAACATGATGTAAATTTTTATACTTCCTCCTCAAATATAATTCATTTTTTAAAAATTTGTTGTTTTTTTTGTATGTGTGTATATCACACAGAACATCCCAAACCATCTTATTTAACTGTACACCCACTTCCCAAATGGCACCCTACCATAGCCTTCTCCCCCCACTAGAGCTCTTATACTCTGTTATCCCTGTTACCGTCTGCTGTGTTGTTGGCATCCCCAGCCATTCCCCCACTACTTGTCCATCTAGTGAATCTCGTCAGCCTATCTAGAGGTCTTTGTTTTAGGAAGGTCATCTGTTCCTCATCTAACAGCAATCTGTTGTCAGTATTCCTTTAGATAAGATTGGGGGTCTGCTGTTCATTTTCCCAGTTCTATGCTGGGTTACTGTCTGGGAGTCCCTTGGGCCACCTTGGCCAATAACTCAAAAGAAGGTATCTCATATCTGGCATTGTTGCTTGTCATGTAGCCTTTAGCTATACATATGGACTCTTTTTTTTTTTTTGGTCTTTTTGAGACAGGGTTTCCCTGTAGCCCTAGCTGTCCTGGATTCACTATGGAGACCAGGCTGGCCTCGAACTCACAGAGAGCCGCCTGCCTCTGTCCCCCAAGTGCTGGGATTAAAGGCCTGCACCACCACACCAGGCAACATATGGACTCCTAAAAAAATTATATTGGCCCTTTTAATCTTTGCTTATACTTTCCTTTTGGGTGTTTAAGGTCATACAGTTGGTCCAGTTAAACCAATTTATTTTTACTCTTAAGGCCGTTTGAGGATCTGTTCCTCAGGGGTCACATGGGCTTGGGAGGAGCCCCTGGCTCCTTTCTTTTACCAGTTCTGCCTATGTGAAGATAAGTCAAAGGTCCTACTCGATCATGGTTGGCTTCGCTTGGAAGCATGGAGGAAATGATTCCTCTGTGTTGACCCTCTTTGCAGACTGGACACTGGTTCGAGTGCATCTCGTGGGGTCTCCTCGGCCTCCTTGATCAAGAGGACAAGTGACCTACCACAATAGGACATTTTGAGAGATGCTCATAGTTCCCTGGAACTAGTCGACCTAGGAGGGCAAGGAGCAAAAACTGTCCTTTATGTCCCTCTGACCAAATTATTATAGGCCTCAAAGTATGTCTGTTAAACATCCAGGAAGGTTAGTTTA
>NW_008353490.1:4902486-4919777 GCF_000622305.1 Nannospalax galili
TTGAAAAAGTAAGCTAATTACAGTGTCCTAGATATTCTATATTTCATACAAGGTTTTGTAACTCTAATTATGGAAAACAGTGGAAAGGAAATAACAATAAAATTTTTAAAAAGTTTCATGTGGTTACTTTAGAAAGAAAACTGTCTTACAGTAGAAAAATGAAGAACATTAAATTTTCCTAGGGAAGGCATTATGACAGAGAAAGTAGAGCATAGAATTTCACTAGACTGAGCTTAAACCCTATTTAAACATGTATCAGCATTACTTTTCTTTTTTGTCTTGGTATTTCAACTAGGAAGAACATGTTTGTTGCTTAGTCAGGCCTTATTTCTTCTAAGGGGTGGGGTATGTGTGTGTGTGTGTGTGTGTGTGTGTGTGTGTGTGTGTGTGGCCATGCCTGTCTGTCTGTGCCTGTGTATTTACCCAAGGTAACTCAATTCTTGTTTAATGTTTTGTTTCTTTGTTAGACAGTATGATAATGTTTAAAGTCATATGTATAAACTTGGAGATTTTCTGAGTTGAAGTACTAAATCAGATGAGGTTCAGCAAAAGGTTGTAATTTGAAGTATATAATATTCCTTTTTAGGATTAGTAGAGATAAAATCCTAGTGAGTTGTCACTGGGCTAAGGTTTGTAAAGTTTTATAATTGGTATTCATACAGGTATTTTTATTAAAAAAACTTCATGCAATCTAAAATATTATGAAAGAAATTTTACTACATTCCTTGTGGCTTTATTTGGAACATTTTGTTTTCTTAGATGTTTATATATCTTGTCTAGTATCTCTAAGAAATAGATAAATTATGATGTATACTTCCTATTGTTAAGAAACACAGTTTTTCATATTTCAACATTTGTGAAATTGTGATATGTTTTAGAGTTAATTGGTACTTAATTTGTTTTTTTAATATAACTATTAAAGTAATTCCATACCTCAAAATTGATAGTCTCTCAGAATCAAGTAAACACTGTATATTAAATTGCTATAATGTACTACAGAAGACATTCATTGTTGTTGTGGGCCTTTGATTAGTTAGCTCAAATTTTCGTTTTTATTTTTCATTGTAGACTTTCATTTCAATCCTCTAGCTTGAAATTCTCTTTGAGTTTATTAGATCTTCAGGCAGTGTATCAACTGTGAAAATTTCTTATTCTCCAAAGATCTTCTCTTTTTCTGTTGCATAGTTAGTGAAATGATGCCCCCCTTCCTACAGTCTTGCTTTCCCCATTAAGCTGGAACTTACATATGGACTAGATATTTTCTTGGTCTTTACATTCTAGCACTGCTACTATGGAGTGGCACATAATGCATGTTGGTCTGAAAGGTGATGGGGTGGCTACCTCTGACTTGACCTGTGGTCACAGCCAACTTTTCTTTATGACCCAGGAATTTCTGTGGACTTGGATAAAACTGTATTTTCATATTTGGAATAATAGTTTTTGTAACTAATGTGGAATTGTTTTTCATGCATTTTAAGAGTGTTGGTGAGATCAGAAATTTGCTTATCTCTCTATTATAGTTTCCAGATTATTAAGATATTCATTGTATATCTGGAAATTATAGAAAAAGCTAAATAACAATTCAGATATATTATCTCACTGGCCAGTAATAATCACAATGTGTTTTCAGGTTTTTTTTTCTAGGTTTTCAGTTTTTAATGTATGTAATCACCTGTTTTTTGAAAAAAAGTATTTAGTATGAAGTAAAAAAGTTATTTTTTTCCAAATTATCCTAGAAAGTTCACTTCAGTTAATCACTTACACAATCATGGAAGTATATCTAAATGAATTTGTGTACTAGTGTATTTCTTGATTCAAGAATACATATTGGGCACTGGAAAGATAGCTCAGTGGTTAATAGCACTGACTGCTCTTTCTGAGGACCTGGGTTTGATTCCCAGTAATCACATGGTGGCTAACTGCTGCTTATAACTCCAGTTCAGTTTCAGGGGATCTCTTGCCACCTTCTGACTTCCATGGGTATTGCCCAACATGGGTACACCTACATACATGCAGGCAATACACTCATGCATGTAAAATAATAAAATATTTTAAAAAGGAATATATATATTCATATTAGTGTATTGTTTGTTATTCCTTTCATTTATTTCTACTGAATTGCTGTTGCTTTTTCACTCATATTCCCCAGAAAAATGTCAGCTATTTATTTGCAAACTGTATCAACAGCCCAAATTTCCTTGTGGCTCTCTTCTTTATCAATGGATAAATCACTCCTTCTGAAATATATCCCGTTTTCTTGCTGATGCCTGTTTATAAATCTTTTCATTCATTTGACTATGTGGTTTATTTCCTCATTTCTTTTTTCCATCCTGATGAATGGAGAGATAATTTGCAATTAACTGTTCACTACCCTAAAACGAAATAGTACCATACCACAATTTCACTATACGAACCTTGTACCTAGTCACTTACTGAAAGAAACCACATAGGATTCAAAATGAAAATGAATTCATTATGATTTATAGACAGTTTGCTAGAGAACAAGATTCGTTGAATTGTGACAGATGATCTCCTTGTAGTGCTATGATGTGATTGGTAAGGAATTAGATGTCAGTAAATACAATCAAAGATTGCCTTTCCTTTTCTTAAAATTAGGTCCCAAAACTGTAAGTTTGAAATGTTCTAAATTGCTGAAGAAAATATGTAGTTTCAACAGAATTTCAGAAACTGATCCTGCCTTATGTACATTACTCGTGTGTACTGTCTGTGCCCTCTTATAATCAGTTGATTCCTAATGTAAAGTCAGAACACCCAAGGATTGACCATGTCTCATATTGATCTTTACAGCATCACTGTTTACAAATTACCTAGTTGAATAAAAAATTAATAGGATGTGAAAAGTATTTTTTGCCATTTGGTGTATTAAAGACCTTCCTGAAGTTAATAATTGTTTTTAACTTTGTGCATTTATAGTCTTTCAAGAATACTTAACTTTTAATATATAGACCCATATAGTGAGTGTTCACTTTCTTTTGGCTATTTGATAGTGCTTATTTAGAACACTGACTTTAGTTTTTTTGGTTAACGTTCCACACTGGGTCCATTCCTAATAGCATTGATAAAAGTCACATTGCTATATCTCCTAACAAAAATCAATATTTTGAATGATTAACAGTGAATGGAAATATGATAATGACAGTAATGGTGGTGAACACCTGTAATCCTAGCACTTGCACAGTTCAGGCATGATGATCATAAGTTCAAGAATAATCTGGACTATAGTACTGAACTGGAAGTACATAAAGGGAGATTTAGCTTGTCATACACACCTAAATCAGTAACAACAGCAACAACAAACAAAGGCTAGGGATGAAGCTCACTGGGCGAGTTTTTGCTTAGCATACATAAGGCCATAGGTTTGATCTCCAGCACTACAAAAGTGCCCCAACAACATACACCTGTTTATATACACACATATACTTTGGTAGGATTTTGAAGAAATTAAATGGCTTCCAACACTCTGAATTGTCAAAAATTCACCAGCTGTGGTTCATTGAGTCCTTCAGTGTTCTACTTTTTAGATGTATGATAGCTTTCAGGAATTAGAAATTCAAAATGTCATCTTGCAATTTTAGAATATTTAAAATTATTCTTAGTGTGTTTTTAAGCATGCAGTGGTTAACACCATTTTAATTAATCTATTCTTAGGATGTCTTTAAATATGGAAATATGCCGTTTTAAAACTACATAAATATTCCCCCTACGTTGCATTTTTTGATAGGCATGATTTAACGTTTGTAAATAATAATAATTCTGTCCAATAATTTTTGCATAGTAAGTTTTAAGGTGTGGTCAATTTTTTGAAGTTGCTGACATTTTAAAATCATCTCACCCCCCGCATAGCTACAAAATGTAATCAGATTGCTGGTAAGTTTTTGTATGTATTTGGCCAGCAATGATCAAAGGAAGCTTGTGAGGGGATTTGCTTTTGAAGACATCATTCTGTGAACAGCCTTTTACCATCAAAATTATGCAATAGATGCTTAATTTGAAATCATGTGACATTGCTGTGTGTTTTCATTAAAAACAACTTACTAATATTAAATGTAAACTAGTGTACAAATAAGATCTTGATTCTGCTGCAGTTTTAGCTGTTTTGACTTTAAAAGCTAGAGGAAAAAATTTCTTTCTATGAGTTTGAATCTATAAAAATGAAAAGAATCTTAATTTTATGGCAGCAATCATAAACAGTACATTAGGTTTTCTCTAATAACATGTCCCATTAAAAAACTTCATTAAGGCTCTAGCCTATGATCTTTACATCACAATGAGGAAGGAATAATGTTATTAAGTATGAGATTTCATGGCGTTTTTACCTGTCGTGGGCCCTGTCGTGTCAAAAGTACAGTACATTGACTTTTCGACTAGCTGCCAGCCACGAGCAGCCGCAGTGGCACTGTGTGTTACCACCTCCTGGAACTGAAAGCACTCCCTGAAGCCAGTCTGTGTTGCAGAGTCCTAGATGAGGTCTTCATGGGTGCTGACCATAAAAAGTTCATCAAAGTAATGAGGCGAGGAGAGAGCTTGGTGCTCATGGGCAGAGCTCAGCACCAAGGAGTGTGAACTGGCTCCAGCTGTGACAATAAAACAGCAGGTGGCTGCTGTCATTAGGGGTGGCAGATGAGGCAGGGGACTCACATTCAGCCCACAAAACTCTCATTTGTTAGCCATCGCCACTGTACCATGCAAAATAGCTTCCATCTCAGTCAATTTTACTTTGCAAAATATTATACATAGCCATAAGAATATTAGAGCTCTGAGCATACAGGTCTTCTTCCCTTCCCAGTCTCCTCCCCTCCACTCTCCTTTCTTCTCCATCCATTTGTCCCTGCCCTTACCTTACCTTACCTTTCTTTACTTCAGCGCTTTGTGCCAGAATGCCCTACTGGTGGACTCATATTGAGTGCCCCTTGTATGAACAGTAAGGTTTTACAATCTAAAAACTATTGGTGCATTTTTCCTGTTGAGATGACGTTATTTAGTGTTACAGGCTCTATACCATGCAGGTGGATATAAACTTAGTTGAGACACCTTTCTTTAGAATTTCTTATCTCATTATCCCTCTCAGCCTCTGCAAAGAATTTAGAACTAGAGTGAAAGAGAGGAAACACAGAAGAGTTGTTAGAAATCTTTTCACAGATTAATTGATTGAGGTGCTAGCTCACAGATTACAGAATTTATTGTTTTCTTAGTTTCAGTTTAGAAGTGAAGCATAGCATTATTTTAATAATATGTGGTTTTGTGACATTTTAGTATACTTTTTTGATTGAAAGTGTAGCTGTAGGCCAAGGTTTAATATCTTATTTGGAATGTAAAACTGCAAATAATAGAAACCATTACTTTTTTTTTTAATACAGTAGGGAGAGGAAGTTAAAGGAGTCTAGTAGTAACTACAGAAACAGCATCCTATTGTCAGCTAAAAAAATTAGATGGTGTGAAGTGCCTTTTTCCTTTTTTTCCAATCTTGTAAAGAAACTGAAAGGCCTAAATTTACTGAACAAAATGAAGGTTTGTTAATATAACCCACTCTCTGCTAGTTGAGAGAAGAAATGGTGCCAGTAGTTTAGTCTCTAAAGAATAGAGACTAGTTATTTTGCAGGATGTTATTTATTAGTTGGAATATATATGTTTGATGCAATCTGCCTTCCTCCATCTTACTTTTTTGAGACAAGATCTCTCACTGAACCTATAGCTCACCAATTTGGTAAGACTTGCTGTCTAATGAGCTTCAGGGATCCACTTGTCTCTTTCATGTGCTTTTTTTGGAGGCGGGGCATTGAGATACAGTCTCCCTGTAGCCCCTGCTGGCCTGGAACTTGCTATGTTGACCAGCCTGGCCTCGACGTCACAGAGATCCTCCTACCTCTGCTTCCTGAGAACTACCATACACAGCTAAAAAAATTTTTTTAAAGTACATTTTCAGGTTTCTGTGTTATGATGACATATTTAGCCCATTTCCTTATACTGTGGTTATTGACAGGTTGGATTTGTGGTATTTACAATTGCGATTTTGTAGCTGTTTTTCTGTATGTCCTTATGCCTTGTTTGTTTCTCTGTTTTCACCACATATTTTTTCTTTTGTAGCTTAAGTTGATGTTTCCTTATTTTTTAAATTCCATTTGTAGTTCTACATATATATGAATGCATTAGTGTATATTATATATTTATATATAATTTATATATGTATGTAAATTTTATGTATTTATGTATCTTAGTTTTTACCCTTGGGATGATAGTAAGTATCGTAACTTACAATATTATAGTTTGAATACCAAATTAATTTCAATACTTTGCAAAGCTTTGCTCCTGTATAACTTCATTTCTCTTTTCTCTTTTTTATGTTTTTACTATGATACAGGTTTTCATTATTCTTTTGTCTTCAGATTTTTCGACCATAAGTATAAATTGTAATTTTTGTTCTAAGTTGATATCTTTCAACCCAGAGAGAAGTAAAAGAGGTAGAAGCTGAGTTTATACTGTCCTGTTGTTTATCCAGGTGACTGCTGTTAGTAGTGGTCTTCATTTCTTCATGTGGAATTAAATTTCTGTCTGTTATCTTTCAATTTCCTCCTGAAGGATTCTTTGCTATTTCTTTCTTTTTTCAAGCTTTTTGCCTTCTTTCTGAGGTAGGTTCTCCCTATAGTCCCAAGTAGTCTGGAGCCTGTAGACCAGGCTGACTTCTATCTCACAGAGATCCACCTGCCTCTGTCTCTGAAGTGCTGGAATTAAAGGCATGTGCCACCAGGCCTGGCTTTACTGTTTCTTGCACTATAGATTTTTAGAATGATGAGTGCTTTGATTTTTATTCGTCTCACTGTCTTCACATCTCGTTGGTTTCATTTATACTTTTTGCAACTATAGAATTTTTTGTTGACATTCATTGTGTGTGTGTGTGTGTGTGTGTAGTGAACACTTTCAGTATCATTTCTGTCTGACTTAAATAGTTTGAGGGTAAGACAGTTGCTAATCCTAGTGAGCATGCCTAGTCATCAATGTAAGAATATCTTTTCTTAAAAAATCAATTTATTCTATTTTAAATTTATTTTGGGTGAGGTCTTATTTGTTATTTTTAATTTTATATGTATGAGTATATTGCCTGCATGTATGTAAGTGCACCCATATCATAAAGTACCTTCAGAGGTCAGAACAGAGCTTCGAATTCTAACTGGAACTGGAGTTATGGGTGCTGGGAATTCAACCCAGGTCCTCTGCAAGAGCAGCCAGTGTTCTTAACCACTGAGCAATCTCTCCAGCCAAATATATATATTTAAGATGGTGTTTCACTCCTGGCTGGCCTTGAACTCAGAAATCTACCTGCCTCTACCACCTGAGTGCTATTATTAAATAATGATGTGCACCACCCTTCCCTGCCCAAGAATAGCTCCTCTGTTGCTGTTTTTCTCGAAGTTCTTCTGTGTTTGCCATTGGGAGTTTGACTGTGTTGCCTCTCAATATGGATCTAGTTTAGTGTCTTCTGCTCTGTGTTGTTTCATGGATGTTGAAAATAATGTTTTTCACGAATTTTACATCTCCCACTGGCTCCTCTGTCTGCAGCTTTTAGTCTCTTGAAAGTATCATTTGATGCTTCTACTGCACATTTCTCTCTGGTCTATTAATTGCTCCCCTTTCCTTTTCTTTCTCTTCTTGGTCGTTTTTCATCCTGTTCCTTAGACTGGAACTGAGTACTTTGTGTCCACTTCTTTTTTCCTTTTCTTGCTCATTTTTGTATTTACTCTCTGTTTGTGAATTATTCATTTGCTTATTTTACTTATAAGTTTCAATTAATTCATGTTTGTTTCTTTTACCTATTTAAAATCCATTTGCCAATATTCTCCGTTTGTTGATTCATTGTTCTTCTAATTTCCTCTTGTTCTTGATTTCTTAGAACATGTGTATTACACTAGTGGATTTGGTGGTAGCCAGTTCCATTGTGTGGGATTTTAGAGGAACATTTTTTTCTAGGTTAAATTTTTTCTGTATTTTCATGTTAACTTCTAGCCAGTCATGTTTCAGAGTTCCTGTTTTCCACACACCAGACAAAATAACCAGTTGCCTTTCTTTCTGCCGTGCTTATTAGATATGCCAAAAAATTCCGTTTTGAATTCCATTTGAATTTTCAGAATTTTTTGGCTATGTTCTTGTGGGCTTGTCTTGTTCTCCTTCCGTGGTGAAGGGTTTCAGAAAGTCTTCCGTCCATCTTTAATATAGCTTTCCCTTTTTAAATATAAGATCACGTATGTATTTTTGTATGTATGTATGTATGTATGTATATATATATATATATTTTTTTTTTTTGAGACAGAGTCTCCTTGTAGCTCCAGTTGGCCTTGAACTCACATATTCACCTGCCTCTCCTTCATGAGTACTGGGATTAAAGGCATCTGCCACCATGCCCAGCAAACCTGTTACCATTCTTAGGTCCCCTGTGCATAGCTTCGCTCTACCCTACTTATAAGTATTTCTGTTTATTTTTTTATTTATGCTTGCTTTGTTTGCAATTTGAGTTTTTGGTGTCTTGGAATTTAATACTTTGAAGTTAGATTTTTAAAAACTTTTTTTTTGTTTTATGTGTATGCATGTTTTGCTTGAAACTATGTAAGTGCACTGGTATCCTGCAATGCCCATGGAGGTCAGAAGAGGTCGTTGGATTCCTTGAAACTAGAGTTAGGTCAGTTATTAGCTGCCATGTGGATGCTGGGAATTGAACCTGGGTCCTCTACAAGAGGAGTCAATGCACTTAATCGCTGAGCTATCTCTCTAGCCCCAATTTTTCTTATCATTTGCTAATTAAAAGAAAATTCCAGTTCACTTTACATCTTTGGACCATCCAGTTACGCTGCTTGGAATTGTGTAACAGCCATAACGTAATGTTTTCTTTTCTCACAATCTTCTTTTCTTGCCTTCATATTTTGTAATTGGTACTCCTTTTAATTCAAGCCCAGTGTTCCTCTGTATTGCTCATCTATCAATAATCTCATCTTGTGAGTTTTCAAAGTACCTCTCTGTTTTTAGTTCTAGACATCTGGTTTGGCTTGTGTTTAGATCTAGTTTTAGATCTAGCTTTTGCATGTTTTTGTCATATAATGTCCATAAGTATTAATATTCTTTTTTGGTCATTCTTCTAATTAATAGATTTTTTTCTGTTTTTATTATGGGTTATATTCTTTGCATCCTTTGCAATTGTTAATTGAATTCTAAATCTTTCTTATTTTACTTTCTTTTTATTTTTTGTTCATTCATTTTTGTGGGTTTTATTTTGTTTGTTTTGTTTTTGAGAGGGGGTCTTGCTGTAGCCCAGCTGGCTTGAAACTCGCTCTGTAGACCAGACTGGCCCTAATCTTACAGGTACTGCCTGTCCCTGCTTTTGGAGTGCCGTGATTAAAGGCATGATTAAAGGCGTGTCCCACCTTTCCCAGTGCTTTGATTTTGTATTTGAACAAGAGTACTGACCTTTGTTTCTGTGTTAATTTAACTGAAAAAAAGTTTGCTCTTTTTGAGCATTACTTTTAACTATAATATGAACAGTTCAGTCTAGGACTAGTTTTCTCTACTAAAGAGCCAGACCTTCCTAAATTATGTAGCCTACTCTTAAGTTCCCGGAGTTAGAGAAACTGACTCAAGACCCCAGGGTTTTGGAAAGTATTTGTAGTCATGGTGCTTGGCCTATCATTACTAGAGACTGTGTGACAACATGTCTGAACTATTACTCTTGCCCATTTTATATAGGAATATTGTATTTGGTCTTCCATGAGAAGATACATTCAGCCAGGGTAGCAATGCTCTGCTTTGCTCCTGCCTATGTTTTTCTTGTATGTTTCTATTAAACCACCTTTAATCTCCAAGGACAAATACAGTGTTATACTTTTGTCTAGTCATGTGATACACATAGCTAGTAGGTAGTCAACTGCATGCTAATCTAAACCCAAAAGGCAGTAGAATAGTAGCTTAGCCCTGTTCTGTTTTTGGAGGATAGCCAACCTTCCTAAGTTTAAATTTTCTCTTTTTTGTTTACAACTTAGTTATCTATAAAAATAGTATTGTTAGTATATCTTTAAAATTATTTTTTATGTGTATGAGTGTATTGCCTGCATGTATGTTAAGTATGTTGTGCAGTGCCAGCAGAGGTCAGAAGAAGATGTCGGGTCCCTTGGAACTAGAGTTAAGAGCCAGTTGTTAGTTGCTGTGTGAGTGCTGGGAAATGATCTTGTGTCCTCTGCAAGAGCAGCCAGTGCTCTTAACTGCTGAGCTATATCTCTAGCCCTATTAGCACATCTTTAAATGATAAAGTGAATAAAAATAGAAATGAAATGAATTTGCTTTGATATTATTTTTAAAATGTTCATGCCTTCTTATTTCAGGTTGTTTATGTAGTTTATTAGAAGTTATTATATGGAAGTAGTTGAGCTATTACTAGCTAATTGGCATTTTTGCATCTTTCCTCTGTAGCAGTAATTGATGACAGTGATGGTCTCCTGGAAGTACTGCATGCTTTTGATAAGTTTGCTGAACCCTTACTACAGATTAACTTCTGTAATACAGTATTTCATTGTTAAATCACCTTTCATTTTTATTCTAATTTTATGTATAATTGCATTCCATGAAAGCTATTTGTCTTAAATACACATACACGCACACACACACACACACACACACACCTTGGTATATGATACAGAGCTCTTCTTCATGTGGACATTCTAAGATGGCATGTTCTTGTTAAATGCTCTAAATAAATTGTATCACTGGTGTATTCTCAGGTTTTGTTTCTTTTCATAAATTAATATATGTAGGTTAGATAAATACAGTTAATGTGAATGAATACACCATCAGTTCACTTTCATTTAAACATTACTTGCATGCCCTTGTTTATAAGTAATACTTTAAAAGTAATAATCAGTAATTCTTCAAAGCATAAAAATTTGCTCCTTAATAATTAGTGGATGTGAAAAACATTACCATTGAAATCTACCTGACAACTTTATATTCATGCTCAGATGCCAAGGAGCTCAGAAAGTAACTGACTGTGACTAGTAATAATAAGATATACAGAGATTAGAAACACATGTGCAAACATCTTAATGTCCATTACACTGAAAATGAATTTTTCTGTATGAAACTGTGTATTTTAATAATGAAATGGATCATTCATTTAATTTTATGTCTTATAAGGTTTATACTGGGTACAGTATTGTATAACTGTAATAATTCAACTGTAAACCTAAAAATTTACAGCCAGTTTTGAAAGAGATGCATCTTAGCTCAGGAAAATGTTATTGAATATGTCAATGCTGTTGTAATGAAATGCTTCTTCTAAGCATGTGGTTATTAAATAAATAATTAAAAAATAAAATAATATTCTTTCAGTGCTTACTGTAAATCATCATCATCATCATCATCATCATGGGACTGGAGAGAGAGCTCAGTGGTTAAGAGCACTGCTTGCTCTTGCAGAGGATCCAGATTCAATTTCCAGCACCCACATGGCAGCTAACAACCGTCTGTAACTCCAGTTCCAGAGGAATTGGATACTGTCTTCTGATCTCCCTGGGCATTGCATGGCACGGGTGCACTCACATATGTGTGAGCAATACACTCATACACATAAAATAAAAATAATAAATAAACTATTAAAAAGTATAATACAGATTAGAGATGCATGCGCCAACATCTCAGTGTTAGTAGCAAAAACAATGAGTCTTTCTGCAAGGAACAATATATTCTAAAATGAAATGGAGATCTTTTTTAAAGGTTAAAAACTCAATGTTATGTCTTATGTGGCTTATACTGAGTTCAATATTGTATAACTGTATTAATTCAACTGTGAACCTAGAAACTTGCATCCACTTGTGAAAGAGTTGTACTCTTGCTCTGGAGTGTGTTACTGAATATGTTAAAGCTATAGTGAAACCCTTCTTCTAATCATGTAGTTATTAGAAATTAAATAAAATGATAAAAAATACTTCAAAGCATAAAAATTTGCTCCTTAGTAATTAGTAGATGTGAAAAACATTACCATTGAAATCTACCTGACAACTTTATATCCATGCTCAGATGCCAAGGAGCTCAGAAAGAAACCGATTGTGACTAGTAATAATCAGAAATATAGAGATTAGAAAAGCATGTACAAACATCTTAATGTCAATTGCATTAAAAATGAATTTTTCTATATGAAACTGTGTATTTTAATAATGAAATGGAGATCTTTTTTAAAGGTTAAAACCTCATTTAATTTTATGTCTTACAGGGTTTATACTGAGTACAATATTGTATAGCTGTAATAATTCAACTGTAAACCTAAAAATTTACAGCCAATTTTGAAAGTGATGCCTCTTAGCTCAGAAAATTATTACTGAATATGTCAATGCTGTTGTAATGAAATGCTTCTTTTAAGTATGTGGTTATTAAATAAGTAATTAAAAATATATATAATAATCAAAAATCATCTCCAAATTTCCCCCCAAATTAAACGTGCTTGTACCAGTTTTGGATACCTCTATGCTTTTGTACAAAGGAAATTCCCCATGAGCCTTTCTTGCTGGGTGCTAGATCATGTATGGAGTTTAGTGGCCTGATGGCCCTGTTAGGCTCAGTGTTTCCAAGGTCCTTACTAGGATGGTTAGAAGTTGGACTATGTTACTCCATTTTAGCACCTGCTACATGATATCTTTTTCTTTGTCACCTTATATTATGTGCTAGGGAAGAAATCTGAAAACAAATTACATGTAAAAGTGGAAATCTTTTTTTGGTGAATTTATTGATTAATGTTTTGTTTCTTGACATAAACATCTTGTGTGTTTTAGCTCATGCCATTTAATCAATAAGGACAATACCAGAATTACATGCTTCAGTTGAAAGAGAGTCTTAATTTATTAATAGCAATCATTTATTGAGAGTCAATTTATTTCTTGAAATACCTAATTCCATTTTACTTTAGGTTTCTATCAACCATATGTAGCTATATTTACCTGTAACCATTGCTCTATTCCAAGATGGTTTTTGTTTCTTTTTAAATTTTTTAATTTTTGTGGGTTTTTTTTTTTTCTCTTTATGTAGCTCAGGCTGGCTTCAAACTCACTATTCTGCCTTAGTTTCCTAAGTAGCTGGGATTACAAACAAATACCACCATGTCCAGCTCAGTTTTCTCAGTTTTAAGTTGAAGTTACAGAAGTATGTATCTGTTAGAATTGTGGTTTTATGTCTGATAATGCTTGTTTAATATTTCTTACTTTATTTTTCACTTAGCAAAATGATAAATTTTATCCCTATTTATTTTTACATCCTTGCATGGGTTTTTCCAGTAGGCCTCCTTATTCTGGAATAATGAAACTGAGATTTACAGACTCCCTTTAACCAGTTGAGAGATAGAGAGAGAGAATAAATGAGATTGATTCCACATTCTCATTAAGAGATTGGGGGGAGAGAGAGAGAGAGAGAGAGAGAGAGAGAGAGAGAGAGAGAGAGAGAGAGAGAAGAGAGGAGAGAGGAGAGAGGAGAGAGTAACTACTAGGGTGAGATGTTGATGAATGATTTGAGGAAGTTTGAGGAGCTATAAAAGTACATCAAAAGGAGTGTGGTGTGGTGGTACATACTTTTAATCCCAGCACTTAGGAAGCAGAGGCAGGTGGATCTCTGTGAGATCAAGACCGGTCTGGTCTACACAGCAAGTTCCAGGCCAGCTGGAGCTACAGGGAGACCGTGTCTCAAAAAAACAAACAAACAAGATATTGATTCCACATTCTCATTTCTTGCCTGGGGCCTGGAACATCCTCATGCTCGTTATCTCTGTACTAGAGTAAGTCTCGTCCATGTTTCACATGGAATCTTACCACAAACCCAGGGAACTTATGTAATGCTTTTTTGCAATCATAGGTGAGGTTAGATTCAGTCCAGGCTCCCAGGCCTTGTTCTCAGTGCTTTCTTGTGCCATCAGGAGAGTGTCAACAAGATATGTATTTAATTCCCATTTTCTGTATTAATACTTTGCATTTTCAACCCATATCTGACATTAACAGAAAGTGTGCTAATTATTATTTTGTCACTATCAGAGACAGCTCCAAGCAAAGCCTTCTTTCCTGGAGTTTCTAGGGATTGTGGTCTGTGATCAGTGTGGTTTTGGCCCACAGTTTCTTCCTTTTTCTGTAACACCAGAGCCATTCACAAATATATCAAACATCATTTCTTTTTAATTCTCTTCCTGGTGATTTTGTTGGTTCTAGCAATCTTTGTTTTAGTTTATTTGGGCTACATATGTTTACTAAACTTGGTTTTTTACAAACAATGGGTTCATTAGTGATTTCCTTTTGTCTTCCTTGTTGTTGCTTTGGCCCTTACATAGCCATGCTCCTGAACTGACAGAGCCTAGGTCAGCCCCAGGAGTTTCTTCCTTTCTTTCTTTTCACTATACTACTGCCTGTGTTGTTTTCATCACAGAGTATAGTATACACTTCCTTCATTGGTTTTCTTAGGTAATTTGGTAAATTTAACCCAAAAGTAATGCAGCAGATATGTGTCATGCATGATGCTTATGAGTCATGAGTTCTAATTCTGAACATGAAGAGAAGCAGGACAGTTGACTGATCAAGTGTAGTCTCTGGGCTCCATCCTTATTACCACTTACTTTGTGTAGTTTGTGGAGTCAATCCATATATATGTGCCAGAGGTTTTTATCATGTGTAAGATGTTTTCAGATTTAAATGAATAGGTATGTTTCTTTTAAATGTATATGAGTGTTTTTCTTGCATGTATCTAAGTGCACCGCCCATCATGCATTGCCTGTTGAGGTCAGAATAGGGTATAGAAACCATTGTAACTGGAGTTTTAGATGGTTCTTAGCTGCCATGTGGGTGCCGAGAACCAGACCCGGGTCCTCTGCTAGAACAGCCAGTATTCTTAACTTCTGAGCCATCTCTCCAGCCCCATAAATTGTTAGATGTAAAACAACCAGTAAGAGTGTCCCACTCTTTAAAGAAAAAAAACAAAACCCAGAACAGCTTTAATATGGATTGCTTTCAATATTATTTAGAATGCAGTTAATATTTGGAATGGTGCAGTATATTGTTAAGATCCTGAGGTTCAAAATATTTACAGTCCTGAGAATAGTAATAATTACATTTTCATATGTATCCTCATTAATTGACAATGGGATTAAGTGTAAAATAATTACTTTTTTCCATGTGGTCCCTCTCCTTTCTTTTGTTTTGGTAGTATAGGATGTTGTGTGCTTGTTTTGTGTGCTTGCCGTACAAGCTCTCTTATCCTTTGAGTTTTTTTTTTTTTTTTTTTTTTTTTTTTTTTTTTTTTTTTTTTTTTGAGACAGGGTCTCCCTGTAGCCCCAGCTGTCCTGGAACTCACTATGTAGACCAGGCTGGCCTTGAACTCACAGAGATCTGCCTGCCTCTGCCTCCCGAGTGCTGGGATCAAAGGCCTGTGCCACCACACCTGGCATCCTCTGAGTATTTTTTGAGTACTGTAGTTGACACTGTGTTGCCTCTAAAACCACATGCTCTTCTTCTGCCCATACAGCGCTTAATTTTGTGAGAAGCGTTAGACATTGTGTTTTTGTTTCTTCTGAATAAACAAAAACTTTGTAAGTTTTGTTGCTTTGTGAGTTTTTTTCAGTAAGTAAAATAGCGTTAATATTCATGGAGTGGCACAGTTAACTCCAAATAAGCAGTAATGTCTTCAAAATACAAAAGAACTTTGTGCTACTTAAAATTCTGTAATATTGGTAGATCTTTTGAGACATGGTTTCATATATCCCAGGCTGGCTTTTGCTTTGCCCATGGAACCAAGAATGACATTGAAAGACTTGTCCTCTTGTCTATTGCTTCCAAGTCCTGGGGTTTACAGGCTGTGTCACCATACCCGGTTTATGAGGTGGTCAGGATTGAACCCTGGAATTTGTGCATGCTCGGCAAGTATTCTTCCAACTGAGTTGTGTCCCTAGTCTGGTAGTTTGTTTTTGAATCAAACTCTTTTTGTAAAAATGTAAGGATACATTTCAGATGAAGCAGTGGAGGAATCTATTTGATAATTACAACCAAAAGAGTGATAGAAGTCCTAAGAAATATGTCAGAAGGTATTTGAGAATTAATGAAAAACACAGTCATTTTAGACTAGAAATTATTTTGTGAAAAAGTTTGAGAAGTAGATTTTGGTATGTTATTTAATGTGTCTTCTAGCTTCAGAATTTTGTAGTATGCAAACTTCATAGAATAGCACATTTTCCATTTCCAAGGTAAAATACTGATAGAGATGCATACCTTGGAACTTCAGTGGTTGTTGTTGTTTTCTATGTTTCTCATTTACCTTGCTTGTTAGTAGGTAAAAAGTAAATGGATAAATTCCTTCATGAAGACATGCTTAAACAATATAACAGAAACCTGCTTATGAATATATTTAGCTTGGTAAATAATACATTTTCTTTTATGCATGATGTACATCAAATCTATAGCACATCACTTAGGTTTTGTTTTACAGTGTATTGTATAACATATTTTACATTTTAAACAACAGACTTTTTCTTGTTTTCTAGCACTTTGAGGGTAAAATAACTATTTTGTCTTGTACTATTTAAACTGAAAGCAGTGTAATCTCTATCAATGTGTTACTGTTTAAGAGATTCCTATCTTTAGTTGTGTTCTTACACACAGTTACCACGGATAACAATCATGTGGTATTTTTTTTGTGTCTGATTTGTTTCACATGTCCTTTATTTTCTGTTGTACTCTTTGTCATACAATGCATATTTTCTTTGTAAATATTACATGCACTTTCTTTTTTTTTAATCATTTAAAAAATTTTAATAACTACATGATTAGAAGAAGCAGTTCACTACAGCTTTAACATATTCAATAACACACTCCAGAGCAAGAGTACATCTCTTTCACAAGTGGCTGCAAGTTTCTAGGTTCATAGTTGAATTAATACAGTTATACAATATTGAACTCAGTATAAGCCCTGTAAGACATAACATTGAATGAGTTTTTAACCTTTAAAAAAGATCTCCATTTCATTTTAGAATATATTGTTCCTTGCAGAAAGACTCATTGTTTCTTCTACTAACACTGAGATGTTGGCACATGCATCTCTAATCTGTATGTATCTGATATTCCTAGTCATAATCAATTGCACTTGGATCCTTGGCTCCTGTGTACGTCTATAAAGTCATTAGGTGGATTTCAGTGGTATTGTTTATCACCTCTACTAATTAGCATGACATAAATTTCCATGCTTCCTCCACAAATATAATATATTTTTAAAAATTTGTTGAC
>NW_008353490.1:4919873-4920745 GCF_000622305.1 Nannospalax galili
CCCCACTAGAGCCCTTATACTCTGATATCCCTGCTACTGTCTGCTGTGTTGTCGGCACCCCCAGCCATTCCCTGCTACTTGCCCTTCTGGTGAATCTAGTCAACCTTTCGAGAGGTCTTTGTTTTAGGAGGGTCAGCTGTTCCTCATTTAGCAGCAATCAATTGTCAATATTCCTTTAAATAAGATTGGGGTCTGCTGTTCATTTTCCCAGTTCTATACTGGGTTACTATCTGGGCGTCCCTTTGGCCATCTTGGCCCACAATTCAAAAGAAGGTATCTCCTATCTGGCATTGTTGCTTGTTATGTAGCCTTTAGCTGGACGTGGTGGGGCATGCCTTTAATCCCAGCACTTGGGAGGCAGAGGCAGGCGGATCTCAGTGAGTTCAAGGCCAGCCTGGTCTACATAATGAGTTCCAGGATGGCTGGGGCTACAGGTAAACCCTGTCTCAAAAAGACCAAAAAAAAAAAAAAGAAATTATATTGACCCCTTTAATCTTTGTTTATACTTTCCTTTTGGCTGTTTAAGGCCATACAGTTGGCCCAGATAAACCAATTTATTTTTACTCTTAAGGTCCTTTCGAGGATCTGTTCCTCGGGGGTCACATGGGCTTGGGAGGAGCCCCTGGCTCCTTCCTTTTACCAGTTCTGCCTATGATAAGTCTAAGATAAGTCAAAGGTCCTGCTCGACCATTGTTGGCTTCTCTTGGCAGCATGGAGGAAATGATTCCTCTGTGTTGACCCTCCTCTTTGTAGACTGGCCACTGGTTCAAGTCCATCTGGTGGGATCTCCTCGGCCCCCTTGATCAAGAGGACAGGTGACCCACCACAATTACAGGACATTTTGAGAGATGCTCATAGTCCCCTGGAACTAG
>NW_008353490.1:4921447-4921906 GCF_000622305.1 Nannospalax galili
ACTGATTCACATTTTCATTATCCACTATTCAGTTGAGGGACACTTAGGCTGCTTCCATCTCTTAGCTATTAGGAAAAGAGCAGCAACAAACATGGATACAAGTGTCCCTGCAATAGGATGAATTCTTTGGGTATATGCCAAGGAATGATATAACTGGGTCAAATGGTGGGTTTATTTTTTTAAAGAGTTCTCCACACTGTTTTCCATAGGGGTTGAACAAGTTTGCAGCCCCACCAGCAGTGGATGAGTGTTCCCCTTTCCCCACATCCTCTCCAACGTTTGGTATCATTTGTTCTATGTCTGACTGGGGTAAGATGAAATCTTAAAGTGGTTTTAATTTGCATTTCCGTAATTATTAGTGATGTTGAATATCTTTTAAGATGTTTCATAACCATCTTTACTTCTTCTTTTGAGAACTCTCTGTTCAGCTCCTTAGCCCATCTTTTAATTGGGTTGCTT
>NW_008353490.1:4921990-4951990 GCF_000622305.1 Nannospalax galili
TTTCTCCCATTCTGTGGGTTTTCTGTTCGCTTCCCTGGTTGTCTCCTTTGATGTACAGAAGCTCTTTAGTTTAATGAGGTCCCATTTGTTAATTTTTGCCCTTTGTTTCCTGAGCAATTGATGTCCGGTTTAGAAAATCCTTTCATACACTTATATCTTGTAGATTTTTCCCATTGTTTTCTTGTAACAGTTTCAGACTTTCAGGCTTTACATTGAGGTCTTTGATCCATTTGGAATTGACTTTTGTCTTAACCCTCACAAATTTTTTAAAATCTCTATTTTTTAGCAACTGCTAGATTTGTCATTCATTAGTTTGGAAAATATATGTTCAGTTTGAAAAGGAGTTAATACATTTTAATGACTGTATTTGTGAACAGCTCATTAGCACTATTTTTCTTTGCAGGAGCCTACATTCTTTCATTAGTTAGAAGGAACATTGTTGAAGAACTCTGTTAAAGGTCACTAGGCATGAATCCTACTTTTGCATTTTCAGCTTCTTTGCCACATTTTTTATAAAAAGTCAAAGTCACTTATCTTGTTGGAGCCTCAATTCCCTCTTCTGTCAGGGTGAGCAGGTAATGCCTATACTGTGTAGTGATGTAGTTGCAAGAAGCCATTGGGGAACCAAAATGACCTATGAACTATAAACACAATGCACTATTCATTTTTTAAACAAAATATTTACTTATTTTAGAAAAAAAGTGGAGACTATCTAAAATCAGCCAAGAGTGAATTTAGGTTTTATTTGCTTCACTTCATGTATATGTTGGCACGTGATTATGTTAGAATTCAAAAAATATTTATAGCTTCCCATAATGAGATGATGCTATGGGTAATACTTTTGTGTTTGTAAATCTAACATATTATGAGCAGTTTTCTGCACTTGTAATTAAATCAAAATATTTCACTTTGATCGTGCTTGCCTGTTTGCGTATTCAGGCTGTTCTGTTAATCTGGAATGTAGCTTTTCTACAGTTATTTCAGATTCTTTGGAGGGAGACTCCAGCATTCAAATAGCTGCTTCAGAGTGCTGTTGCAAAGCTGCCATCTGCTGAGCAGGGTTTGCTGCTTTGTCCAGTTCAGAAAGGCACTGGAGAGCATTTTGACTTGAGATGTGGTGTGAATATGCTTATGTGCCATTGGTATAGGAAATGACTTCAAGTGAAGAGAAACTTAAAGCTGCATCATTTGGATATAATAACTTGAAATTCTTAAAGTAGGAATAGAAAAGTAAGATTTGGTGAAGAAAATAACTTCCTTATGAGTGTGAGGAAAAGATTACTAAACTGGCAAGTTGGTTAATTGATGAGCTTGAAAATTCTTTAAAATAATTGCTAATTAAAAATTTAAAAAAATTAAAAACATTTGGGGCTGGAAAGATGACTCAGCAGTTAACATCACTTACTGCTCTTGCAGCGGACCCGGGTTCAGTTCACAGCAGCTGCATGACAGCTCACAACTGCCCATATCTCTAGTTCCATGTGATCCTACACCCTCTTCTGACCTCTATGGGCATTGCACAACACCATGGGTTCACTTAATACGAACAGGCAGTACACTCATACACATAAAATGAAAATAAATTGGTTGCTAAGGAAAGAGCAGCAGCTGAGTGTTCTTTTGTATCATTAGTTCAAACATGAAAAATTCTCTCACAAAACCATCAGAGATGCATATTTTAGACTCCCCGACAAAGAGATTGTATTTGAAGCTCAGGAAATGAATTTTACCTGTGGAATATGTGTGTGTGTGTGTGTGTGTGTGTGTGTGTGTGTGTGTGTGTGTATCACCCAAAAGAGTATGAGATGAGACACAAAAATGGCTAATAGTAACAGGAAGTGATCAGAAATGGTTTAGAACTAGCCTGACTGCCAACTCATTCGAGTTGAGAAAGCAGTAGTAAATAGAGCATTTATGCTAATGGAACCTTTTCCTGCTGTAGCTAAAATGAGAAGTATAGGGATGAGGTTGCATACTTTATATGTTTTGGAGTGAATCTTTTTCTTCCCTTCTTTAGCCTCTCCTGCCCCCCCTCCCATCTTTAGCTGTGAGCTCTAGTGCACAGGCTCTGATGTTTTTTCAGTGTCTTGTCTTTTTGTCTACCTCTTTTTAACCTCTACTTATATTAGTGTCCTTGTGAGAATTCCTGACCTTTAATTCAATCTGCAATCCTAATTTTTCCATGTTACAAAACTGTGCATATCCAGTGATGTTTGAGAATAACATGTGGATGTTTTTAAGGACCCATTGTTCTGGTAGTGTGTAGTTATTAGGAGACATAAGCTCTGATTACAACATGGAAGTCTGTAAGTCATCTGTCTTAAACAATTGTGGTATTAGAAATTGAAATTACCATATAAAACTAATATAAAATACTTTTCACTTAATGTCCTTTTCAGAATGATTATACCTTATTAATCAAAAATATGTATTAATAAGAAAAGTTGAAAAATGTCTATATTTTTAATAAGTGATTTGTTCTTCCAAAGTCAAATTATGTCATTTGAAATAGATTTTTGTATAGCGTGAACTTGTTTTGTTTTGTTTTGTTTTTTTTGTCTTTTTGAGACAAGGTCTCCCTGTAGCCCCAGCTGTCCTGGAGCTCACTATGTAGACCAGGCTGGCCTTGAACTCACAGAGATCTGCCTGCCTCTGCCTCCCAAGTGCTGGGATTAAAGGCGTGCACCACCACGCCCAGTGTATAGTGTGAATTTCTATGTGAAAACTAATTACAAGTTTTCAAGAGTCATTATTTGATGCTTTGTTCATATTTTCATTTTCAGTTATATGGAACTTATAGAAATAGATTAAGCCACTTCATTATGTGGATATGTATTATATATTGTGACTATATTTAATTGTGAAAACTAAGTTGCTCAGCTTCCCTAATTTTATGCCCACAGTTTGTTGGTTTTGAGTCAGCAGTACTGTTGGTCAGGGAAACTCTTTCAGATTCTGACTTGTCAAGGTGAGAAGTAATAGTGTACCCCTCAGCCCTGTTCTTACGTATCTTGACTCTTAGTGGTTATTCACATTTCCTCTATAGATTTTACCTGGCCTTTTTGTTCCTGACCATCCCTTCCCATCCAGGTATGCTGCTGGAATACACATTCAGTGTAGATCATGGTAATTGTAGCTGCTTTCATCCTTCCTTTCCACGGCATCTTTTTAAATCCAGAGTCTTTACTTTTTAATTTCTTCCTTATTTTTCCTACAATTTGCTCTTGTAATAGTTTGATCACTGTGTAGTAGATATAGTGCTAAATAGTATATGTTTTTTCATCTCATTTTTGTAAGTTTCTGAGATAAGTGTAATTATTTTCATTCTATAAATTAAGAAGCAGCATTATTACAAAAATTGTTCAGACTCAGCTGCATAGTAAATAGTAGACCAGGGTCATAGCTACTTCTACAAGGGCTTTAATTACTGTTCTCTAGCACTCTTAAACATATCAATCCAATCCTGTGGCTTTCTTCATTTAAGAATTCCTGGGACTTCACACCAGCACTGTAGAGGTATGAATGTTTGGATACCCCAGATTCATGTGTTAATACTTCACCCCAAAACAGTAGTGAAAGAGTCTGAGGCTTTGGAACAGATTCTGTTCTGAGAACAGTGCCCTTGTAAGAGCACCTAGAGGGAACATGCTTGCCCTTTCGTCATGTGAGAACACAGGAAAAATCCCACCTGTGAGGAACAATTCCTCAGAAGACATCAAACCTTCTTAGTTCTTTGATTGGGACTTGTAACTTCACACACTGTGAGCAACAAATTTATTGTTTTTATAAATAATTCCATCAAAGCTATTTTGTTGCAGCAGCTCAGCACTACAGTAAGCATTTTCTAAATGTTTTGTAAGCCTATTAGTTACATTTGCTATGACAAAAATATTGAGTGTTACAGTGAGTTTAGAAAGTGTTATATACATCTGCTCTCACTGAGATACTTAGTGCTCACCAGCACATATGTGATGGCAAAGTCACAAATTTTACTCTTCTCATAAATTTGTGTGACAGCATTCTTTGCTGGTTGCTGTTAAGTAGTTTTTGGAGTGCTTAATTTTTGTCTATCTGATCTTTTGGGAGGCCTGTGGTATGAGCAGATGTGGATAGGTGAATTGTTCTTTAGTAAGTGGTTTCCACACTGGGGTTGCCTGAGCTGGGGTGTTGATGAGATTCCTCATGTATAAGAACTGAACTTTCATTTCAGACTTTGTGCACTTTCACTTATGGCCAAGAGGGATGCAGGTATTTTGAAGTTAAAATTCTTCATCTGACCATCTGTCTTCCTAGTTGTAACCCAGTCATCTACTAGGTTTTGTTGAGAGCAGTACCAGTGTCAGGGTTTAGAATCCAGCTCTTGCCACCATCCTTTCCCACTGTTGGCACTTGTGGCATTATGTTCTTCCATTCTCTTGGCACTGCTCTGAAATACTCCTGTCTTCTTTGCCTGTGTTCATTGGGACTGAGAATGCATGTAATATTCTCAACTTTACCCTGTACTGAATTACAGAGCAGGATGTCCTCTTGTCTTTCTGTTGGCCATCTCTGACCGCCATGTGAACCTTAGATTTTTATTCTTATTTGAGGGACCAACATTACTATAGTTAATATAGTATTATGAGTTAACATTAACCAGAAAGAGGCCTAGAAGGTTTTGTAGTTTTAGCATACTTTCTTGTATTTGTCCATTAGCCTTTGCCAACTAATCTCACTGCTTATGTTCTTTCTGGTGACTTTTTGCTTCAGTAGAGGTTAAAAATGCCAAGAAAGTGATTGTTAGATCCCCTATTTTTTTGCCAAGTGAGACTTGTGCTTTGCCTAGCTGTTTGAGAACAGTGCAGCACTGAAGAGAAATTGTGAGGGGATCTGGGTAATTGACTGCAGATGTGTTAGTAGGATAGCAGGGGTGAAGGATCATATGAGTGTCAGTGTGGTTTGAAATAGTGTATTTCAGAGACTTTAAAGTTTCTGGCCATTATATTTGTATGAACTTCTAAGATTAGGTAATTTTTATAACTTTTATCAAGAGTGGTCTGTAGTAACATTTCCACCAGAAATTTCCAGAGATGTCCATGACTACTCTCATTTGAACTTAAAAGCTATGAAGGCTGAGCCTAGTTAGTGCCTATGTCAGAGAAATTTCCAGGGAATTTGAAATGATATATTCACAGGCCTTTCTGTGAAGGGAACCTGCTATTCAAAAGATGGAGGGATAGAAGTGGAGGCAGCCAGCTCTCTGAGGATACCTGTTACAGTGCAGTCCATCTGCTTTTGAGAGGAAGAGCACATGGGTTTAGTCCTGGCTTTGGCATCGGTACTCCATCATGCTATTGTTAATGAGATGCAAGCATGTTACAGCACTGTTTTTGTTTTTTTGTTTGTTTTGTTTTGTGTTGTGTTGTGTTGTGTTGGTTTGGTTTGGTTTGGTTTGGTTTTGAGTTAAGGTCTCACTGCAGCACTGACTGGCTGAAACTCACCGTGTAGACTAGGCTAGCCTCAGATGCACAGAAACCTGCCTGCTTCTGCCTTCTTAATGCATGGGTTAAAGGTATGTGCCCCAATGCCTGGCATCCAGCTCTGATTTTTGTTGGATCTAGCATCTCTCTGTGTTTATGACGCTGCATTTACATCAATAGATTAGATCAATCACCATCCATGGCAGTTAAACTGCTGTTAAAAATCTAAAGGACCAAAGGGAAGTTCTTTCATGATGTATAGTATAGGAAAATTATTTTGAAGTAAATGCTAAAAATAAGTATTTTTTGAAATGTAGAATATAAATGTTAGCATTCTGTTGTGCTTTTGACACTAAAACTATTTCAAATCAATTTGCCAATCATATTTTTAAAAGAATAATTTTTTCATCTATCTATCTATCTATCTGTCTGTCTGTCTATCTCTATCATCTATCTATCTATCATCTATCTCTGTCTATCTATCTGTCTGTCTATCTATCTATCTATCTATCTATCAATCAATCATCTATCTATCTATCTATCTATCATCTATCATCTATCTATCTATCATCTATCTTCTATCTATCTATCATCTATCTATCTATCTATCTATTGATCGATCGCTTATAATTTATCAATCATCTATCTATCTATCTATCTATCTATCATCTATATCGCTAGCTCTCTATCTATCTATCCATCCATCTATCTATCTATCATCTATCTGTCTATCTATCTATCTGTCATCTATCTGTCTGTCTATCTATCATCTATCTATCTATCTATCTATCTATCTCTGTCTCTCTATCTATCTATCTATCTATATCTGTCTGTCTATCTATCTACCTATCATCTATCATCATCTGTCGTGTGTGTGTGTGTGTGTGTGTGTGTGTGTGTGTGTGTGTGCTGCAAACATGGGCTTCCTTCTCAGCATTGTTAGGAAGGTCCCAGCTCCCCCTCCAGATATCTGTGGTGGCTTTCCTGTTACTGGAACTATTGTTTCCTATTCACTTATATAACCAGGTATTTCACTGTCTATCACAAGTTCCCATTCCTGAGCCCCTCTACCGTAGAATTTCACTCCTCCACACTGCAGCACCTCCTCCTTTATTCTATTTCCACTTACCACTATGTAAAATGCTTTCATTTTCTTTTTCCCTTGCTGCCTTTCTCCCTCCTTAGAACTTATATTTCCCAAGGTAAATGAATTCCAAGTTTTATTCATCTGTGTAGCAGACCTGCTTAGATCCTGGATGATTGTGTAGATTATAGGATACATGAGTGATTGGCAGTGTCCATGAATGAGGAATGTCAACAGGTTTTGTGCCATAACCTTGTTCATCAGCTATGGGTACAGGACGAAACCTCCAGAAAGGCATGGTATCAGTGGTTAGGGTTTCCATTTTGGTGCAAAACTCACCAGCACCAAGCATGTACTAAGTGATAGGTAACCTACTGTGATGGAATGTGAAGGCCAATACTATGAATGTTTCTTAGGAACATGGCATTTCAATTGGAGCTTCTCAGATGGAGGCAATTTTCATTAATGGTTGTATCTAAATTATGAATTGTGTTTAAAAGGTGCTAAGTCAGTAGTGTATGGATGTAGTGGATGGATGAGAGGTTACATTTAATAATCTCACATCTCTGGCACTGTTATATCAGTTGTCCTGTTCTGTTTAGTCAACCAAAGATGCTTCCTTTGTCTTTTAAAAATTGAGAATAATTTTAAAGCTTTTCCACTACTAATATTAAAAAGTACATCATATACAGAATATTTCTATCAAACTGTAAATGGATATTTTTCATTTGAACATAAGCCCATTTTCTAGTACTGTATACATTTTCCATTTCCCCCTAGTAGTGACAGATCTGTCCTCCGAATCCTTCACATTGGAAACCCTCAGCAGACTTAGACTGTATATTGGGTAAAATACGTTTCTCCCTGTTGATTTTGTTCTCCTTGCAGTGGAATATTTTTGCTTGGATTCCTAAAACTCAGGCATTCTGATTAATAAATATGTTTCTATTAAAAACTACATTGTGGTTTCTGAGTTCAGATCTCTTAAATTATACTTGGTCATGTAAATAAGCTGTGCTTTGCAACTTTGGGTTTTTAACCTTTGCTCTTTGCTATTAGCTTTATGTTTTTTTAATTATTGGGAAATGGAGGACAGTAGGAAAGTTATGACTTAAATGGATTGTTGTCATTGCTGTATTATTTTTTCAGGAAATGAAAAATGTTATTTATTCTGTCCAAATCAAGCAGAAGCAAATATGGAATATCTTGTGCTATTGTTTTCTCACCACTTAATATTATCACAGTTTGATTGTTTCAATGTGATTATTATGATGATTGATGGTATGGCCAGTTGTTCGTGGTTGTAAAGCATCTATTGTCCGAGGTTCTTATTGCCTACTATATAAAACAGAATGAATGCTGTTTTCAGTGAATGCAATTTATGTGAATAGTGAAGTAAAAAAAATCATTTAAAATGTAGGTATATCATTTTTTGAGTATAGTCTAAGGTTTCCTAATATTATATAAAAATCAACAAAGAGACCATATCTGAAAATGAAGAATTTGCAATTGTAGAAATTTTTTGTTTGGGGATTTTGTTGTGAATATCTTCTGAGTGGCTATGTATTTTACAGTTTTCACATTGCCCATTTGTGCAAACATGTCTGGATGAATTCAGTATTTAATGTTAAGAGTCTTATAACATGCCAATTTGATTTGTAGCCTTTCATAGCATAGAATGCTAATTAAAATCATATTTTTGCATATGTCATGCCTTTCATGTACATATGCAAATAGATTCTGTTGCCTTTCAGCTCTTAGTAATTAACTTTATGAAGGACAGCTGTAATACATAATTAACAAAAATGTTTGCAAGCCCTTTTACACTCAAAGTTACAACAGTAAATTTTTTTTTTGCTTATTAGGTGAGCCATTTTAGACTGATGCTTCTGAATGAAATATCAAGTGTTGTAGATAATCACACAAAGCAGTTCAACTGTGCTGTGTGGAGGGATGGTGTTCTGTGTGCTTCATGGGACTCCTGTCCATCACATACATGTGCTGGCAGGCTCATCTATGTGTGAAATAAGATAGTGTTTCAGGTGATACTTTTGCTTGTTTAGTTATACTGATATCTTCGTGGCACTAAAGCACATTTGTGTATGTATGGGTGCTGTAGATATAGTAAACACATTTTAAAAATCCATTCTTCTAATTATTACCATATTTTTAAGGAAGCTTCATGAAAGCTGTTCATTTTCTCTTTTATAATCCTTAAATATTTAATATAATGGCATTTTCTCAAATCTATTTTATGATGAAAGTGCGAGATTAGCTAGGGGGCAGTGCACAACATACTGATGGTGCTTCACTATCGTTCTTTCCAACTGAGAATAGAGACAGAGACTGAAGAATGGCAGCCATTATTTTGATTTCCTGGACACTAGCAGTTTAGCCAAACCAGAAAGGGCACCTGGGAGTTTACCCAAACCAGAAAGGGAGTCTGTGAGTTTGTTGAAGTTATTTATTTTGCTTTCCAAGTAGTACAGTACCTTCAAGGCATATGCAAGCACTTTGTTAAGAAGTGTCCCATCCTAATAAGCATTTCCATGTTATACTGGTATATACATATATAAGAAATATCCTTAAATGCTCTCTGTATGAATTTCTAGCTGAGTGTTAAGGTATAATTCTATGACTTTCATTTATTTTTTAGGGTTGCTTTTGTGATGAAGAAGCACTTAAACACCCATCTACTAGGGAAGCACGGAGTGGGCACCCCTAAAGAAAGGTAATTAGCATTTCTTTGTACATTTAATTTAATTTAATAAGTACAGTTAATTTTTTTGTTTTAGGCTTTGTTCAATGAACTGATTGCTAGAATTTGCATTGTTAGCTCATCTTGCATTTAAAGTATCCTTTTTGAATACTATATTTTATGTCACTTTCCAAGAAAAATGATATGGCATATGCTAGTTTTAAAAACTCCAGACTGGGCTGGAGAGAGATGGCTCAGTGGGTAAGAGCACTGATTGCTCTTGCAGAAGAGCCGGGTTCGATTCCCAACACCCAAATGGCGGCTACGAACCATCCGTAACTCAATTCCAGGGGAATCCGATGCCCTCTTCGGACCTCCGAGGCATTGCATGACATGGGTGCACTCACATACATGCAGACAATACACTCATAACATAAAATAAAAATAATAAAATATAACAAAAAACTCCAGTCTCTAAATCCTTGAAAGGTACTTGAACACACCTATAGAACAGTAGGATTATATTGATCTCAGTAAATGTCTTACTTAACATATGTTAAAACACTTTTTTAAAGTAAACATTAAAAAAGGCAACTAAATATTGCCTTTTTGTATTTTTATTTTGAAGTTTTGAAATAACATTTCTAAGTTGTTAATGTAGACTTAAACATTGCTGGTAGTAAAAAAGAAATACTACTGTGTCATCCCCCAAATAATACTACAGTTGCCATGTCATGAAAAATAACACTACAATTATTGTGTCATCAACTGCCAGGTTTTCTTTTTCTTGCTAGTGTATCATAATTAGCTTCATCACGTAGATTTAATTATGTTAGCTGAACTGAGATGCAGCATTGTCAGCTACCAGGTGAGTGTGGCTACTTGTGAAAACTTTCAAGCTTTTCAGATGTACAGCTCACTCAGAAATTGTAGAAGCACCACCCTCCACTTCCTTAATGATAGGAAAGATTTTCAGCTTCTCTCCAAACCTCCAAGGTCATATTCAGATTTCTACAGACACATGTGAATGTCAATCATGATGCCACGCACACCATTCTGAAGTCTGAGGCCTCTTTAGCAACATCTGAAAAGTGTAATAGCCCTTTAAAAAACATAAAATGCCCTTGTATTTTGTCTGTTTATGAGCAATTTAACTCTGCTCTTCTACTGAATTGTTAGTTTCCTTAGCATTGTAGTGTGGTTAGAGACTACTGTTATGTTCAAATGTTGGACTATTGTGTCTGCTTCCTTTGTTTCTAAACTTCATTTTCTTATACTTTTCTTTGTAATGATGAACTTAATAATTATGCCCAAAATGTATCCACTTAATAGGTGTGTCATAGATACATTGTTCTTGAAAATTTAGAAAATTGTGTACTTTCAAAGGATAATTTGAGTCTTGTCAAAGCTATATTTCATGCTTGCTTAAGCAAATGAAAAAACCCTGAATTTTTTTTTTTTTTTTTTTTTTTTTTTTTTTTTTTTTTAAAAAAAAAAAAAAAAGAGGACGATAAATCTTTCACTGTGATATATCTCACTATGTAGACCAGGCTGGCCTTGAACTCACAGAGATCCACCTGCCTCTGCCTCCCAAGTGCTGGGACTACGGGCGTGCGCCACCATGCCCGGCTGATTTGTGATTTTTATTGTCGTTTTCATTTTGCTTTCATATGAGTCATCTCAGTCTAAAAGCAGTATATCATTATTCTAATTTTATAGATCTAAAGAGCAGAAACTAGCAAGATACAACATAACTTCTAAGTGACTAGTCCTATTTTTTTCACATCCAAACTAGACTCTAATATGGGTAATTCATCTTCATATATAAATATGTGTTTATCTTGCCAACATCTTCAACCAGTAGATACTGCCTATATAATATGCCATGAGTTTCTGAGTCATGGATTTACTGCTTGTTTTTTTTTTGTTTACTTTTTCCTATGCTTTATAGTCACTTTCTTTTCCTTTTCCTTTCAAACATAAAATGAAGCTAGAGAGATATGCTAGCTTTGAAAACGTACCCAAGGTAATCGGATTCAAATAAGAAAGTATTTTTGGCTCTTAAGTTTCTTTTAGATGTTTTCAACTAGGGTCTTATTTCCTCATTGTCTACAGCTGGTGACCCATGGTGGAGGAGCCCTGTTTAGGTTCAGAATGGAGCCTGGGGCCTAATCTCCTTTTTAAGAGAGGTAATTTCCTCCCAGTAGGCCCTGACTCTTAAGTCACCTACCACACACCTCAGTAGTAGTGACCAGAACTTTAAACACATGGCCCACTGGTTGGCAATCCAGATTCAAACTGTGGCAGAAAGAATACATGACTTCTTCCCATTAGAGATAATGATGTGGTTTTTGCACCCATTGTGACCAGAGAGCAAAAGAGGATATTAGATTATCTGGGTTGTTACTTTTAAGTATTCTAAGTGGCAACATTTATCTAAACTGGATGTTTTTGAATTTGCCTTCCTATTAAAGATTCTTTGTTTCAGATGTGTTTGTGATATCTTTTTTTTAATGATAATATTATGTAGAATCGGAATTCTAGTAGTTCAGCAGCAATACAGCTTTCCAATAAGCTTCTATAGCTGGAGGAGACCATGATTTACATACATAATCTAGCACAAAATGCCAAAGGGCTCCTCCTTCCTTTTTATGGTATTAAGAAGCTGGGAAACTGTATGTTGAATTTTCAGTTTGGGAATAACTTCTAAATTAAGTTAAATATTTTTCACACCTATTTGAAATATTTGAAACATTAATGCCTTGGCTATAATTTTGCAAGCTTGCTACATTTTAATTTCTTCAGGACAGTATAATCAGTTTATTTTTCATGTTTGGAATTTGATTCTCCTCTCTAATGCATTGCATATTATAGCAAATAGTAATAGAAGTTAGCTAAATAGGCTGTGACAATTAAATTAATAATGCATTTTGTTTGTAAGTATTTAGGCCTTGTGCTTTGACTGATATATGCAAAAATGATAATTTATTAAAAATAAATTCACATACTTGCACTATAAAGTCTGATGAAGCAATAAGTTTTGTCAGCATGAGTATCATTAGAGGAAGAAAGCTAATTTCAAATTTCTTTTTGAGATCTTATGAATACTTGAAGTGAGGATAGTCTTTGTAATAATCTCATGTTTTAATCCCTAAATTTGCATTCACTTATGTTAAGTTGTATATACGATATGTGTGAGCAATTTTACACTTAAATATAAGTAACTGAATATAAACATCCAGATCACATTTTAAAATAATAAACTCCAATTAATTTGCAAGTTCATTCTAAAGTAATCCTTATTTTAAATGAGTAATTATCTCTGTTATACAAGTGAGCCAAAAATGTCTTTATGACTCTTTGTATTTGCTCATAGTAATCTAGAAAATGAGCTTTTGCACAATTATCACAATTAGTGCAGTAATAGCAAGTATGTCTCCTGTGTATGCCAGGTGCACGTGATGTGGAGAATGGATGGCCTGTGTAATACAGTGACTAAAGTCAGTTGCCTTTGAACAGCAGTATAGATAGGAGGAAAATGGTGTGCTTAGGATTTCCACCTGTTTCTTGAGGAAGGGAGGAAGGGTGAGAGACAGACAGAGCCAGGAGGGTAGAGAAGAAGGTTCAGAGAGACGGAGGGGAGAGGGAGAGAGGAAGGGAGGAAGAGAGAGAAAGAGCAAGCATCACTAAATATCTGTACTAGTAACACCTCCAGAAGGCTAATTTCCTCATGGAACCACTTTAGTAATAAAGGATTTTAAATTAGGCAGTACATAATAAACTCTAAGGGTTAAATAATTTTATAGAAGAAATGCACCTGCTATTTTATAATGAATATCCAAATCACAATCTCAGTGTGTTCTCAATGAAGCTGTGTTTGGAGGGATCTGATCCAGAGAGTGCTCTGAGATAATGCCTAACTCTCAGCACAGCTGCAATTCTAATATCTGACAAAATAGACTTCAAACTAAAATCAATCCGAAGAGGCAAAGAGGGTCACTTCATTCTGATCAAAGGAAGAGTTGACCAAGAAGATATTACAATCATGAACATATATGCACCAAACTCTGGTGCACCCAATTCCATAAAAACAGTACTATGGACTTTAAGGCACAGGTTAACCCCAACTCAGTAATAGTAAGGGATGTAAATACCCCATGGTCACCAATAGTTAGGTCAATGGGACAAAGAATTAACAGAGAGACATTTGAATTAAGTTATTCCATACATCCAATGGACCTAACAGACACCTAACTGAATATTCCACCCAAGCACCAAAGAATATGCTTTTTTATTAATCAGCTCATGGAAGTTTCTCTAAAATTGACCACATACTGGGGCACAAAACAAACCTCAACAAAAACAAAAATAATTGAAACAATTACATGCATCTCACGAGACCACAATGCAGTAAAACTTAAAACCAGCCTGAAAAGAAGCTCTCGTAACTATATGAACTCATGGAGATTAAACATTAAACTTCTAAATGATGAATAGGTCAAAGAAAAAATTAAGAAAGAAATAAAACTATTTTGGGAACTAAATGAAAAGGGTAATACAACACAACAAAACCTCTGGGATGCTTTAAAAGCAGACCTAAGGGGGAAGTTTATAGCTCTAAGTGCTTTCATTAAAAATCAGAAAGACTCTGATTTTTCATGACTCTGGAAAGGCAAGAGCAAATGAAACCAAATCAACAAAATCAGAGAGGTAAAGGAAACTTTACAGCAGACACCAAAGTAATCCAGAGCATTATAAGGGATTACTTTTAAAAACCTATAATCTACTGTTAAATTAGAAAATCTAAAAGAAGTGTATGGCTTTCTAGATTCAAACCACCTAAGTTAAATTTTAGAAATAATCAACACTTTCAGAAAAGTGGCAGGATACAAAATCAACTTATAAAAATCACTAGCCTTTTCATATACCAATAACAAGCAGTCAGAGAAAGATCATAGAAATACCCTCTTTTCACAATAACCTCAAAAAAAATTCTGTAAAAATATTTAACCAACGATGTTAAAGATCTCTACAATGAAAAATTTAAATCTTTGAAGAAAACTTTGAGGAAGACACTAGAAGATAGAAAGGCATCCTGTGCTCATGTAGTGGTAGAATTAATATTGTGAAAATGCTAATCCCACCAAAAGCCATTCAATTCAGTCTTAATCAAAATACCCATGAGATTTTTCACAGATACTGAGAAAAAAATTCTAAAATTTCAGGAAAGTTCCCAGGTAGCCAAAACAGTCCTGAGCCAAAAAAAAAAAAAAAAAAAAAAAAAAAAAAAAAAAGAACATTGCTAGAGAAATTACCGTACCAGATTTCAAACTATATTACAGACTTATAGTAATAAGAGCAGCATGGTATTGGAACAAAAACAAAGCTGTAGATCAGTGAAACAAAATAGAAGATACACACATGAGTGCCCACAATTACAGACACCTGATATTTGACAGAGGTGCCAAGAATACACAGTGGAAGAAAGTCAGGCTCTTCAACAAATGGTGCAGGGAAAACTGCATCTCCATATATAGAAGAATTAAATTGTACTAATATCTATCACCCTGTACAAAACTAAACTTTAGGGGCAGGAGAGATGGCTCAGCATTTAAGGTCACTAGTTGATCTTGCAGAGGACCTGGGTTTGATTCCCAGCACCCACATGGCAGCTAACAACTATCTTTATCTCCAGTTCTAGGGGACAAAGGACACTCTTTTGATGTCCATGGGCATTACAAGATATGGGTACACTTATATACACAGGCAATGGACTCATACACATAAAAAATAAAAATAATAAATAAAATATGTTTTTAAAATGTTATTCCAAATTGATCTAAGACCTCAGTGTGAAACCTGAAATGCTGAAGTCATTAGAAGGAACATAGGCAGTGTCCTACCAGGAAAGGACTTTCTGAATCAGACTGTGTTTGCTCAGGAGTTCAGATCAACAATTGACAAACAGGAGCTTATTAAACTAAAAAAACTGCTATATAACAATCTTACCTCATTCACAATGGCTAAAATCAAGAGAACAAATGATACCTAATTCTGGTGAGGATATGCTGAAAGGAAATCTTCATTCACTGATGGTGGCATTGCAGCTGGTACAGCCACTATGAGAATCAGTCTGGAGAACTCTTTAAAAACTAAAAAATAGATCTATCATATGATCCATCTGTACCACTCCTTGGCATATATGCAAGGGACTCAATTTTCTATTACATAGATATGGGTTTAGCTACATTGTTAGTGTTCTTTTCACAATAGCTAGGAAATGGAAACAACCCAAATGTGGTACAGTTACTCTTGGAGATCTACTCAGCAGTAAAGAAAAATAGAATCATGAAATCTTTAAGGAAATGGCTAGAACTAGAAACTGTTGTCCTTTGTGATATAACTCAGACTCAGAAAAACAAGAAATGTATGTTCTCTCTCATTTGTAGATCCTAACTCCAAATTCTTAGATGTAAGTATATATAATGATGTACCCTTAGGAACCAGGGAAATGCAGGTAACCAAGGAGTGAAAGTGGAAGGAGCAGCTTGAGAGAGGACAGTAGTAAGAGCCAGGAGTTAAGTGAGAAATGGTGAAAATGGGGGACACTTTAACTGGGGAAAGTGCAGGGAGGGGTAAATGGGAACAGAGAGGAGAGGTAAATAAGTGGTGTGAAAAACAATTAAAATTAGTATTTAATAATCCTACTGAAAAATATGCATATAATGTAAATGTGAGTGCGTGTGTATAGCTGATGGCATATAACAGATATCACAGTGCTAGGCAAGGGAAACTTCCCTCCAAGTTGCTGGTCAGGGTAGTCTAAGAGACACCAAAAATAATACAGGCTATTGCCACAGTCCTTGATTGCCTTCCAGATTTTGAAGGTAAGATCCTATTGTTGAAGATACTATGTATTTCAGACACAGAATCTCGAGTAATTGATCCAGAACTGACCTGGGAGCCAACTCCCTAATGACTAGCTGTCATAGCCCCAGAAGATACTGTGCAAGCTGCCAAGGGAGAAAAACCCATCAATCATCCTAGCTAGCTGTAAAGTCTATGAACCACAAAAATGATCAGCCCAGAAATCTCTCTCTGTTGGTCTAGTAATAGCCTTTTTTTTTACTTTAAAAAAAGTTTATTGAGAATTTCACACATGCATATAAGGTGTTTTGGTTATCTTCAGGGTAATCTGCAGCTGTCTAATTAGACTTAAAATCCACTTAATGGGAAGGCATGGTACTGTAAACATAACCTAGTATACCTGGAGAAGTCATAGATCCTGGAGAAAAACCAACTCTGTAACTTCCCTAGACCAACATAGTTTCTTATTATATTCTAAATACATATCCCTATGTTTACAGACAAGTGTACCTCTTACCACTAATCAAAGAACCTTCTTTTTACAACAGATGGAGATATTACAAAGTTTCACAACTGATCAAATTCAGAGAATATGTCTCTCTGTGGTGACAAGCCCTAAGTCACACATCTGTAATACAATCTCTGCACATAAGGCTCAGGGAACAGCACTGAAGGGTTGTGTGCTGGATAGCTTTAGTGTCAACTTGACACACCTGGGTTGAGGGAGCCTGAATTGGGGAAATGCCTCTATTGGACTGGCCTGTGGCCATGTCTGAGCGGCATCTTCTTGATGAGTGATGTTGGAGGGTGTTGCGGGTTCTCCTCAGGCCAGCTGTGAAGACCCTAACCTGGATCGGGTTCCCTGCCGATTATGGGGGGCAAGAGGCGCTGAGTCACAACACACAGACTCCGGGAGTTGGGTAGAAGCAAGCACTAGTCGAGGTGCTGCAGGCTCGTTTAATGCAGGAGGGGACAGGCCTTATATTTCCCTTTTCTCCGCCCCCAAGTCCCTTTAGTCAGCGTATCGTTTTTTGATTGGTCCGCGCCACGCAGTCTGTCAGCAGTCACGGGGCTCGCGAGCAGAGTACGGAGGCATGGGCTCCTTTTCACAGGCTATTTGTAGACCAAGAAGTGAAGTGAATTCTCGCTGAATCCCAGGGCTCTGAGTCCGCACCAACTTTGGAAGCCTCCTGTTACAGGAGGGCCCAGCCCACTGTGGGTAGTGCCACCCCTGGGCAGGTGGGCCTGTATTGCATACAGGCTGAGCAGGGGCCAGGGGAGCTAGCCAGTAAGCAGCGTTCCTCTATGGCCTGTGCTCCAGCTCCTGCTTCCAGGTTCCTCACCTGAGTTCCTACCTTGGGCTCCCTGATGAACTGTGACCTGGAAGATGTAAGATAAATAAACCCTTTCCTCCCCAAGTTGGTAGTGGTCAGAGTGTTTTGTCACAGCAATGAAGAACAAACTAGGACAGGTTGGGAGATATAAGAACCAGAGTGCTATCTGCTTCTACTTGATATATTCTAGACATGGCAGGGAAGCTGCACCCATGAAATCTCCACAGTACGGTAGTCTAACAACAGCTCTATAATGTCAAAACCAGTTGGCATGCCAAAGCAGATGAGGGAAATGCCTACATTAAGATGAAGAGGTACAAACAATCAGTGCATGCTGAGTGAGGATCAGTTTTCTCTAGTCACTAACTCTCTGAGAGTTTGTCAAATCCCAAATGACAGCCCTAAACATAGGTACACATGAGCACCACTAAATGGATCAGTGCTTTATTGTGTGTGTGTGTGTGTATAAAATGTGTGTATATTTATGTATTTATAAATTTATGATGTATATAGAACAGTAATAACCAAGAAGTCGGCATTAAATTGAGAAGGAATGGGAGGACATGGGAGGAATTGGTGGGGGACTGGGAGGCATGGAATAATTCAAAGACAGTACTCTTGTATGAAATTGTTAAAAATAAAAAAATTAATAGTTAACAAGTAAAACTAAACAATATGTTATTACCATTCCTGCAAACTGAAGAGCTTGTTTTTAGAGGACATTTGGTGAGCCAAAAAAAAAAAAAAAAGAAGATTCAGAGGAATGCCAATCTATTGACATAAAAATAAATATTTCTAAAGCAGTTTGACAACATGCCCATTCAGCAAAACAACAGTGATATGTTCTCCCGTAATGCCTCTGGCTCTTCAGGCATAACTTTTGAGTAAGTTTCTCATTATTAGGCATGTTTTCTCTTCTGTTGGGCAGGCCTCTGATGTTGGTTATTCCTATTACATTCATGCCACTATTACACTAGTGGGGACATGTTGCCTGGAAGGTCAGTATTGTAGCATGCAGGGTCTACTGCTCAATAAAACCATTGCTGATTTTTCTTTCCAAGCTCCCTGCATAGCACTTTCCACCACTATGAATGCTAACCAGTAGATAGGAAATTTCCAAGTCAATTCAAACTTGATTCACCATAGTTGTGTGGTATCTTCAGAAATATGGTCTTAATATATCTAGTTTAGGAGGGCATCTAGGGAGAATGGCAATAGCCTCTATTGTTTTGGGGGCCTTTGTGGCCTCCTTGACCAACAATTCATTGGTAGGTACCCCATGCCTGACAGAGGAAGTTTTGATTAATAGCCCATGGCATTCACAAGCTAGTTGTCCTTCTTGCAACAATACCTTTGTTCCTGTTAAGTGACCTTTTGCCCCACCTTCACATTGTGAGAGTAAGAGTGCTGCAGTTCTGGAGGTTGTTTTATTCCACTTGAAAACACTAATAAAGCATATGGCATCCTGTAGGTGTTTGCGATGCGAAGTGTGTCCTTCCTTTTCTCTTATTCCAAACTCAAAAAGTTTGCATGTTCCTGTTCTGCATTTTCAACTTTAATTTAAAGCTTCTCTCTTTTTCATAACACATCAAAATGCCATCCAAAACAAGAACTCATGGGAGAAGGATGTTAGCATGTAATTGCTTCAGTGGTCATTAAACCCATTCCAAGGGCAATTCAGTTTGTTTAGAAATGTTGCCATTCTATGAGAGAAATGATGCATTGTATAGAAACTGAATGTTCCGTAGTGCAGTGGAGTGAAGGTTTCTTCCTTAGGAAAAATTTTATTTATGCTGTGTGGTGTTTATTCCAATTGAGTTATTGTTGTAACTTTGTCATCCAGCCTGGTCTACATAGTGAGTTCCAGGACAGCTGGAGCTACAGGGAGATCCTGTCTCAAACAGACAAAAAAACAAAACAAAACAAAAAACTTGTCTTTGACTAAACTTTTGTCATCATGTGTAGTTTTAAAAATTATTTATTTTCTTGTTTGTTTGTTTTGTGCATATGGTATGTGCCTGAGTTTATCTATGTGCATCATGTGCTTATAGGCACCTATGGAAATCACAAGAGTGTGTTGAATTTCCTGGAACTGGAGTTATAGATGTTTGTAAGCTCCTTGTATAGATGCTGGCAACTGAACCTGAGTCCTCAGGAAGAGCAGTGTATCTTTTATTAAAAGATAGTTTTCCTCAGGAATCTTTCAGTAGCACATGTCTGTAGAAAAACTCTGTTTTCTTCTTCATCAAAGTGTGTGGCTCATTCTCATGCTGTTCTGACACTTGATTTCATGTGCAGTATTCTATTGGCACTGGTGTTCTTCACAAACCTGCCTCTTCCTGTCACCCATTCCCTCCCAGTCTCCTCTCATTTCTTCCTTCCCATCCGTGGTTTGCCATCAGGGTTTTTTTTTTTTTCTTTTTTGTAACTTTCCATGAGAGCTAATTTAGGAACAATAAAGTGTTTATAGGCTCCTGTCAGCTTTAAAAATATTTATAGAAGAAATACCTCTGTTGGGCTAAAGTGGAAAGAAAACATGATTCTATCTTGTTTATTTAATAAGGAAGTTGTATTTTAGTAACTTAATTCCCCTTTTGCATGTGTCCCCCATTCCATCTTATTTCATTATTTTCATTTATGAACAATTAGCTATAAATAATCATCTATGATTATGTGACATTTTTATGAGCAAAGAGCTTTTAATCGAGAGAACACCCCACAAGAGAATTGATTCTCCATGGAAAGGTAGATTGGAGTCACATCGATTTATCCAAAGCAAAGGTGGTAGTTTTGTGGAAGATTTCTTTCTGTGTTTTACTGGATTCGGTTCATTTAGGTACCTGTGTAGATAGTTATACATTTTCTGCCCAAGTCATACTGCTCAAGTTTGGGAATTATTGCTAAATTGTTTACAGAGCTTTTGCTTGTGACTAGTGTACTGTTGAGAGTGGATTTTTGCCCCCTGATTTGTCCTGTTTTGTTTTCTATGTGAATCAACACAAGTGTCTGGCATGCTGTTTCTAGACTGGTTGTGTTTGCAGGGCTTGTCTCTGGACAGGGGAGGTGCCCCTTCTTCCTGCTTACCTTTTCACTGGGTTCCTCCACTCTCACCTAGGCAACGGCAGGTGTGCTTAAGAGCTGTCTGGAACACCTGAACAAAAGTATTAGCTAATTTAGTGTGATGTGATTTGGTGTGATTCAGTTTCTTCTTTTTCCTTTGCTTCTTTTTATTCTTCTTCCTTGTGGGGAATGAAGCAGGGGGCCTTACATGCTAGGTAAGTGCTTTCCCATTGGACTACATTCTCTGCCCCTGATTTTATTTTGATTAATCATTTAGCTTGTTTATTCATTTATTTTTGGTGAGACAGCATCTCACAGTTGGCATTGAAGTTGACATTCAGTGCCCACAGTTGGCATTGAAGTTGACATTCCCCTGCCTCAGTCTCTGGAATGCTGGGACTAGACATGTGTGCAACCATGCAAGGCTTTGCCCTGTTCATTCCTTAATGTGTTTTCAGCTTTTTCCTTGTATACCTACAACTGGAGAGCTTGTTTCACTGTATTATTTTCGTTTTCTTCTTTTTGTACAATTGATTTGTTTTATTTTATATTATAGTTATAACTTAAATCTAAGAAAATTTTAAGAAATAGCACCGTGAAACTCATTTTTGTTTTTAATGCACTGGTCTGTTGTTCATGAAAATGTTCTAGCTTGCCTATAAGACCCAGGGATGTGATTCCAGGAAAAATTGTGCATTTCTGTAACAATTTGTCGTTTTAGTCTTGGGTACTAACAAATCATGTATATAATTGAGTTTTCCACTTTGTGTTTACTGCTGGGAAGCTCAGGCCAAAATTGTGACCTATCTCAAGCAAGTAGAAAGGGCTTAAGGGAATGCAATTTATTTACTGCTGCTATATCCAGTTTCATCTTTTTTTTTTCTTTCTCCTCACAAGGAAATCCCATTTTATGTGAGTGATATAGTTTAACAATCTCACCTAAATCAAAACCACATAATAATTCAAAAGTAGTATTACAATAGGAATTTTAAAAAGTTAAGTCAGTACTTTTCTGCAAGTGCTGGTATCTTTAGCCCTGTGGTTTTGGGATTTTTCTCTTGAGCCTTGTACAGCTCTTATTATTAGGTATTTAAAAGAATCCTTTCCTGCTATCTATGTTGGTCACATCTTTAATCCAGCACTTGAGGAGCAGAGGCAAGAGGATTGCTATGAAATATAGGCTGGCCTGGGATGGTTTACATAGCAAGTTCCAGAGCAGCTTGGGCTACAGGGAGACCCTGTCTCAACAAAAAATAAATAAATAAATCAAAATAAAAAAATAAAAATAAAATCATTTCCTTACTGTTAGGTTTTGGGGTTCAAAATACAGGAATAATAGGAGAGAAAGAAAAAAAAAAACCATTGCAGACCTCAGACGAGATCACATTTTATTCTAGGTGCGGAAGTAATAGCTGCCTTCCTGCCTGCGTGCTGGAGATGCTTGACCTCCAGATGAGGCGAATTAGTGATCATATAGTGGCTTGGGCATGAGGAAGCAGATGCAGCTGCAGGGATTTATGTGTCTCATTCTCTGGGGCCACTTGATCAAACAGGACAGGCTACCTTAAGCAACAGTTGTCTCCAGCAACAGTCCTGGAGGTAGATAAGGGTCAGTTTTGGAGATACATAAGATTAGTGGCAGTTTGTAGTTTTCTACAACTGGGACATTCTGTCACTTACTGTATGAAAACTTTTGTGCACTGCTTCACTCATTTTCTTTCTCAGAATTTTCTTTTATTTTAGAGAACATTTCTTCTATGGTGTGCTGTTTAGTTCATATGTGCTCTGCAGCAAGAAAAGGCATTTCCTCCACTTTGTCAGGGCTCTTGTTCTCAGTGTAGCTAAAATGCTGCTTCATGTGGTATATCTTGATCATGATATAATACTACTGGGTTGTCTGTGGGAACATCAGAGCCTTTTTCAGAGAGCTAAGGGTCTTAGAAACTTGCCAGGTAACCACCAGTGAAATTCACTGACCACAAAGGGTGATTTTGAAGGTTATTACAGATTTGTTAAGTGGGTAGAGGGGGGTGAGGGAAGGGCAGGTAGTGGAAGAGAAACTGGGATGGGATACTGGGAGGGGGATGAGCTGGTCAGTCCAGTTGACCCAAACAGGTGTCCCCATGTGTCCCTCTCAGTTTTAGTCATGTAGTCACTCTAACTCTAGGCAGAAGTGCTCACTTAGGAGAACAAAGGAACAGGAATCAGAACTCTCACAGGGCATTTCTGTCCTCCAGCGAGAATGTTCTTAGAACTGCTGTTTTGGGTACCTGCCCTACCTGAGCAGTTTCTGTCTCCTGTTCACACCAGTTATATTGATTATAATATATTTGCTACTTTAAAAGAAAACTTCATGGCACTGGCATGAGATTTTAATTGTTGTCATTATATAATCACAGCTTAAGATATTTTTGCATTTTTTTCTAATACTCATTTTTTAACTTTAGGCCTTTCCATGGGCAGTAAAATATCTTAAATATTATATGAGTCTTGTTCTTTTGAAAGTATTGATTATTTTATATTATGTAAAATGGGAAAATCTTTGGGACAGGGCTCACTTAATCATGCTTTTAGGAAGTTTTGGGAGGATGGTAATAAGGGACCTCATTTGCTATTGATTCCTTTATCCACCAGTGAACATTGACTATACTCAACATGATGCCCAACACATGTGCATTGTGGGATGAGCCCCTGAGTTGGCAGATGGCTTAATAAAACCTTGGGAATGTCTCTGTTGAACTCCTTCTCCTTCCTGGGCTATGCCCTCTAGTCATTCAGTTTCTTAATCCTCTCATTCACTTTGCAGATTCCATTTGCAAATCAGCACTTCCATTGCCATTGTATTTTTTCAGGCAAATTCTTTGACCTTCTTTCTTACCTCTTTTACTTCACTTCTGCTCATTTTCCAAGATGTCCATTCAACATTCCACTTCTACTGTTTGTTGTTCCAAATACTGTGTTAGGATCATGTCCCCTTATGAGACCTCTGCCTTCCTTGAGGCCCTTTCTTGTTTACCCTGTCATTTTCACCGCATTCCTATGGAACATTAGAGTATGAAAGGTGAATGCTTATGTGCATATGCATGTTTATGTATGTGTTTATACTTAGTTTTTAGGTTAGAAATTCCCTTATCCCACCACTTCTATCTCCCCCAAAACAAGCTCAAAGACTGCAGTTATTATGCTATTCTATAGTCATCCATTAGCATATGAAGTTAGAGACATACAAGTTAGTGTTAATCTAACACGCATCTGATTTATTTTATTTTATCTTCTTTGATTTGTATATAGCAAATAAGATGAAATGTGAGCTGTGCCTTTGTCTGAATGTTCTAGTTGCTCTTACATGTCAAAATACATTGTTTAATTCAACAAAATAATTTTAGAAGACATTTGTCATGGTACTATGTAATCTAGTAATGTCCTCAGTATTGAGGTGTCAGAATATTTGCTATTTTTAACTTTTTAAGAATATAAGTGTTTCTCACCAGCATCTCACATTTGAGGGCCGTTCTCTTCCTTTATGTTCCTTAATTTCTTTTTAGAACACTGGCATATACATCTGGAATCTGACTAAAATATGCCTTAAGCTCTTATCGTTAATTCCCAGTCAGTGCCAGAATTAAAGAGAACAAAAGCCTATATGTTCACTGCAGCCTTCAATTATGCCTAATTATCAACTTTGGTACAGTTTCATTATATAGTACTGACTTTCTGTGAGAGGTTCTTTATATTCATGATGACTTGGTAGTCAATTTGAAAAGTCCACAGTGAGATTTTTCCAAGGAGTTTTCAGGAAACATAACCTTTTGGAAATAATTTTTGTAAAGTTGCATCAAAGCAATTTGACCATCCATTTTAACCAATAAGTAGCAATATATTTTTATTTCTTTATGTTATAGTCCTATAATGGAAAAAATAAAATGCTTATATAGCTGTTTTCTAAGGCAGCCTCTACCCTGCCAATTCTTATTCCTAGAGCAACTTGCGTGATCTAGTGTGAGCTTAGAACAAAGAGATTCTAGACTCAAACTGGAGTGCTCCTTCCCATTTACATAGTTGCCATTGACATTCTACATGAGACCTCTGTCCTGAGGTTACTATAAAGTTCTGCAAAGCATCTCTTTTTCATTTCAGCGGATCTTTACTCTCTTCCAAAAGAATCATAGCATCATTTGATAGTTACCAAGATTTTAACACCTCCTCAGGCCGCATTATGCAAAATCAATATTTGATAGTTTAAAAAAGTCAAATATTGTTAATTTCCTATGAGTTAACAATTTTACCTAGAAGTATTTCCAGCATATTATATGAATATAAATATCTGCTTTCAGGGATGTCTGTCCATTACCATGGGTTTTAATTGAATTGTGTTCTTTCCTTTTAAGAATAATGGCACCTTAGATACTGCATCAGGAACCTGGCTCAGTACAGTGGAAACAAGGTGAAACAAGAAGACACCCCAGCAGACTGTGTTTAATATTTTCAGTCACTGTCATACCGAGAGCCACCTTTCATTTTCTTCCAGGCTAGGGTCAGTGTGCTACATGATATCTTATTTTCAAGACTCAAGATTTTGTAATGTTTTCCCTAAATTCACATTCTAAGTAATCATTTCTTACTACTTAGGAGGCTAATGTGCTTCCTAGTGCATTCTGCTTTGTTTTCTTTAAAAAACAGTGTGTACTTTGGCTGCAAACTAGGTGATTCATTTTAAGAGCAGAAGACTTATTTTTTTCTCAAGATATTGTTTTTACTTAGTCTAATTTGTAATTTGCAAATGCAGTATGAAAATTCTCCTGCAAACTATAGATATTTATGTAAGTTTACACTGTGCTGCTTCTTAATGAGTTAACATCATGCATTGTTCTCCAGGAGAGTGTGGCCTGGAACCTACTCCTACTTGGCTTGCAGCTTGGAGTGACATTAATGTGAATATATAGCTATATTACCAGTCTAGTCAGGTGTGGTGGTGCATGCCTTTAATCCCAGCACTCGAGAGGCAGAGGCTGGTAGATCTCTGTGAGTTCAAGGCCAGCTTAATCTACATAGTGAGTTCCAGGACAGTTGGGGCTACAGAGAGACCCTGTCTCCAAAACAACAACAACAAAAAATATGAGTCTAAAGTATATATGGTATTTTGTAGTTCTAAAAATACTTTTTTAGCCAGGCTTGGTAGTTTGTAGTTCTTTTATGGGTTAAGGTGGGGAGCGGTTTCCATTTACTCTTGGCTATTTGAACCTATTTAGTGTCAGTTCAGTACCATAACCCATTTATTGACAAGGTTTCTTGCTGATTTGCTGTTTAAGTGAGTTTTTATGTACTCTAAATATTAACTCCCTGTTGGATTGTCTGTCATTCCAAGGTTGTCTATTGCTCTGGTGTTATTTGCTGAACAGAAGCGTTTAAATTTGATTCAGTCCTGTTTGTTCTTGCTTGCTCTTACTGAGCTGTCGGACCCTTGTTTAGCATTTCTTTGCCTATGCTTGGATCTTGAAAGGCTTACTGTATCTTATAGTCTTAGAACTTCAAGACTTAAGCTAAGGTCTTTGATTCAGTTTGAACTGGATTTTCTAAAAGTGAGAAATAGGTGTCCTCCATTCTTCTATCTGTGGATATCCAGCTTTCTAGTAACATTTACTGAAAAAGCTCTCTTTTTTCCCCATCATTTATTTTTGTTACCTTTGTGAAAAATTAGGTAATTATAGCTATGTGGGCTTATTTGCAAGGTGTTTTTATATTGCATTGTGCTGTGATGTTTCCCATTCTGTTCTGTTCTGCTCTCTTCCATTTGTTCTTTTCTATTTGTATCCATGTCTCTTTTTGTGTCAGTATCATGCTGTTTTGTCACCTGACTCTAGGTAACTCAGGTACTGTGCTTCTTCCACATTTGCTTGCAGACCTCACATTCCAATGACATTATTTACAGATACAGAATTATCTTCAAATTAACTTTCATTTATGTTTTTGAAACAGTATTTTGCTATGTAATCCAGGCTGGCCTAGAACTTGCTGTACTACTGCTTCATCCTATTGAGTGCCAGGATTACATGGTTTTACCAGCACACCGAATAACTGAAGTAAATTATACTTGTTGTTTCTTCTTTTGTTCTCAGAGTTCAAGATAGGTTTCAGAATATCTTTTATTTCATATTTATAGTTCTGTAATATGGCTATGCAATATATTTTTGGCATTTGGTTTTGACAGACTTAGTACTATGTAACAGAATTGTATAATTAAATTTTTCTTCTAAAATGTAACCTTTACCCTTTTCTCTGTATTATGTATTTATCTCTTCATTTTATACATATATGTACATGTGAATGTGTGCATTTGTGTGGATGCATTTGTGTATAGATGAGTGTGCATGTGTGTGGAGGCCAGAAGTCAGTCTTGTGTCATTCCTTGGATGCCATCCATACTGTTTTTTAGGCAGGGTCTCTCATTGGCTTTGAGCTCACAAAGTAGGCTGTATTGGCTGGCCAGTGAGCCTCTGGGTTACAGCTGTCTCTCTCTCTCCAGTGGTGAAATTATGAGCACAAATACATGGGTTCCTAGAGTTAAACTCAAGTCTTCTTGTAAAACATGGAAAGCACATTACTGACTGTGTGAGATCCCTAGCCTATTGCCTTTTTTCATAGTATATTGCTGATATTGGGATATGATTTTTTTTAAAGAATATTTTTAACTAGAAAAGGTAACATCATCCTTATTATTGATCATATATGAACATAGGGCTCGATTCAGCAGTTAAGAGCACATGCTGCTCTTCAAAGGACCTCCTTAGGTTCTCTCACTCACATGGTGGCTAGCAACTATAACTCCAGTTCCAGCCAATCCATCACCCTCCTCTGACCTCAATGGGCACTGCACACATGTAGTACACTTACATACATGCAGGCAAAACACTCATACATATAAAATAAAAATAAATCTTACAAAAGCATATATGAATGTACTGGGTCTTTTTTGTTGTTGTGTGTGGTGTATGCATGTATATGTGTTTGTGTAAGCACATGCATGTAGTGTTCAGTGGTTAACCTCAAGTGTCTTGCTCCATCATTCTCCAGAATCATTTTTTTGAGTCTTTTCCTGGACAAAATAAAACGAAAAAACCTCAAACCTTACCTAAAGTATAGCTTTGTAGCCTTGTAAGAGCTGAACTGCTGGGATTTCAGCCAGAATAGATCACTGTCCCAAGCCAGTTTGGGATTAGCTTTTCCACATTTTACAGAAGCTGTAAGGATTGCCTTCAGATCAAAGAAGTTTCCTTTGTACGTTGAGATCTGTCATTTGCATTGAGCTCTTGGCACCTGCAGATGGAACTCACCATATTACAGATTACTGAATGACAGCACACATTATATTTTAAATATCTACAGAAATTCATGTTTTAATTGGACATGTGAAGAGACCACTGTATCAGAGCTCATTCCTTCCCTGGCAAGGCAACCCACGATGCAAACCCCAGAGTAGTTTTATTTATTGTGCTCTAATCATCAAATGTATGTAAAATAACTCTTAAAAAGTGACTAAAGACAAAATAATTTAATCAAAAGAATCCTACTGGGTGCTAATGATAAAAACAGAGTCAAAATAATCTAAGAATGTGCACAAATCATAGATATAGACTGAGAGGAATTGAAATGTGAAATTCAACGTTGTAGTGTCTAGGTTTGGTGGTAAATTCATAGGTAATCATTATATTACTGAATGGCAAAATAAATCAGAGGCACATGTAAAGCATGATAACCAAATACAACTGCTAATATAATTTTGTATCTTGAGACAAGATCAGTTTTCCACTTTCAAATGGTTTGCCCCATTTGCTTGTGTAACCAAAGACAATTTTTATTTAGTTCCCCAAATAGTATAAAACTTCATTACTCAGTGCTAGAGAATTTTTAATTATTTATTATTTTTATTTTATGTGTATGAGTGCATTTCCTGTATGTGTGTAAATGCATCCACGTCTTGCAATGCCCAGGAGGTCAGAAAGTGTTGGATCCCCTGGAACTGGAGTAATAGATGGCTGTTAGCTGTCATGTGGGTGCTGGGAATCAAACCTGGGTCCTCTGCAAGAGCAGTCAGTGATCCTAACTGCTGAGTCATGTCTATAGCCCTGAGAAAATTAAAAAAATTTTTTTTAATTATTTTTATTTTATATGTGTGACTATTGCCTACATGTATATGTGCACTCATGTCATGCAATGCCTGTGGAGACCAGAAGAGGGCATTGGATTCTCTGAAACTGGAGTTCACATGGTTGTTAGCTACCATGTGGGTGCTGGGAATCATTCAGGTTCTCTGGAAAAGCGGCCAGTGCTCCTAACTGCTGAGCCATCTCTCCAACCCCGAGAAAATTTTTTTGTTTTGTTTTTTAAAAGATGACCGTCTTGTTGGCTAGTAATATAGGTGGAAAACATCTGACTTTCATGAAAGATGTTATGTTTTAGAAAATTATTATTGCTCCCTATTACCAGTTGATTTGAAATTCTCTTGAGCTTCACTGTTAAAATGACTAGAGTACCTGTTTAGTCCATTTTATGATGAGAATCATGTGATTTGGGCATTTCAGGAAGGTTTTCTTTCTGTGTTTTATGATGCCGACCAGGGAGGGGCCAGTCTCTAGCTATGTTTTCCTCAGAATGGAGAAGTTCTTAGAGAAGAGTTATAACCAATTCCTCTTTATTGTAAAGGAGAGAGAGCCTTCCCAGACTGCTCAGTACCAGGATGCAAGCACCTTGTGATGATTCTAGTTCACTTGTTAGGAGAACATAGCCTAGCTCAGCCTTGCCTACTAGAGAAGCCTATGTGGCTATCTTCTAAAACATTCTGACAGCCGACAGCTGTGAATTTCATCAGAAATAACTTTCTTCTGGCTTGCCCCTGGTGTTTATGGATTTGCTTGTGCACTGCTGTGCTCCCATAGTTGTTTTCTCAGTGTCTTCCTCTGTCCTGCTTGTTTTGATGTAGAGTCTACACTAGAAAGGTAAGACAGCACTAAATTCTGTGAGCTTGACTACTTCCTGCTATCTAGGGCTTTGGGCCAGTGGCTTCTTTGTGTGTGTTTTCCAACCAATTCCCATCATTTGCCATTTGGTCTTTGCTACCTATAGTAAAGGCATCCTGTAGTAGACCTCAGAGTTCAGGATTTGTTCTTTACTAGCTTTATGTAGCTTTATTAATGATTTTGGGCTATATTTGTAGAATCATTATACCTCTAAAAGGGTCACCTAATGTTTTCAAAATACATTACCACCTTTCATGAGTGAAGACTTGTCCCATAGGCAGTTTTCAAAAGGTCTCAGTTCATATGCTCTGCAAATGTCAGCAGCTTACTATTTTTAATTTGTCCTGATACCATGTAGCTTATTGTGGAATAGAACCATATAGTTTTGTACTAATATTTCATCATTGTGAAGGCAGTAGCAGGCTTTCCTTTAATTACTTAGTTAAAAAAGTTGAAAATAAAAGTAGTATGCATGTACATATTT
>NW_008353490.1:4956990-4971003 GCF_000622305.1 Nannospalax galili
CCACAATTTTTTATGTTGACTAAAATTGTAAATTGTTTAAACTGTTCAAACAAATTACTTAGCAATTAAACCTTCAGCAAAATTGTAATTCATTTTAAATTTAGCATAGAGGTTTGATCCTATTTTAGAGGAAAACAACATAACAGTGAAATATGTAAATTTACTATTTTGCATGAACTGTTTCCCATAGGACAAAGCATTCCCAGCATCGTAGGTTTAGGAAAGCTTTCTACTAATGTGAATTAATTTTCTAGTAAAGGACCACTAGAGAGAATTCCCGCTTTCTAACTTCATTTAGATTTCATTGTTTCAATCATAAATTTTAAAATCTTTATTTTATTCCGAATCTCTGCCACTTCAAATTTTAATATTGAAACTCACATGGAACTACCCATTGCGGATGTGACATTGATTTGTATTACATAAGACCTGTCGTGCTGAGAATGGCCCAACATGAGAGAGAAGAAGAGAAGAGCCACTTAGGAACTGATACCAAAACAGAACAAATAAAGTCTGTGTTTCTTCTGAATTGCAAACAATAGAGTCAGCAATACTTTCCTCACTCTTTGATGATGCTTAGATTAATATCTTGTATTTATCTTTTAACTGAAGATTGTATGCACATATGTATCCACTTGTGTTCTATAAATTGCAGTGAGGTAGCTTTTTTTTTTTATTGGTGTCTATATTAGAATAAGTTTCATGTACATTTCCAACTTAGGTTCTATTTCAACACTCTTTTCTGTTCAGGAAAAAATGACCACTGGGAGGTCTTTGGCAGTTTCCTATCCAAAATTTACCAGTACCACAACATTTTGGGCAATTTTGGTTAGAACAAATTAACACTGTCCATCTTGATGATTTATTTATGCACAAATTCTGGCTTTTAATAACTTGAATAAAAGCAGGTATTCTTTCATGAAACAGTACAAAACAGATTGTTCTGCAGCAGATCCATGCAGTCTTTGTGAATCTTCAAATTCCTCGATCAAAAATATTCACATGAACGTAGCCTGAGCACAAAGTACATTTTATCAGGAGGTAGACTGGCTTATGTTTTGTGACAGAGTTCTGAAATTGTCTGATTTATGCAATTGTTTGTTTTAATGCTCATCTCCTGTTTCTATTGTAGTTTGTTATTCCTGTGCTAATTTCGTATACTCTTAAGATCATGCTTAGACTGTATTCTATTACTGTTTTTGCATTCAGCTCCAATTTTCATTCTCATATTATTTTAATTATTAGTGTTTTCCAATAAACAAAACTTTAGTTATCATTACTTCTCCCCTATCTTCCTCAATTGTTTAGACCTTTAGTTTTTTAGGTTTTTTTTTTTTTTTTTCCTGCTTGCTTAATGGCAATGAACTTCTAACCTCTTCCCTCTTAGAATTCATGTTTTCCTTACAATCTAAGTTCTTTTAGGGAATATGAACAATTCCAAAAGAATAATGAGGGGAGGAAAGCATAAAAGCAGTCTTTATCATTCCTGTTGGAGCAGTCCACAAATCAGTCCATCCTATATGTTGAAGCTGTTGATCTGCAGCTCCACCTGATACCTCAGTTCTGTGAAGCACAGTACATTAGGAAATGCTTCAAAGGGTGGTGGTTTTTTTGTTGTTGTTATTTCTTTCTTTTTTTTTTTTATTGTCAGAAAACTTAAGTTCATTTGTCAGTGGTTTTTTCCTATCACTCATAAGATATATGTGTGTTAGTTTATTATTAGAGAAACAATAATTATAGCCATCATTATAGTATCAGCATAGTTTTTAGCAGTCAAATTCATCATGCCAGTATAATTTAAAAAATAATTTTCATTATTTTTTCAAAAAGCTTTCTCAGAATCTAGGGTTGTCTTAGATATTTAATCATTTGGCTTTATTTTGTTTCCTTTCATTCTTAATATAAGTTAGAAAATTAGTCATCCATATATGTAGTGATAGTCTTTAATAAACTGGAATAGTTTGAAATAATAATTAGTACTGTATAAATTTTGTTTTGGTCTCCTATTGTTAGAGGCATTTTTCACTATCTTTATCATGAGCATTATAAATGAAAAATAGCTGAGAATACTAAAATATTAAACTTTTCATGTTATTCCTTGACCAAGTTATCTGATATTAGTTTGTAAATTAACAAATATGAGCTTCATTTTATAAATCTTCATTTTATCTTTCAACTTCACTACCAATTTAATGTTTTTTTCATTATATCGGATTTACTGTTCATATTTTAAATATTTTAGAATGCCACAAATATGGTCATGAAAATGCCAATGAGATATTTTCAGTAACACTTTGGATGAAATAGAATGTTCTCTCAAATTATTTAATTTGAATTATTAGTTTTATATTTTCTCTCTACATTCAACTACATCCTGAAAATGAAGATCAGTTAACTGCTTTTTTGTTCAGACCTACAGAGCCTATAACTAAAAATGCATTAGTTTTGGAGAAGGTCTCCTAACAGACAGTACATACACATGCAGCTCTCTTGGTTCAGTTGCATTTGATGCCAGCGATAGAGTGCAGCAGATGCTGGTACTGGCATGTGTGCCTTGCCTGGAAGAGCTGCTGTAGCAGCAGTGGGCACCTATAGCCTCTTCCGGTGCCCTCTTAGTTTATGCTGCTCGTTGTGGAAATGACTGAATGAGGGTGTCAGTTACTCTGTATAGACAATAGACATTCTAGGAATCTTCATAGTACACAGTCCTTTCAAAATGAGTATTATCACATAACTGTGGTAAAAGAAATTGATTTTCCTTAAAATAATGTATGCCTATTTAATTTTTCTTCACATTTTTTGGTCAGAATTACTATGAAAATAAAACCTTTTATTTGCTTGTTAAAAATGCAATCAAGATTTTAACTACAAAGAATAGAATAAATATAACCATAATTCTCATCCACCTGGGAAAGCCCTTTTTTCTAGCTTTGTGTAATGTCCTTCAGTGGGAACCTCTTTCAATTCTCATGTGAGTAAAATGTATATGGGTGGTGTGTGTGTGTGTGTGTGTGTGTGTGTGTATGCTGTTTTGTAGCTTGTTTTGCTTAGTTCTCATGTCTGTTGTTATGTATCTGTTTATATAGAGAGATTTATGTAAGTGGAGGTCCTAATCTATTACTTATTATATCATGATGACCTGTTTTACTGGTTAATGAGCATTAATATATTCTGTAGCCTTCTACCACATAAACCATGCTAGGCATGAATCTTTTCTAAGTTATTTCCATGGTGTTAGTTCCACAACTGGCATTGCTGTGTTAGGCTTATGTGTGTGTCATGTTTGATAGGTCATATGCTTCATGCTTTCATCAACAATGCAGGATGGTCTTTTTCTTGTATGTAGAGGGACAGAGTGGATGCTGTTAACTTTATATGAAAACAAATCTACATTTTTTTGTGGCAGAGTTTAATAGCATAAAATTCCAAAGTTGTTTATAATTTTCTTTGCTTCAGATCAGTTCTAAAATTCCTCTATGAATCAAGCCCCCCATTTTTGATTAACAATGCTTTAATGGAAAATTTTGTGAAATATTCTGGTGGTTGAAATATCAGTAGTCATTATCTAATAAAAGGAAAATTCTACTTTAGATTGCATGATTTTATGTGTACTAATATTTATCCATATGCTTATTCAACTCTCAATGCTCCAGGAAAACCTTAATAATTAAGTTTATAATAAACTGTGAAGTACAGATTAACAATAAATATGATCGCCAGTGTTTTGTTATCAAGCGAGCAATTAGTTACCCAATGGAAAGCCAAAGCTTTTTTTTTTTTTTTTTTTTTTTTTTTTTAATATAGAATCAGCTAGCACACATTTGGAATTGTTATGATATACCAACCTCCTTTTTAAAATTAGTTTGTGACTATTCCTGACACCTGGGTGTTTGCTAGTTAGGACTAGACCAACCCTTAGCCACAAGACAAAGTCAAATGAAGTGAAGCTCTGTAACTGACCTGTGTGGAAATGCCTCCTTCAATGCTGAGCATGTGGGAACCCTGTCCCCATTGGAGTCATGATAAGCAGCGCTGTGCTGATCATGGATATGCTGCTGTAGAGCTGTACTAAGTGTTGAGACCCTGGACACCTACTCCAGGAAATAGAAGACTTGTTGGTTTCAGAGCATCCAGAGTGTCTCTGGAGCTTTTCTTTGTAAATATATGAAATGTTTAATTAAGTTTACAGTAAGGATGTGGTCTGGTGGTATACTTTATAATCCTAGAACTCATGACAGAGGCAGGAGGATTACCACAAGCTTGAGTCCAGTCTTGACTGCGTAGAGATTGTCAGGCCTTTGCCTGGGTTACAGAGTGAGACTATGTTTTAAAAAAAGAAAGGGTAGTGTTTACTTTTGGAAAAATATTTTTCTCACTATTATTAGCCATATTGAAACCGATTTTCAACAGAATTGCTTTCTGTGGTTTCTTTTTTATCTCATTAGATTTTATTAGAATAATTTCAGAGGTGTATTTGAAAGACTGGGTCAGTTTTACCAAGAAATGTGTAAGGTTATTCTGATTTGACATGAAAAAGAATGTTCAGTATTTCTACTTTTTTTTCATATTTATATGTCTTAAGACCCAGGGAAGCTGTGTTGTGTTACCTTGGGTCCATGTGTCTGCTGTGAATGACAGAGATAATGTGGTTTTTATCAATATTAATTCTTACTGGGGCACAGTTTCAAAAAGGTCAGGAATGACGGAGCGAAAAATTTTCATGAGAATGCTTTATAACGTGCTTTGAAAACATGAAGCAATTTAACAAACTTGATTGTCCTTGGCTGCAGAGTAAAGGTTGCATATCGAAAGCTCTGGATGGTGCCAAGAATACAGAGGATCAGGAATGTGTCTGGTGCTTCCACAGTCCACAGTCTTTGTGAACCTTTTTAATAACTGTTGTAACCTGTAATGAGAAGATTGGCTCAGCATTTACACACGTTGAACATATTTCATTATCTAAAGGAAAATATCCTTTATGTAGAGAACATTTCTTCACTGCCTTGAATTATTTGTAAGTTCCCACATATTTGTATGTTAGTCTAGTGATTTTCTGAGTAAAGTTTTGGGTACGCAAGTTTTATAAAATTTTCTATATTGAGGGTTTTGAAAATAAATAGTAATAACCAAAAATAGAAAATGAAAGAACAATGTCTTTGGCTTGGCTCAAGGATAGAATATATGCTTAGAGTACATTGGTCGCTGAATTCAGTCCCTAGCACACAAGCAAACTAAATCAGATTAAAACAAGCAAAAAGGCACCGCTTTGTATTTCAGGACTGGCCATTTTGTTTTTAGAGCTGACTGTCCAATCAGTTTCTGTGTGCGTACCATGTGACAAATGTATAGTTTTACCAGGAAAGAACATATTAATTACCTTAATTAACACGTGACTTAGAAGTTTCAGATTAATCAGCATGTGACTCTTGGTTATTTGTATTCTTATGGGAATTTTTCTCTACCAGATGCAAATAACAGGCTAAAAATATTGCTTGGTTTGTACATAGAGAGAATATTCATCGTAGTCGTACTGTACATCTAAGAAAACAGAAAGTAATTAAAATGTTGATTACTGTAGTAAATCTCTGAAACATCCTATTATTTGTATTTCAAATGTGCTCACATTTCTGAGAAGTTAGCTTTTGCACAACAACCTACTATGATTATCTTATACCCTCCGGAAGGTTAGCTGAGTTGTTTCCTATATTACTTAGGAAAAAATTTCTTTTCACAATTGAAAATGTCAGCATCAATTTAAAGTAACACTAAGCATGTGCTTGCTTTCTGAATATTATCCTCCTCCACCTCCCTCTAACCACCCTGCTGAGGATCTGGCTGTGACAGTTTGATTAGATCATCAATCCTCACTGTTAACAGCACTTTTCCTGAACACCTGGGCTGCTGGGTCACATCTGAATTCAGCTACCGTTGTTTCAGTGACCTGACATGCATTCACCATAGCAATTTACATTATGTGCACAAATTAAAAGTTACCTTAGAACAACAGTTTACTTTTAAAAATGACCTCTTTTTTTCCCTATGTTAAAGTTCTGTTACGTTATAGGAAGTGTATTTCTGTATGATGAAAGACCTTTCTAGAAAGTAGTTACCTGCCATGATGAAGATATTCTTTTTTTTTCCCTACTTAGGGCTTATACCAAAATTACTATAATAAAAATAATACTGTCTTTCATCTTCTTGTGTCAGTTAAAAATCTGCTTTGATTATGTTTTTTTATGATTCAATTACATTTTTACCAGATTTAAGCTTAAATAAATAATCGATTTTTAAAATGTATTTCTCAAACTGCTTTCTGCTCTTAAAGTCTTCATTTGAACTGTGTCACTGATTGACTTATCCTTCTCTATAGTGATAGTAATAAATACCTACTTAAAGTTTCCTTGCAAACTGTTTAGTAGCAGACTATAACACTACACTTAAATCTAACATTATTGGGGTTTTGATACTATAATAATGTTTTGTTTTCTCCACAACTTCTTGTTTTTGTGATGAGAAGAGAAATGTAAAAAAAAAAAAAAAGTTTAAAGGTTATGATTCTTTGGAATAGTGACCTGCCTTATTTTGCCCTAGCAGTGTCTCTTGCTGGTGTGGTAGCTCTGCTGGGGGATGTGGAAATAGTCCTTTGAAGAGAGTCTGCCTAGATGCCACAGGGAGGCAGAATCAGTGTCACTTGTAGCTCTGACATTAGCTGGAATTTGATTTTTGAGATCCTAGTTGTTCCACCCTCTCTTGCTTTCATCCTTTCTTATTTGCTAGAAGACCAGTGGTTATATGCATTACAGACTTCTTGCTTCCAACACTCTTTTTTTTCTATTGAGATAGGTTTTTTTTTTTAAATCACTTGAAATTTTTATCTTGAATTTTAAATGGTTTATGTATTTGTACTAGAACATGGGAACAAATTTAATTATACTTGGTGAACTCTCAGATAATATATGTAGCTTAGAATTTTTGCATCTTCCCTAAAAAGTGACTTAGGGTTTGTATACTAAAGTTGTAGCATGTATCCCAGCAAACCAGCATCTCTTCCTTTGGACTGTTTATGTTTTCATTAGCATGGCTAATGTCCTTAACCCAAATCTTTATCATATCCAAGGAAGTTTGTGGCAGTTAACTCCTAAGCTTTTGACACTGTCACAGTATGGCATACTGAAAAAATCCAGCTGATTAATAACCAATGAACTTAGTTTTAATTCAGCATTTTCTGCATCTCGTTGACTCTATGTCACTTGCTAAATTTCTGCTTTAGTCATTGCCTGTGTAGGATTACAGAGTAATCTGGAGCTAGGATTAGATGTCCTGAGTTCCATCTGCTGTTCCTGTGTGGCCTTATTTCTTTGGATGGTTCTTTTTGATTGAGTTTCTATTTTGTTATTTGTAAAGATGATGTTGTAAAATATAGGCTGTTTGGAGAATCAAATAATGTAATAAATAAAAGGGAAATAACATGCCATAATAGATTATTAAAACCTGTATGTGGATTTTAATCCTGACACTCTTGCTTTATTCACTTACATGTCTGGTCAAATTCTGTAAACCCTGATGCTCGGTTTACCTACTAAGTATATAGGTAATCACATTTTTCCTAGAAAAATCTCATAAGGAGTAAGTGAAGTGTGTACATGACATATATGAGTGCTGTGTATCAGAGTGTGTTCTATGTTCGAGCCACCTGAACCTCATACAACAGTAATGTAGTCAGAGATTTACCCTGGTTTTAGTAATGGAGTGGTGAGTGTGAGAGCTTTCTGTCACTAGAAGAAAATACCAGGGATACTTTTCTTGTAAAGAGCAAAAAGTTTATTTCAGCTTAGAGGTAAAGAAAATGTACTCCAAGATCAAATGGATCCATTACTTTGGACTTCTGTGGGTACGCTAGTGGTCATGGTGGTAAGCACATGGCGAAGTGAAGAACTTACCTAATTAGCTAGGAAGCAAGCAAGAGGATTGACCAGACAGAGTTCCACTGTCCCTTTCACTATCAGGACCTAAGCATCTCCCATTAGACCTTGACTCCTTAAGAGGCCGCTGTGGAGACTATACACTTTTGGTGGAGATTTATCTAAACTAGCAGTGAATTTAATACTCATTGCCATGGTTCCTGCACTGCCATGGGGAATCGAACCTGAGTGAATGAGAATACCTGTAATTTTAGAGAACAGTGGGTGCTGTGGAGATAAAGATATTGCATTGGGGGGCAGGAAGTGGCAGGTGGGCCTAGGGGGTAGTGATTTTTAAACAGATTTATAGAGGGAACTCTGTAAGAAAAAAACTGTATTTGAGGTAATTGTGCACTGACATAATTGTAAGAAAAAAATCTAGAGAGAGCCCATGTATCCTGAGGCATTTTGAGTAAAAACTTGAACCATGAGAAAGAATGAATCAAAGTGTTCTAAGCAGAGGGAATAAAAAATGTAGAGATTGTGAAATAGGATCCAAATATGGTGGCTTTGATTTAGTGAAGTCACCTCAGCTGTGGCACACAAAAACACAGAGGCAAATGTTTTAAACAGACATAACAATAAGATCACATGGTGTCCTGAGAGTCTTGGTGAGGCATTTGTATTCCCTGTGTCCAGGGCTCTTCATGGAAGGATATTGATAGGGTAAGTGGTCCTAAAGACCACACTAGTTACACAGAAAAACAGTGCATACATTCCAAAATCTCTGTAACACCCCATATTTGCAGGTTCACACTTAAATATTTTCATCTTAAATATAAATAGTTGTATAGGATGTAAGTTCTAAAGTAGTGTAAAAATTGATATTGTGAAATAATTCTCATATCTATGAAAATTTATTTACTAGAGAATAAATATTCTGATTTCATATGTACTATTTATTGAAAATACATGCATTAGGCAGGAGAGACGCTCAATGTTAAGAATACTTGCTGATCTTGTAGAGGACATGGGTTTGGTTCCACATAAAGGAGTGCCTGAGTAGAGGGCACCTCCAGGATACCCTGCTGGAAATGAGTAGCTTAGGGAAATGTTTTCCTAGGTTTAGCTATACAGGCACTCAAAGCCCACTGTAGCCATGGTCGAAAGTTCAAGATACATATTGAGCTGGCAGCAGAGCATAATGTCATGTATGTGAGGCTAGTTTTACAGGTATACAGAATGTAAGACTCATAGCATCATGGACACTCATGTTAAAGTTTTAGAGAAAAGTCCATGAGACTAGATAGCATGTATCAAGGATCAGATTCCTTAATCAGAGCTGTGAGGGTGAAGTGTGAAGCTTTAATGATGGAACCTGTATCTTAGTGGAAACACCAGGATGTTGCAGATGCTTGGGAATGTAGAATGTATGCAGGGGAAAGATGTAAGCACCAGTTGGAGCTGGCATAAGACAGAGGACCTGTGTACTGCAAATGGGAGGAATACAGGGGTGGGGCTACCCAAGCTCATCGGAGCTCATATTATGCAGCCACTTGCCCCGGATTCTGGACATGGGGCTTCAGCATTTAGTATTTGTCCACCTATATTTCAGTCTTGCTTTGGTTGAGTCTGCCCTTGCCATTCTCTTTGACTCTTTTGGAGTGCCATTCATTATATGTTGGAAATGTGCAATTTTTTGATTTTGTAGATGCTCATAGCTAAGAGATTGCCTTGAGTCTTAGAAGAGATTTTGCAATTTTGAACCTTGTTTGGCTGTTAAGACTCTCTGTGGTCTTGATGTTGTGCCACATGTGACCATCAACCTTTAAGGGCCAGGGGCAGAATGTTATTATTTGAATTGGAAATCCCCTCCCACCTCCTGTTCATGGTTTGAGTGCTTGATCCTCAACTTGTGGCACTATTTTGAGGGTTGTAGTTCCTTTATGTTGTAGAGCTAGTGCTGGTGTGTCACTCAGGCCAAGCCTTTGAAGGTTATACCCACCTGGGGTTGCAGCCAGTGCTCTCTGCTTCCTGATCCCCTCCACAGTGAGCAAGCATCCTCATGTTCTCACTGATGCTGCCTTGCCTTCCCTGCCATGATGGACTGAAGTCTCTGTGAAACTGTGAGGTAAAAATACACTGTTCCTTTCTTATGTGCTCTGTCAAATATTTCTTCAAAAAGGTAATACAGATAATTACATTTAATGGATTTGATTCTAGTGAGTATGTGCAAGAATGAGAAATAAGCAGAGCTGGCTTCACGGGCAGCACCAAACGAAGAGATGTAGTCATGTAGCAAGAACTAGTATCAACACTCTGTGGGGAAAAGTTTGTAATATTTTTTTTCTTGAATAAAAGTGCTGAATTACCTCTGGTAATTGTTTCTTTGAGTGATATAGTGTATGGGAATAAATTTAGAAATGAATATATTCCTTGTTGAAATCACCAGAAATGTGTACCTGAGATAGGGCACATTATGGTGAATGAGCATGTTCTGTGTCCTGATTCATGAAGTAAAGTTGTAGACTAGGGCTTATTTTAGAAGTTATTTCCAGGACTCTTAAGAAAGTAAAAATCAAGGTTGAAGAGATGCTCAGTAGTTAAAAGCACTTGCTACTCTTACAGAAGTCCCAGGTTTGGTTCCCAGTACCCACAGTGCAGCTCACAACTGGTTGTAACTCCAGTTTCAGGGGATCTGATGCCCTCTTCTGGTCTGGGACAGCACTGTACACATGTAGTGTACATACATACATGTAGTCAAAATACTCATACACATAAAATAAATCTCAAAAAAACCCACAAAAAAGTAACAATAAAACATTGAATAATCGGAATTGATTATCTTAGATAAAGAGTTAATCTTTATCATGACATTTTTGGGGTTTTGTTTTGTTTTGTGTTTGGTGTGAGTGAAGTAAGATTCTATCTCAGTTGTTTTGTGTTTTTGAGACAGGATCTCCCTGTAGCCCCAGTTCTTGGAACTCATTTTGTAGACCAGGCTGTCTTCAGTGTCACAGTGATAGTCCGGCCTCTGCTCCTGAGTGCTGGGATTAAAGGTGTGTGCCGCCATGTTCGGCAGTAGTCTTATTCTTTTCAATTTAATTTTTTAAATTACTTTAACCATTTATTGATTTTGGGGGTACAGAGTTTGTGCGTATGTCAGAAACAACTTGCAGATGTAAGTTCTCTCTTTTCAATATGTGGGTTTCAGGGATTGAACTCAGTTCATCAGGCTTGATGGCAAGTGCCTTGACCCACTGAGCCAAATTGCTGGCCCCTCTTCATTAGTTTTAGCCCTTGTATTTTATACTGCTTTGTCTTAGAAGTGATGTCCTCCATTGATAATCATGTAAGATACATCATAAATAACTCCAAAAATCACCAGCACTGTTCCTCTCTATTTATAGTATAACTTGAGTTAGAACATTTGGATTTAGGCCAGGCAGTCTAGAATTGTTAAAATCTATACTCCAGGATTATGGCATCCTCTTTTTTCATTTTAATACTTATTTGTATGAAACAGGATCGCCTCATGCAGCAGACTCTGCTTTGGGACCCTTGAGCCAGGCTAGATCTTTCTTCAGTTTCCCGAATGTTAAGATTATAGGTGAACAACACTATGCTCACTTGTCAGATTGGTTTTGTACAGGATTTTTAAATGACAATCCATTCTCTACTACTCCAGTGTGTTTTACAGCTACAGGATGGCTAGGAAAAGTAACTTTTGTATATTAATTGTAAAGAAGGTAAATTTGAAAGAAATAGGATATAGTTAAAGGCAATTAGCATGTGATTCCACTTTAAGAATTTTCTTAGGCTTATCACTACAATTAAATGGGATATGTAATGATAAGGATTAGAATTGATGGGACTAGGGAATAGCTCAGTACGTAAAGTGATTGGCATGTAAATGTGAAAGCCTGTGCTTGATTCTCCAGAGACCATGTGAAAAGGCTGGGCATGGTGGTAGTGTGTACTTGTAATCCCAGCTCTGTAGAGATAGAGACAGGTCAGTGCATGGGGCTTTCTGTCCAGCTTAGCATCACTAATTGATGACCCTTGGCTCCAGTGAGAAGCCCTATCTCTAAAACAACAATGTGGATGGTGTGCCTGAGGAGGAAAGTTGTCCTTGTCCTCTATACATATACTCACTACACACATACCTCCTCCCCAAACACCAGAATAAGTCAATCAATAAAAAGAAATCAGGAACTGATTAATTGAAATACTCCTGTTTTCTGTCTCCTTAGAAAGTCTGTATGTACCTGGTGATCATATGGATATCAGTGCTTTGAGCCTGAAAGCCGTGACAGAGCAAAGGAATGAAGGGGTTGCCATAAAGAGATGGCTGTCCTTTGGAGTACATTTTAGGAGCATTCAGATTTTAACAGACTTTGAAGGCAGAATTTTTGGTAAAGGATGGATGGTATGTTAGACATGAATAAAACAGAAGAATCAAGAATGGAACCAGATTGAGCAAAGGTGCCTGTGGTTGAGATGGAAAAGATTTTGACATTTTGCCGCCTTTGGGAATGGGAGAGGTTTGTAATAATGCTAGGTGCTGCAGTGGAGATTTTGAGTGGAAAGTTGTGTGTGTGATTCTAGAACAGAAATCAGAAGATCAAGATCTATCTTATCTAAATCTTGAAACTGGTGGAGAGGCCCTCAAGAGGTCAGGGAAATCAAGAGGATGCTGCAGGAGAGTCCCAGGGACTCTGACAGCTTAGGGAATGTGGCACATGAAGATATCTTACAGCCAAATTACAAGTATTTCAAGGCAGGAGTTATTTGGATAATATTAATAACTTCAGTACACAGAAATAGGTATATAGGCTCTTACTGAATCTGAATGTATGTTTGTTGAAGTGGCTGAAATTTGAGATTCCATTTATCTCCTAAGCATTACAGTTTTGTGATTTCAAGCCATAAATTGCTCTTGTTCCTTGTGCCAGAGGTTTGGCTAATTAGTGTCTGTCTAATGATGTTGTGACAACAGAAATAGGCAGTCTCTTCACTCCTCTGACTGGGCTTTGTATTGTCTGAGGGTCCTCAGGTCTTCACCTCTGGCTGCACTTCTTTTGAATGGTGTGAGTGACCCTGTCTGTTCTTCTGTCCTGTTCATTCTTCTAGCTTATTCACTTAACCAGTAGCATGGGGTAGAAGTACCTTATAGTCGCCAGCAAACTCCTTTGGGACTCTCTCTAGCAAGTTTTCCAGTTAGATTTGTTTGTTTATTGTTTTTCCCAGTCTTGTTTTTTAAAAAATCACTTTTTTGCATGTTTATTTTTTGTAAGTCAATGTATTAAGAACCCTTTATTTCATGATTCTATTTTCCTATTTTTAAAAGGTAATTTCATGGATGGCGTTCTATACATTATAAAGTTATATAGTTACTCATTTATAATTTTGTAGGTTGTGGCGTTTGGTTTTCTTTTAAGAGTCTGATGTAATGGTTTCATACTCTCCTCTTTTTTGTTTTATTTGCATAACAAAAATATATCATTCCTTTTAAAATTTATAATCTTGCCACTTTATCTAGTGGTGGTCTTAGAATTTGTTTGGAATTTGACATCCATATGTGTTCTAAGGTGGAGCAGCATGATACAGCTGCCTTTTGTTCTTGTCTTCTGCTATTAGAGGATCAGATAGTGTGATCTCCTTAGGGACCATGCCCGTCACTGTCTCAGGCAGGTATGTTTCACAGTTTTGCCCTTTGGTTCACTTTTAGATTTTATTTTCACTCTTTAAATTTCCTTTATTCTCTGATCTCTGGAGTTTTGAGATTACTGTTGTTATGTTTTTCTCATTAATTTTCCCGATGTCAGTTACCTTAGTCTTTGTATGTTATTCTAGTAACTTTATGTTGAAAGAATGAAATTCCTACCATTTCATCAGTGGTCTTACTTTTGTCTACTCTCAGAATGAAGAATGGCTGAGTATTTTTGAACTTGAGAACACAGCTTTTTTTTTTTTTTTCCTTTTTTCATTCAGTTCTGGTATTTGTGTCTTAGCTCTGCCTCTTAGACTTTGGGGATCTTTGATAGGTCATTTTGAGAAAGTAAGGATAATACTTACCTTAAAAGATTGTGAAATGTCAATGAGCAATGAG
>NW_008353490.1:4971034-4979371 GCF_000622305.1 Nannospalax galili
TTTACTACAAGGGCTTTGTTAATTTTATTCTAAAATAATTTTAAATCCAGTCTCCTTCCATAGTCTCATAAACAGAATTCAATTTTGTTGTGTATTTTTTTAAAAGATAACTTCTTGTTAGTCTTTGAAGGCAACTCTTCCCTTTTCCTCTACTAATTTTATAATTTGGACTTGTCTTTGCAATTTGATTTAATGTGAATTTGTGTGTGTGTGTGTGTGTGTGTGTGTGTGTGTGTGTGTGTGTTTTCCCTTATGCTCCAAGATCAGCCGATCTACTTGAATGATGGAGTTGGTGCCTTGTTCAGTACTGGATCTCTCTGGTATTTCTTTGGCTATTGCTTCTGTCTCTCTTCCTCTTTGGAATCTCTGTATCATTGGCCTTCCTATCAATCTATGTCTCATACTCTGTGATTGCTTGTTCCCATTCTACTCCTTAGTCTTCAGTTTGGTGTTTTCTGTTGACTCTTGAATTTACTAATCCTGTACAGTTACTCATGGTCTACTGTTCTTTCAAACTATCCAGTGAATTCTTTTTTTAATATATATTTTTTATTGAATTTTTTTTGTGTATTTCATATAGAACATCTCAAACTATCTTAATCATCTTTATACCCCCATCCCCACCGGCACCCTCCCGTAGTCACCACCCCCCTCAACTGGAGCCCATATACTCTGTCATCCCTGTTAAGGCTCACTGTGTTGTCAGTATCCCCATCCATTCCCCCAGTGCAAGTCTGTCCACTGAGTCTAGCCAGCCTAAAACAGTCCCTTGTTTTAGGAAGATCAGCTCTTCTTCACCTAGCAGCAATCAGTTGCCAACATTCCTTCAGGTAAGATTGGGGTCTGCTGTTCATTTTCCCAGTTCTATGCTGTGTTATTGTGTGCCTAAATTTGCATGGGACTTGTGTATGCTGACTCCTATAGAATCATATGAGCAGGTTTCCAGGAGATTGTAGGACTCTCTTTCCATATGGTTATGCACCTCCTCCCTGGCTCTCACAATCTTTCCACCCCCTCTTCCGATAGGGTCCCTGAGCCTTGGGTGGGTGAAGTTTAATAAAGGGGTCCTGTCCAAGGACCATCATTCAGCAAACTCTTGATCTCTGCACTTTGGCCATTTGTGAGCTTTTGTGTTCCTGGCCCTCCACTACATGAGGGAGTTTCACTATTGAGAACTGAGAGATTCATTAGTGCCCTCTTCTTTATCCCTGTTCTGTGTTCCAAGAGCCTTAGGTGTCGAGGTTACATTGTAATATGAATTCTTAAGTTATTTATGTAATGGACACAGTCTTAAACTGCACTCAAATTCGTATCTCTCTACTCATAGATTAGTGCAGCTCTCAGTCCTCATCAGAGAAGTTCCTTTGTGCAGTGGATGGTGGTTAACCCAGAAACTCAAAACTAATCAAAGTGCAGAGAGTGTCAGTGGAGTGCTCAGCCAGAAATGGGATATCTATATTATCTCACAAACCTCAGGGACCATTTCAGAAAAGAGGGGTGGAAAGATTGTAAGGGCCAGTTATTAGAGAGGATCAGAGCAAAACAGTGTCTTCTAGACATGACAGGACTGCTGCACTTGTGAACTCATGGCAGTGGTGGTTGCCTGCATAAGATCATACCAGTACCAGTTACCATTCTAGCATGGAGTCAGGAGGGAGTCAAGAGCCCCCAATCCCATTTGAAAAGCCACTGACAGTTGATGGCTTCTGGGGAAAGGAGCAGTTTTCTATGAAGGTGTGTCTCCTGGTAGGGCAACTGTGCCTCAGTGGATGGCCCCAAACCTGACAGTGTATGGCAGCAGAAACTGGGTTACTAAGACATTTTACAAGAGGACATGAAGTTGGGAGGGGTTGGGGAGATAGAGTAGGCATATTTCCTTAATGTTTTGCCATAATTAAAATACTCAAAATCCTTTTTAAAAATACTTCACCTTTTAGTTTTAAAGTGTTCCTCTGATATTTTCATATATATAATAATTTTTGTTGTAGTTGTCCATTTTTGTCATCAGTTTTGTCCCTTTTTTTGCCTTTTATTTAAGGTTGTGGCTGCAGTCATTTTGGAGTCCATGGTGATTTTTGCCCTAAATTATTGGTTGCATTATTTTTCCTATTTACATGTCTAGTGATTAATGTTGTACAGTTAATATGGTATGTTGAAGGACAGGGAGGCTGACCCTTTACCTGTTACATGGAAAAGTTGAGGAGAACATCCTCTTCCTAAAAATAATTGAGCTGAATGGCCGCTGACTTGCAACGAGTACCATCTTGCTCTCCAGTGGGCTCTTGTTTGTTTTTGTTTTGGACATTGATTATTTGAGCCAAGTTTTATTTGAGGCTTCTTTCCCTCTGCCTTGGAAAACCCCAGCAGCCTTTTAGTTTAGTTCTTTAGGCTCAAGCCCCATGTAGCCTCAAAATTGGGCAGATCTCTTTGTGATGCAACTGTGGCAGGTAACCTCTCTAGCAGGACTTGGTGTCTACAGGGCTGTGAGTTCATAGAAAGCTAGTATGTTTTCTCCACGCAAGCCCTATTTGGTAAATCCATTGTCCTCAGGAGATTTGGGGTACATCTGGATTTCATTCAGTTTCCAGTCTGTCACTCAGCCCTGTGTGAGGCTATTATTTATCTTGGTTTTCTTTTATCTCAGTGAAGTTTCTCGTCTTGGGACAAGACCCATGTTCAAGAAACTGGGAATTTCTAAATGGCCTTTGGGAGAAAATGTCCACCTGCCATCAGCTTTCTGATAGGCAGGGTTCTTTCATCCACTTGGGTTGATTCATTGAATTCTGGTATCTCTTGCAGTTTCCTTGATGACTTTAAGAAGGTACTTGACATATTCAATCTACTTTTTCTGGCTGTTGCAGGAGCTTTAGCTAGCACCACTATATATCTTGTTAGGAAGTAGAAGTCCCTAATTTGGTAAACACATTTGAAATTTTGACTTGTTAGCGTGCTTTAAAATAATGTGGGAAAACACTTAGTAACTGAATGCTGGAAAAACTGATGTAGTGGCAGGTGTCTCTTTGGCTGCCTTCTGCATTACATGTGTAGTTTACATTGTTTTTCATGCACAGCAGCATTTCATTTCTTAAACCATGTTTTAGTAGCATTAATTACAAGTCAGGGATGAAGAGATAATTCAGTGGATAAATTGTTTGCCTGGCAAGTTAGAGGACCAGAGTTAGGATCCCCAGAAACAATGTAAAATCTAGATATGGTAGCATTCATATCTATTCCCATCTTCCTAAAGTCAAGATGAGAGGTTGAGACAGAAAATCCCCCCAAGGCTCTTGGGCCAGCTATCTGGACATACACAGCTGTGAACAACAAGAGACTTTGCCTCAAATAAGGTGGATGTGAAAACAACACCAGAAGCTGTCTTTCATCCTTCATATATTTGCCATGGTGTATGTGTCTGTGTGCATGCACACATGATCATGCAGATATGGGGTGGGGAAAGGGAGGGAGGGAGGGAGAGAGGGAGGGAGGGAGGAAGATCACAGAGCAGATTCTAAGCTTTACTTTTTTTTTTTTTTTTTAAAAAAGACGGTCCCTTGTAGCCTCAGCTGTCCAGAAACTTGCTATTTAAGCCATTCTGGCTTCTGTTTCACAGAGATCCACCTACCTCTGCTTCCTGAGTGCTGGCACTAAAGGTGTGCACCACCAAGCCCAGCCCTCCTCTTTACTTTTTAATGATGTTAAGTTTATTTCATTATTGGTTGATTTCTAGATAGATAGATAGATAGATAGATAGATAGATAGATAGATAGATAGATAGATAGATAGATAGATTTCATTATTGGCTGATTACTTGTTAGATGGATGGATGGATGGATGGATGGATGGATGGATGAATGGACGGATGGACGGATGGATGGACAGACAAACAGATGGATAGATAGTGTCAGAGTCTTAGCCTGTGGTCCAAGATGCCCTTAGCTTAGGCTGGCTTCATGTTTAAGATCCTCCTACCTCGGTGCTGGAATTACAGCTGTGCACTGACACACCTGCCTCTGTTTGAACTGTTTTCAAGCCCTGACTTAAATGTGAGATTCCCATTGAAATAATAAGTAGTTCAAGTTTTTGAAGAATAATCAAGATTTTATTCTTTCATAGTGTCTGATATCCTGATTACCTTGTGGATATATTTTATAAACACAGAAACAGATAAAACTTTGAAAAATAAACCCCCTTCTCATCTTTATAAGTTAGAGGACTAGATGTAATTATTTAAAAGCAGCATTTTTCAGTCTTTGCAATGATATAATCTGGAGTGATATTGCAACTCAGTTGATAGAATGCTTTTCTGTCCTGCAACAAACCGTGTTCTATTTCCAGCACTATGCAGACCAAATGAGGTGGCAAGCAAGTGCCTGTAATGGGTGTATTCTGGAGGTGCAGAGTGGACTTTCAGAAGTTCTGCTACATACGGAGTTTGAGATCAGTCTGCTAATTGAGAACCTGTATTTTTTTTTTAATGAAAAAGTTCTGATCTGGTTAATCAAGAACTATTTATGCAAGACTGAGCAATTTGTAAATTTGTAAACTTACATTTACAAATTGCTGAGTCTTGGTTTTATTTTTGGAGTTTGAACCTACGTCCTTGTACTTGCTAGATAAATGATCTACTACTAAGCTGTTTCTCCAGCTCCTTTTAGGATTTTAAATGTATTTTATTGAATGCCTACTATGCACAGGCAGTTGTTCTATGCCTGGATGATACAGCAGGTGCATGATAGACAAAGTGCTTACCTTCATAGACATTACATGTTCTGTGAACTCAAGCCACAAAATCATACTTCTTGAAGTGTGGGTATTAATATATGTGATACAAATGAAAAATTCTGAGGCTGAATACCCTTGGGACACTAGGCGCTATTACATTGAAAACTAATTGTAAGTGTTCCTTCATGTTGCATCACAGCCCTGTCTTGTTTTATGTTATCTCATTCTAGCCCTCTCCATAGCTTCAAAGTAATAGTTACACCTGTTTGAATTTAGGGCTTTGTCATTTTCTTATATGCTGCATTTTTGATGGAAAATTAAATGATTTACCCTCTAATTCAACCTTCCATCATGTCCATTTTCTGTTTCTGAAAGAAATAAGTAACAATCACAAGGAATGTGCTGGAGAGCTTTCGTTGTCAACTTGACTCCCCCGGGTGGAGGGAACCTCAGTTAAGGAATTTCTTTTATTGAATTGAACTGTGGTCATGTCTATAGGGCATTTTTTTGATTGTTGGGTGATATAGGAAAGTCCAGCCCACTGTGGGTTGTGCTACCTTTGGGCAGGTGGTTCTATGTTGTATAATAAAGCAGGCTGAGCACAGGCCAGAGAAGCAAACCAGTAAGCAGTGTACCTCCATGGTCTGTGCTTTAGCTCCTGTCTCCAGGTTCCTGCTCTTCTCTCCTTGATGAACTGTGACCTGGGAGATGTAAGATAAAATAAACCCTTTCTTCCCTAATTTGTTTTGGTCAGTGTTTTTATCAGAACAATAGAGAAACAAACTAGGACAAGGACCTTTGGGAACAATCTGCATTTCCATGTTACAGTTTAACTTTTCTGTTCACTGACTATTGCTGCTCCAGTTTATCTTAAGAGAACGGATCTTTCAGAGTGAAATTCCATTTCCACAAGTGAATTTAGAACCCCCCCTTCTGTTTCTTAATCCTAATTCTGACCTTGTTACTCACCATCTCCTACCATATTGTGTCATGGTGTTGTTGGTATTTTGTTTGCCAGGTGCTTTTATTTACTTTGGTTTGGAATTCTATATTTTATTTGTGTATTTAAGTGAATAGAGTTACAGTAGAGTATGGAATTTGTCACTTGAGTTTTTATCCGTAAAACTCACTGAGTCAAGCCTTGTTCTAATAACAATCTTCATAAACTGCATGTTTAAAGTCTTCATTTTGCACAGATACATTGATGATTTTATCTTTTGATTGCTATCAGTGAATAGGAGCTTATAAACTTGGAAATACCTATATAGTAAAGGATAAGAAGTTATTTCATAGACATCTTAATCCAATATGCTTTTATGGTTTTTATTAAAGGTATGAATAATCTTATGGGTTTCCTTATATGTTTGTATGTAAAAATCTATCTCAGGTTAAAACGTTAATTGTGATGGTAAGTATTTTTTGGTTGGATTTATTGTTGATCTGAAGATTGAACATTCTCAGATGTCCTAGCAAATCCTGAATTCAGAGTAAAGAATTCCCATGTTAACTGACAGATAATCAGCCTAATTGGCTGACTAAGCATTAAAGCTCATCTACATCAATTATGCTGTTTTTTTGAGGAAACAGTTTGTGTACCCCTCAGCAATATGGATTTCTGATTCCTTCTAAGAGTTGCAGGGAGTAAGAGTTGTATCTTTTCTTAGTCCTGCTGTTTTGTTTTTCTATGTTGTATCTGTAATGATGCCTCAGTAAAAAAACATACTATCAGTTCCTTTGCATTATGACTCAGTCTACCTTATATGCAGTTCCCATACTTTTCAGTTGTTTTGTTGTTGTTTTTGATGTTTGTCTTTAGTAGTTGTCATTAATCCTTTATTAATGTTAGAAACACACATGTCATAATTGGTAGGTGTTAACAAGTAATTTTTGTAACACTACTTTTGATAGTTTTGTTAATAAGATACAAATGAAACTGCACATTCCTTTATTTAATTGCATTTAGCCGTGTTAAAATTTCAAGACAGGCATTTTTATTAAATTTTTTAGTTTGTATGTAAGCATTGCTTTTTTTAATACTTTATTATTTTTATTATTTTTTATTTTATATGTATGAGTATATAGCTTGCTTCTTGTACAGTGCCCACTGAGACCAGAAGAGGGCATTGGATCCCATGGAATTAGAGTTGTTAGTCACCATTTGGGTGCTGGAAATTAAACCCTGGTTCTCTGCAAAGGCAGTAAGTGCTCTTAACTCCTGAGCCATCTCTCCAGTCCCATAAGTATTGCTTCTAAATAAATAGTTCTACAGTGATTATTCACTTAGTTAAGATCCATAGATAAGCAGAATCCTGTGACATTTGTCCTGGACAAGTGAAGAACTTGTGTGGGATTTAGTTGGATTTTAAGTGTGACCATGACATATCTTGCATACCATTTTAACATCAGCTACTCTGAATTTTTATTTTTTTATTATTTATTTATTTGAGTGTCTTACTTGCATGTATGTAAGTGCAGTGTTCACAGAAATTGTTAGAAGGTATCAGATTCCTTGGAACTGGAATTAACAAATGGCTGTCAGCCACTATGTGGGTACTGGAATCCACAACTGTGTCCTCTGTAAGAACAGTTGGTGCTCTCAACCATTGAGGTATCTCTCCAGCCCACTGCTATGAATTTTAGAGATGGTATCATTCATGATCTATAGCCTATCATTTTAATTGGATTAATTCCCAGAGGCGGAGGAGACTCCACCAGATGGACTTGAACCATTGTCCAGTCTACAAAGAGGAGGGTCAACACAGAGGAATCACTTCCATGCTTCCAAGCAAAGCCAACCATGGTTGAGTAGGACCTTTGACTTATCTTCACATAGGGGCCTATGTGACCCCTGAGGAACAGATCCTTAGAGGACCTTAAGAGTAAAAATAAATTGGTTTATCTGGGTCAACTCTATGGCCTTAAACACCCAAAAGGAAAGTATAACCAAAGATTAAAGGAGCCAGTATAATTTCTTAAGAGTCCATATGCATAGCTAAAGGCTACATAACAAGGAATAATGCCAGATAGGAGATACCTTCTTTTGAGTTGTTGGCCAGGGACTCCCAGATAGTAACCTAGCATAGAACTGGGAAAATGAACAGCAGACCCCAATCTTATCTAAAGGAATATTGACAACTGATTGCTGCTACATGAGGAACAGCTGCACCTTCTAAAACTAAGACCTCTAGATAGGTTGACTAGATTCACCAGAAGGGCAAGTAGTGGGGAATGGTTGGGGGTGCCGACAACACAGCAGACAGAAGCAGGGATATCAGAGTATAAGGGCTCTAGTGGGGGGCGGGAGGCTATGGGAGGGTGTCTTCTGGGAAGTGGGTGTATAGTTGAATGAGATGGTTTAGGATGTTCTGTGTGATATACAAACACACACACACAAAAAGTCAACAAATTTAAAAATATATATTATATTTGAGAAGGAAGCGTGGAAATTTATGTCATGCTAATTAGTAGAGGTGATAAACAATACCATTGAAATCTACCCAATGACTTTATAGACATACACAGGTGCCAAGGATCCAAGTGCAACTGATTATGACTAGTAATAATCAGATACATACAGATTAGAGATGCATGCGCCAACATCTCAGTGTTAGTAGC
>NW_008353490.1:4979593-4991909 GCF_000622305.1 Nannospalax galili
GGCCTGTGACCAAGGTTCAAAGCCCTGTGTTTCACACCTTACAAAGTAGATAACCTCGCTAGTGCCTGCTTCCACCCAACTCCCGGTGTCTGTGTGTTGACTCCATGCCACTCACCGATGCCTTGGCCATAACCCTCGTTCCCTGCAGTCCCTTGTGGGCTGGACCCGCAAGAGAAACTGCAACACTTGGGTAAAAAGCTAAATGTTCTCAGATAAACCTTGACTATATATATATTTCCTTAAACTAGTTGACTAAACTATGACCATAGACATTTTAAGATTATATGTATATTATTTTTGTCTCATCCTTTCTATATCATGACAAACCTAAACAGACCTTCATCACTTGCCTAGGCTTTCTCATTTTTTTCTGTCCCTTTGGAAAATATCTCCATTCCCATTTCCTTTTAACATCTTTTACATTCTCATTTTCTTTTTTTGGTAATAATTATGAGACATAATAGCATTAACAAATAAATTTTCAATCTGTTGTGAGAATTCTTTTCCTAGGGATACTAAGCCATGCTTATTCCCTTTTAAGGTTCTGGTGTCAAGCCAATGTTTGATTAAAGTTTTACTGGGGAACCAGTGAATTTACTGAGCTGCTTACATACTGAGATAACTGAGGGGTTGCTGAGGTGTATGAATGACCTGAGGGTATGAACACTGGAAAGCCTTTACCCAGCAGGATCAAGCCTTCTCTTCCTAAGGGATACTAAGCCATGCTTATTCCCTTTTAAGGTTCTGGTGTCAAGCCAATGTTTGATTAAAGTTTTACTGGGGAACCAGTGAATTTACTGAGCTGCTTACATACTGAGATAACTGAGGGGTTGCTGAGGTGTATGAATGACCTGAGGGTATGAACACTGGAAAGCCTTTACCCAGCAGGATCAAGCCTTCTCTTCCTAGCCTTCCCCAGATAGTATACTTTAGCCCTCCCCAAAAATTTAAAAAAAAAAAAAAATTTTTTTTTCCAAGTTTTTTTGAAAAGTGTAAAGAAAATATGGAGTTGCTAGTTTATGGAAGTATAAATTTTGCCGCATTAACCTGCAGTTTGGAAATTTGAGATAACCTTTAACATCATGTTAGAAATGGGGTTCACGCATCCTGTGCTTCTGCTCACTTAGATGGGCTGTTAGTCTGAAATTCCCTCCTTGGTTAGCAGTAGACATTATAAGTGATAAAACAGGGCTTTTAACACAATAAAGCGTTTCTCTGTCATTGTATTGTGCAGTGTTGGAACCTATGACTTGTTGGCCATGTGTCACATTATTCCACACTTGATTTATTTAAATAAGTTCTTTGTCCCACATTTACAAATGGAGTTAGGTTCATGCTGCCCTTTTGTGTGATTTCTTTGTTTCTTATATGCACTTTACTGTACATGACAGACAGTGTGTTTTTATCTTATCAGAGTTTGAAAGTTTGTGTGTAAAAAGTGAGGATTCAGGGGCTGGAGAGAGCTTATCAGTTAAGAGCATTGACTGCTCTTGCAGAGGATTCAGGTGCAATTCCCAGCACCACATGGCCGCTAACAACTGTTTGGTTTCTTATCATTACATCTGTAGCTCAGTTTCAGGGGAATCCGACACTCTCCTCTGACCTCTACTGGCATTGCAGGACATGGGTGCATTTACATGCATGCAGACAGTACACTCATACAGTAAAATAAAAATAATAAATAAAACACTTTTAAAAGCGAGGATTTGTATTTAGATTAACAAAAGAAGTTTCCTTGTTTTAACTGAAATAAGGAAAGCTTGCTTTATGCACAGATGTGCTTTAACTCAGCAGCTGCCTTCTTACACATTTTGGCTCAATCAGGAATCCAAATGTGAAATACAGCACGTGCAGTTATGGCCTTCTCTGGAGGACCAAGGAATAGATTATATTCATTCACATATGGCCTGCTTCCAATCCTGGAAGTCATTATTCAATACATTTCAATAATACAACTTTTAAACATATTTTTATTGCATTTAACTCGTTTGAAGGCCATTGAACAGGAAAAAAAATACCAAATGTGAATAAAGGCTAAAGTATTTTAGAAATGCCTTTTGATAAATCATAAAGGGAACAATTTATCTCCCTCTGTCTGCCTCCTGCCCTTCTGTGCTGAGATTCGTCACAGCTGGAGACCAGGCTTACTTATGACATGCCTTTCACCTTCAAGAGACAGTAGGTACCATGTGTCAGCATGCACAGAGTCCTCTGCTGAAGTCCTGCAGCCGTCTGGTCAGGTGTGCAGAGCCCTGAGACTATGAAAGTTGAAACTGTCATAACAGGGAATGGGCCTGCAGGAAGTGGCTGCAGGATTCCCCTCTGAGTAAGTGTTCACACCATGTGTTCGTTATACTTGTTCTGTCACAGGGAAGGTCAGTTAGCCTAGGTTTTCATTTTATGCCCCCACCCTTATAATTGTCCCAAGTAAAATTCTACTTTTTCTTTATTTTCAAAATACATCCTGTGGGAGGGTTAGGGGCTTACCAGTCCAATGATGCAGAAATGTAACAGTGTAAAGAGCTTAATTAAGCAGTCATCAAAAGAAACATGTTTCATTGTTTCCACATTTTCTGTAATACTCTAGTCACATGAAATGTGGTTGTTTATAAGAATATTCATGTGTATTCTTTGCTCTCTTATTTGATTGTGATAGGTGACAGTACAGTAGATGATTAGCTTCTGTTGTTAGTTTTGGTTACTTATCATTACATCTGTTGTCTCATTCAGCTGGAGGAGCAATCACAGTGTACTGGATAATATGCAGAGTCTGTCTGTCTTCTGATACTCACTTGATGTTGAGACTGAGGCTGTGACATCCCAGACACTCATAATGCAGAATGATGTGAGGATGTACTAAGGACCAGATTAGATATTCTGAGGTAGACATTTACATTAGGAAACTTAAAAAAAAATTTTTACCACCAGTATCAAGTGTTTTAAAATTTTTAAAAATATCTTTGCTCTGTTTATGAATTTTAGTTTTGAGCGTTGCATTAGGAATATGCTGCCCATGTTATCACTGTTCCACAATAGATCCCTGAACAGGAGAGCTTTGCCAACCTTAGGTAGAAAAGGACATTGAATTTTCTGGGCTAGAAAAAGACAAAATTCAACCATACTTGAAATTCAAGTTTCTTATTTTGTTTGCTTGCCTTCTTGTTTTACCTGTTTGTCTTTTCTTTGTCTTCATCCCTTCAGAGAAGTTTTACAAGCAGATCCTAGTTTTGATAGAGTCATTCAGCTAATGTTTATGCAATAGTATGACCCATTGGTCTCCAGTGCTAGGAATGTGGAGACATAGAACATTTCAGACACATTCAAATTAGGAAATAAGAAAGCTGGCTGACCAGGAACGTTGTGATTGCTATGCCCAGCCTACCATGGAGCAGAAGTTGACATCATCTCTGTGGTATCTTTCTTGGATAGGGGTTTTCTAAAGGGTATTTGATAACCAGTAGTATTGTACTGTTCAAATCAGCAGAAAGTAGTTTTAAAGTGACTTGAGACCTTGAAGGACAGAAAGGAGTTGAAGAAGCTTTCCACGTTCCTTTACCAAATCAGTTACTATTCCATGATTAGCTAATTATTGTGCAAAATATTAAGTAGCTACAGTGGTTATGAGTTTAGGACTTTGAGTTATATGTAGCTCATACTCATAGAATTTAATTATGTATATACAGAAACAGATAACTTCTATAAGAGTCAAGAGAAGCCCAGGCACTATAGTATTATGTGAAGTCCTTGCCCATCCACACTCCCACATGTTCTTTTAAGTCTTGTGAGCACAGGCAGTGACTCCTGTTGTCCTGTCATCTCACTGTTTCACTGCTTATACCTCATTCATTCTACCTTCACTCTCTTCTAGCTATCTCCTGTCTTCTCTGTCTTCACGTCTCTCATTGGTCCTTTACAGAACTTGCTATAAGCTGAAGAACTTCCTATTTCTTGGGGAAAAATCAAAGCCCTAAGATATATTCCCTCTCTCTGCCCTGCTTCTCACCAGCTGTGTACCTTTATGCTCACTCACAGGTCCCACCTCTTGTGGTCAGTATGCAGGCACTCAAGTCCCCTTATCTCACACAGTCCTCACTACGGCTTTAATCCACCTGCCATCATTTCCTCTCTTCAGGGACTTCAACCCACTCTCCTCTCTGTTTTATTCCACAAATAAAACTGAACTCTGGTAATATCCATCCCTCAAAGAAAAAAACTCCTTGATCTAACATTACTGTCCAGTTACCAAATTATCAATACCTCTGTACTGAAACTTTTGTCTCTGTGATATGAGTTCACCTCCTGTCTTCCCATTCTTTCTTGTATCCAATCTAATTGAACTTCATCCTCACCTCATTCTTGTCAAGGGCATTAGTGATTTCTTTAGTGCCAGCTTTAGTTGTCCAACTCCAAATTCACTTGCCACCTGACCTAACCGGAGCTATTGGACAGTTGATCCCTTTTCCCAGTTTGCTAAGGTCTTTCTTCATTCAGCTTTTAGAATATTCCTTCCAGTTCTCCTTTCTCACTATGCCACTATTAGTTAGCATCCTTTTAGCTCTACTTTGTTCATCCTGTCACTGTTGGAGGGCCTTAGAGCTTAATCATTGGATTGCTTCAGTCGTTTCACTGTGTGTGTGTGTGTGTGTGTGTGTGTGTGTTACACTTCATAAGTTCTTAGATTAGGACCTAACATTCCAGCTTAGTCCTGGAGGTGAAGCTTACAATACAAGGTGATAGAATAGCATCCTCTTCTATGTAGTGAAACTTGTGAATTAAATGTGAGATAGGAAACCAGATTCCATAGTGTTTGGTATTAAGCTACCCATCTTCTAGGTGCTTGAACTAGGGAAAATGATCTGAATTAGGACATGTGATAGCAGATAGCATGGAGGTGAGTCAGAGGCTAGGGTTCTTAAGAATGGCTTTCCACTGTAAAGCTGTAATTTTGTTTAATGCTGGGAATTGAATCTAGAACTATACATGTTAGACAAGCACTCTATGCACCCAGCCCCCCCCCCCCTTTTTTTAGGATTTGTTTGCAGACTGGAGAGATGGCTAAGCCTTTAAGAACTCTTGCTGTTCTTGCAGAGGGCTGGCCAGTCCCCATTAACCACATTGCAGCCTTCTGAAATTACAGTTGCAGAGGATCCTATGCCCTCTTCTGGCCTCCATGGGCATTGTACACACATGGTACACTTATGTACATGTAGACAAACACTCATATACATGAAATTAAAATTAATCTTTTTAAAAAAGATCCTGGGCTGGACTATCATGTATCCTTAGTTATTTGTGTATTCTTATCTATGGCTGAACTGCAATGTGGGGTGACCATCCCTCATCAGAAAGTGTAAAATCTAAAGTCCTGCAGATCTAAAAATATTTGAGTGCTTTTCTGATATTATAAGCAGAAAACGCCATGGGACTGTGTTCTTGCACAAAATCATTAAAAATATTGTATGAAATTAGTTGCAGCATATCTAGTAAAATATACATGACATATAAATGAATTTCATCTTAGATTTGGTTCCTATTCCTTAGGTACTTCATTATATATAGGAAAATATTCCAAAATCGTAAGAAACAGAATCTAAAACACTTGACACTTAAGAAAAGAAAATAAATCCTCAGGGAAACTATGCATTTCACATTTTATAACTAGGGATTTCCATTACGATTACTGGTGTTGGGTTTATTATGACTTTTGTGAGTTATTACTCACACCTATTTATATATTATATGAAACTATCATATATTTCTGATGTCCTATCTTAAAATTTGGCATTTTCGAGAGTAAAAGGGAAAGAAAATTAAAAACAAACAAGCAAACAGACAAACAGGGTGGGAAGACAAGAATTAGAGTCTCTTAAACATACATCCCTAGGAATGGAGACAAACAGCCCCAGACTACTGTTAAGCTTGAGCAAACTATGTTTATGTATACAGTATTCCACTGCAGCTACATAGCCACCCTAGAGCCACATCTTTCCAGGTATTCCTAGGATCCATGTGATCCTGCTATTCTTGTGGGACCCTATGGTCATGGAATATAAGGTTTCTGTGTGCTTTCTCTTCCTTTAGGGAACTGTGGGCATATTATAGCCACTAGAACCATGAAGACAACATTCAGCTGTCCAGAACAAACTTCTGTGGTTCTGCATCCAGTGCTGATACTGCCTGGATAATCACAGTGTAGCAAACTCACTCACTAGGTCCATAATTATTTTCATAGACCCAGACTGAGACTGCTCTGAGTAGTGTTGGCTACCGTTAGAAGCCGAAGTCCCCAATGACACCTGGGAGTCTCTGACCCCACAGCTTTTGATTCTCACTTTTTATTTCACTCCAAGTCAGTTATATAACAACCAAACCAGGGCTTGGCATGCATTATAACCAGAAGGCAGAACAGCAGAGACTCAAGGAGACATAATGGCCTTTGGTAGTCTTATCCTCAGTTGGCAGGAATGAGTAAATCACTGCTGCAGATGCTGAGAGTACAGTTAAAATGATGAAGACCCAGGTCATGTTCTCTAGAGACCTTAACTTCAAATGGGGTACAGTCAATAAATAGGTGAATCAATAAATAGGTAATTGTGGTTAGTCAGATGGGACAATGGCTGAGCTGGGAAGTAACACTACTTTGATTTTATTGTCAAGGTCTTCCTCATTGAAACACTAATTTAGGAGCAGGATCCTGCCTGACACAAAGATGCTAGCTGTGTCCAGAGGGAGTAGATGGACAGGCTCTGGTTCAGGTCAGAAAACAGTAGACTTGTATCTGAGGCACATAGCAACTAAAGCAAGGCTGAGGGCAGTGGTGGTGGTGTGTGGTATAGATAGGTGAGCAAGGTCAGTCTGATGATCTTGCATTATGAAGTAGCCTGAGTTCTTAGAGCATTTACTCTAGGTGATCTGCATGCGACTGGCAGGCTGTGGTAGTGCTGGCTGCACATATGGTGACTTGGACCTGAAGGTGGAAGTGGGAACAGGGTGATAGAGACAAATGAGATACTTAGGGGTGCACTGGATGGGGCTTGCTCCAGAAGAGATACGAAGGTGAGGACATGAGAAGAGTGAGGGTGAGTGGTCTCTAGGTTTGTGCTTGAAGCAGCCAACTGAATGGTGATTCCTTTTTCTAAGATGGCGAGATGGAAGGAAAAGCATGCTTGAATGATGTAGGGCATGATATCATATTCCTTTTTGAATACATAATATTGAATGAGGGATCTTTTGGACATCTAAGTAGAGATCACAAATACCTCTTTAACTCTTCCGCTTACATGGTTGGGGTTCTTAGAATCCAATTCAGGAATTGTATTGAAAAAACTAATTTTAGTTTGTAAGTATAATATACAGGTAAAACTGTTACAGGTAATCTGTAGTTTTACTTTTTTCCAGTTTAGGAGAATATGTGCCCTGATAAGGCCTCATGAGGTTAACCCAATTTCTTCATTAATTAGCTGCATCCCATTAATGGGATGACTTGGGCGTGAAGAAACTCCCACCATCTATTTTATATCTGACTACTCTGGACTTTTGGAAGAATTTAAGATGAAGGCCTTTGAGATTCTGTTTTAACCTTCTGCTGTGTAACCTGTCCTAGGCGTTCAACTTTCTAACTATCTGTAAATAATTGCTACCTTCAAAAGTTTTTTGCTTATTCTTACCAGGAAGATATGCTTCCTATTTACATAGAACAGGGGGAGATGTATTGTAGACTACTCACAGACAAAGAGATTCAGATGGATTTGATGGCCTCCTTGCTAATTGAGAAGTAGCTCTCATTTTGTTTTTCACAGACTCTATATATCTGGCAGACAGGTAAGGAATTTGGGTAAAAGCATTACCCATCTTGATTCAGACAGGAAGGATAATGAATGCCAGTTTACTCGCAGGGCTAATCATAAAATGCTTTCCAGAATTCACAATTGAATGGTATTATTTTTGTGTTGACTAATCTTGAGAACAAATATGATTTTCTTAATGTTTTTTAAAAGACAAGGTCTCCCTGTAGACATAGCCCCAACTGTCCTGGAGCTTGCTAAGTAGACCAGGCTGGCCTTGATCTCACAGAGAGTCTCCTGCCTCTGCCTCCCCAGTTCTGGGATTAAAGGAAGGTACATTCTAGATTGGCAATATTCCCCCAAAATAATGGCATGATGGTACTAGCCTCATGTTGTGAAAATTTCACTACATTTGAATCTACATAAGGTCTTGTGAAAAAGATGCAGGGGAAGGGGCCGTTCTAGGCTAAGGGACTTAAAATGAAAGGGAGGCAGGAAATTAGGACATGATTAGAGGTGTGCTTCCAGAAGCTTGATGGGAATTCTTTATTATGTAAGGGTCCTTTTAAGAAGTTTAAAGAAAAAAGGGGAGATTAAAAATCAATAATGTAAATATTTAGTCATACACATTTATTATGGGCTTTGCATAGGTTATTTTAGAGAATGGAGACTGACCTTTCTTCTCCCTTATTCCTCAGCATCTTTACAAGGTCAGTAAAGATGACCTTTCACCCCTTCCTATCTTCTCCCCTTTCCTCCACAGGGTGTGCATCACCATTGATTTGCCTGTTTAAAACCTCCCTCTCCTTTGTGCTCTAGGTTGGGTGGTAGGACTAGAATCTACTATAGTTTACACAAGTCTTGGGTTTCTCTACTCTGCTGTTAGCTTATTGGTGGGCCCCTGTCCTGATAATCTTCACTGACTGAGCGCTGCTTCCAGGACACTACACATGGGTCCTCCTGTAGTCTGTGTTCCCCTGACAGGCCTGAGCTTTGCCTTGCAGCTTCCCTTTGCTCAGTGGAACTTCAGCTAGAAGGTTCATCCCTTAATTTCGAACCTTCATCAACTCCTCTCTATGTGAGTGCAGTTATGGTAAAGGGAACTGTACTTGCTTGAGAATATGCCAGCCTTGCTGCAGCAGGGGCTGTGTTGAATGCTTTGTTTCATTTAGTCCTTACAACTCAGTTGTAAGGGTAATCTGATTACCTCACCAAATCTTGGAGGTGAAGGGAGTGTGCTTGAAGAGATGAAGCACCTTGCTCCTGGCTACAGAGCTAGTAGTGCCTCCGTGGGTCTCTGACTGCTTCGGCTGATCCCACAGGACCTGTTCTGCTCATTTCCTCCACTAATGCTGTGGGAGTGGCCCATTCCTCAATCTGGACTCTTTTTAGTCGTGATCCCAACTCTTTCTCCTTTACACCCTGTGCCTGATCAGAGTTATGGTGATAAGAACCCCTATTCAGCTATTGTCTCAGAAGTAGGAACTTCCCAGGCTCCTTCCATTATCCAGGATCTTCCTGTATCTGCCAAGAAAACTCTTCCTGTACAATTTACTTTTGTTCTGACATTTAGCTCTTTGAGAGATGATTAATTCAAAAGCCCATGAAATGCCCCTGTTGTCCAAGATATACCTATGGCAGTAATCTCCTCACAAACTCTTACTGCTTCATAACTTCTGTTAGTAGCTCAAGTTTCTGCCTTGCTTATACAACATTTACAAATCTCTTTACCACTTTTCAACTCCACTTAACCCAAGATAGCTTGTCTTTAAGCATAGTATCTTTTTTCCAATGTATTTTATTGAATTTTTGTGCATTTCATATAATAGATCTTAATCCCATTAGACCCTCCCCTCTATGCACACCCCTATAACCCACCCATAGGCCTATCAAATCAAGTTTGTGTCCCCAGATGTCTCTCAGGATGAGTTCATCCATTGGAGCCTGGTCAGCCTATCTAGAGTCACTCCCTAAAAGAAGATCAACTCTCACCTAGCAGTGATCAACTGCCAGTATTTCTTGTCTAAGATTGGGGCCTCCTGCCTATTTCCCCAGCTGTATGCCATTATTTGTCTGATTGAGTTTGCATGGGTCTTGTGCATTCTGTCACCATTGCTTAAGTTTACATGAGCAAGTTCCCAGGGGGCCTGGAAGACTCTGTTTTCTTATTGTCATGCACTACCCTTGACTCTTACAGTCTTTCTGCCCCCCTTTTCTGTAATGATCCCTGAACCCTGGGTAGTTTAATGTGTCAGGGACACATACTCTACAGTCTCTCATTTTCTACATTTTGACCAGTTGTGGCCTTCTGTCTTCATTGCCTTCTGTTGCAAGAGGAAGCTTCACTGGTGAGAGTTGAGATATGCATATATTCTCTCTACTCCCTGTTCCACTATCTTCGGTGAGCTTTAGATGTAGAGGATCCATTGTAGATGTGTCACTTAGAGCTGGGCACCTCACAGACTCTTACTCCTTGTGTGTGACTAGTTGTAGAATTCTATATTAATCTCCATCTGCTTATTCTAAATAAAATGATGATGGAATATCAGCACAAATTATAGTTGGTTATTGATCCTTTCTAATAGTGAATATTTTTATCAACATGTTAAAAATTTTATGTGACGAATCCAGTTTTTTATTTTTCTTATACTAGAAAGTTTAATATTTGTTGAACATTTTAACTTTTTGCCTTTTTGATTTTTTTTCCTTTAACCTAGTAATTTTTCTAGTAATCTAATTACTTAAGGAAATTAGATTATTTACTTAATATATGAAGAAAATCTGAAGAGCTTTGGAGTAAAGTGGTGATGGTGTGTTACTGCAGTTATGAATTTCACTTTTATACTGAAGATTTGGTCAGATTTAAAGTTGTGCCTGACCACTGTTGGCTTTACTGACAGCCTTGTCATTTAAGAGCTTTGGAGTAAAGTGGTGATGGTGTGTTACTGCAGTTATGAATTTCACTTTTATACTGAAGATTTGGTCAGATTTAAAGTTGTGCCTGACCACTGTTGGCTTTACTGACAGCCTTGTCATTTGTACTAAAGTTGGAGGGAGTTTTAGGATTGTATTATAGTAGATTTTTACACACTTGCTTGTTGTCGGTATCAAACACAAATTTGCCTCCCCAATGAGACTTATTTCATAAGTAACCAGCTGCAGTTCCTTCTCTGACTATGATATCCTGAGTCACATGCTAATGAAGACTTTTTTAAAATGTCTGTTTTGACATTATTATTGTATAGAGGTATGTAGTTCATAGCTTCCAGGCAGGTTGACTTATTCTCTTGTGTGTGTGTGTGTGTGCTTGCGCGTGCGCGCGCGCGCGCACGATAGCTAGGAGAGGAGCAACATCACATCAGTCTGCTGATTCCTGGATCATTGCTTTCCAACTTTCCTTTTTCTCTTGTATACAGCTCATCTTCTGTTCCTCCATTTTGTTTCTGTTATTAGTTAGATACACGTTTTCCTTCTTTATTTGTTGGATGTTCAGCCCTATTGATTGCAAATATCCAAACAGGCATGTCCTGGCTTCTCTTTGCTCTGTACTCACTTCTTCATGTTACTTAGCAGAGGTGAAAAACGTTACCATTGAAATCTACCTGATGACTTTATATCCATGCTCAGATGCCAAGGAGCTGAGAAAGTAACCGACTATGACTAGTAATAATCAGGTATATAGAGATTAGAGATGCATGTGCAAACATCTAAGTGTTAATTGCATTAAAAATGAGTTTTTCCTCTATGAAACAGTATATTTTAAGATGAATGGGTATCTTTTTTAAAGGTTAAAACTTCATTCAATTTTTTTTTTAAATTAAAAGAAGCATTTCATTACAACAGCATTAACCTATGCATGTGCAAAGTGTTAATTGCATTAAAAATGAGTTTTTCCTCTATGAAACAGTATATTTTAAGATGAATGGGTATCTTTTTTAAAGGTTAAAACTTCATTCAATTTTTTTTTTAAATTAAAAGAAGCATGAAGCATTAACAGCATTAACCTATTCAATAACATTTTTCTGAGCTAGGGTATATCTTATTATTACTTGGCTGTACATTTTTAGGTTTACAGAGGAATTATTACGCTTGTACAATCTTTTACTGATTATAAACTCTACAAGACATAAAATTAAATGAGGTTTTAATGTTTAGAAAAGATCTCCACTTCGTTGTTAAAATACAGTTTCATACAGAAAAATTCATTTTAAGGCAACTGACATTGAGACGTTTTCACATGCATTTCTAATCTCTATATATATGACTATTACTGGTCACAGTCACTTACTTTCTGAGTTCCGTGGCATCTGAGTATGAATATAAACTCGTCAGATAAACAGCCTTCTTCTCCCTCTAGAGCCTCCATACTCTGTCATCCCTGCCAATGTCCACTGTGTTGTCAGGACCCCCATCTATTGCCCCCATCTGTCCTTCTGATAAATCTAGTCAGCCAGAGGTCCCTGTTCCAGGAGGATCAGCTGTTCCTCATCTACAGCAATCCATTGTCAGTATTCCTTTGGATAGAATTGGGG
>NW_008353490.1:4995669-5026458 GCF_000622305.1 Nannospalax galili
TTTATTGCTTTGTGGTCTGATAGAACACATGGAATTATTTCAATCTTTTTGTGTTTGCTGAGCTTTGTTTTGTGCCCCAGTATATGGTCGATTTTGGAGAAAGTTCCATGGGGTGCTGAGTAGAAAGTATGTCTTTTGGTGTTTGGGTGGAATACTCGGTAGATATCTGTTAAGTCCATTTGAGATATGGTTTTGTTTAATTCAGATGTCTCTCTGTTAAGTCTCTGGCCTGTTGACCTATCTAATGGAGATAGTGGGGTATTGAAGTATAAAGTAGCTCTAGTAAACATTTAAGTAAAATTCAATTTTGTTGTTTGTTAAATGTAGCGTTTAATTTAAACACCAAATACATCTTAGAAAAATAATTCTGTATAATCAGTGTAGATAGAAGTGTTGAGTTTTAGGAAATTCTACCTGAATGTACCCAAGTGCTACCTACAAAGATGTTTCCATCAGGCCCCCTTTACCTCTCCAGCTTTACTTTTCCCATCCTCCTCTGTATGTCTGCATCAGCCATATGGAATTCCTTTCATCTCTCCAACGGCACAGGCTGTGCCGTGCTTTGTTCTGTCTTTTCACATCTTCCCTTCTTTTCATGCTTAGGTTTCCACAGGTATGTGACTTGCTCATATGCCTGCTTGACTGCTGCCTACATGTTAGGTGCTCACCTGTGTTATAACACTTCATTCCACTAGAAAACCAAGTTTCCTTCTGAACCCTGAGTTCTTTAAGACACATTGTACTTTGTTCTTTTTTTAATATTTTATTTATTATTTTTATGTGTATGTGTGTATTGTCTGTGTGTAGGTAAGTGCACCCGTGTCGTGTGCAATTCCCACGGAGGACAGAAGAGTCTGTCAGATCCCCTGGAACTGGAGTTAGGACAGTTGTTAGCTGCAGTCCCTACCTTCATTAGTTACTTTTTTGTTGTGATAAAACACTCACCAAAAGGAATTTGGAGGAAGAGATTTTTAAATTTTGTGTTTGTGTTTTGTATGCATGTACCACATGAGTGCAATACCCACAAATGTCAAAAGAGGGCTTTGGATCCCCTGGAACTGGAGTTAAGATGGTTGTTAGCTGCAATGTGAGTGCTGGGATTCGTACCTGGGTCTTCTGCAAGTACAACCAGTCTTCTTAACCATTGAGCCATCTCTCCAGCCCTTGTACTTTGTTCTTTAAGTAACTTGTGTTCATCCCATTATTATAGATGGACATTCAATAAATGAGAATGAATTAAATATTTACCTGCTATGTATCTTTACTATCAATCTAATAATGGCTTTTGAAAGTATGTTAAATTATTATTTATACATGATATGTACTATATCTATAGTAGTTTTCATTTCTGGGTATGTTGTAAGTACAATGACTTTTCCTAATTTTTTGTTTATTAAATATTTCATGTAGAATCATATATTTAAAGTCATCATAAACAGGATGCTTTATGGATGGAAAAGATGAGGAGATGTATTTTCAGGTGAAGGAAATGCATTTCAGGTTCTTGTTCTTAAGGAACGTGAACAGGTCTGTAGGTTGTACTAGGATGTAGTTTTGGAAGGGAGCCAGCCACTAAAGGACATTTCAATGTTAAGTAAATCTTTGTTCTTTTGCCCTGAATAGACGAAGGGAGATCAGGTAAGAAGAGACTAAGGGCACATAGTCACCCAAGTGATAATTGAGAAGCAAGTTCTGAAAGGGAATACCAGAAGGAAGAAGAGCCAAGTGATCCTGATTGATGATTCTGGAGTCAGGCGTGTGGCTCAGGCCATCTGTGACCCACATAAAGAGAACAGGATGTGCTGCTGCCTTCAGGGTGCCAGGCGTGGAAGGCAATGGGGAAGGGCAGAGGAGAAACCGGGGAGATTGCGAGAGTTTTACTCAATTTTAGACAGCCTTAGGTCTCTTAAAGTTGATATCACAACCTGAAATTTTCCTTAATTATTAGAAATTTAAGCACTGTGAAACACTGCTGCTGCTGAACTGCTCATCAGTTTTCTGTTATTTTAAATGTGTGTGGAATCAACTAGCAGTTTTGCTTAATTACCACATAATCTGCTGAACTGTTTTTGGTTGAAAACCGGTACCAACTAGTTTCTACAACTTTGTATTTTGGAAAAGCATTGGAAACATGTTTTTCATTGAACTTAAGAGAATATTTATTTTCCTTTGTTGTATTACTGATAAACAAGTCCTTTGAATTGAAGAATATTTGGTATACTCACTAGATTTCTTCTTTCTATTAATTATTTTTTGTTTATTTTTGCTGGTATTCAACATCTTACTGTATTTGTATGACCAGATATTTAACTGAGTGGTATTATGTTTGAAAAGAGTATTAAAATATATAATTTAGTTTTGTAAGAAAAAGGTTGAGATTAAACAAAATAACATGAGTTAAGAGTCCTTTTAAATGCATAGGAGTATTAAATAATATTAGAGCATTGCTTTTCGGCCTTTTGGCTAAGATCAAGTGTAAATAATATTAGAGCTTAAGTAAATCCACTGGTACATGAGAGAGATTAATACAAGAATTTACTTTTAAAGTAATTGGGCTACATAACTTACTTTTAAAATTGGTTATTAATAGGAAGAAAACCCTCATTGTAAACACTTGTAAACGAGGTCTCAGACAAGGGAACTACTAAAGATAGTTGCTCTAAGCAGAAGTGAAACAATTTCCTGAACCCAAAGGGGAACGTGTCGATGTAGTTCTTGCAGGAAACTTAGAATAGGTACGAAATGAATGAACTTTCATGCTCTACCACAAAATGTTTGGGGATATGGTAGTGAATGGAAGAGGACACATGTTGCTTACAATAGTCTGGGTACTGTGGGCAGCCCGTTGGGGGAAACGTGTTCATTTTCTTTATTGTTATTCTTTTCTTTCTTCTTTTGTTTTCCTCTGATCTTTCCCAGGTAGGCCTCCAACTTAGAGTTCTTCTGCTTCAGCCTCCCAAGTCCTCTGACTTCAGGTGTTACCATTGCACTTAGCTCAGTGCGTGTTTAGCCTGTGTGAGCTCTGGATTTAATTGCAGCATCAACAAAGGCAGGGCAGGGGTCCTTATTATTACCATTTTATAAATTCTGGAAAAACAGAAACATGGTCATATTATCCAGAAATTTCTGGCCTTTATTAACTTAAAGCATAGTCTTCATAGTTTAAAATAGCATCAATTCAGATACACTGGAGGCTATCATGTCAGCATCCTTTCCTTACCATGTGTGAACTTGAGCACTGGGCATCATCTCTTGAGACACCACAGTGTTTCTTTAAATATTGAACACTTCTGGATATTATAGAAATAATTTTCTCTTCAGAAGTGGTTACAGTAATGGCCTTATGTTTTGTTTTTCTTTCATGTTCTTGGTATTTTGTAACAATTATCTTTTAAGGCTTTTCTCTTTTGAAGTATCTAGGCATCATAGGCTCAAGAGCCAATTTTTTTTTCAATAGAGTCTGAATTACATTTTTAGTTAATTAAAAATATTCTTTAGTGGGAATAAATTAACAAAGTAGCTAAAAACACCTTTCTACAACTTATAAGTATCCGTATTAATCAGCATGACTTTGACTTTTGCATGGGGATAGATATAAGACGATTCAAGTCCCAGTGTTACCTGAATTATGTCTCCTGTCTTCCATTAGGTTAGCCATCTCTACCGCAAAATGCAGTGTGTCTGCACGTCCTGGTTTCTATGCACAAGTCTTTTGTTTGGATTGTATAAGGCCCCAGGTTCCATTCACTCAGAATGAAGAACCAATTGCTTTACTTTGCTTTTCAACTAAAGCCCTCTTTTTAATCCCCCCCCCCATAAAAATGAGGAAGAAACTTAGGTAGAAGAGACAAGTCCTCTGTAGTCTTTCCTTGTACTTTTTTTTTTTTTAATGTGTATGCATGTATTGTCTCCATGTAGGTAAGTGGCACCCGTGTCGTGTAATGCCCGTGGAGGACAGAAGAGGCCATCGGGTCCCCTGGAACTGGAGTTACGGACAGTTCTTAGCTGCCATGTGGGTGCTGGGATTCAAACCCGGGTCTTCTGCAAGAACAGTCAATGTTCTTAACTGCTGAGCCATCTCTCCAGCCCCTTCCCTTGTACTTTTAAAGTAGCTTTATCACGTTGTTAATGAAGAAGAAAGTCAAGAACATGTAGTGTGTATGTCCGCTGTGTGTATGTTGCAGTGTGTGACCAGATACTGTTCCCAGTCAGGTAAAATATTCTCCAAATTGATGTCTTTAAAAGAAGGGAATTATTTTTTACTTAGAAACTTACCTTTATTTGATGCTATTTATAAAATGTAATAAAATCGAAGGAAAAACCCCACCACTGAGAGTAGCCTGTTCTACCCCCCACCCCTCACCCCATATTGGGAGTCTTTTCTCCCAGTTACCCTTTCTTTCTGCCTTTTGACAATTTGTGTGCATGCACGTTAGCTTTCTAGCTGGACTTTTAGTGAGCTATTTAGTTAGTAGTAGTGCAACATAATTTTCTCATTACTCAATTTGTTTCTACAGAAAAATCTGCCTTAAGATGTGCATAATTATAGCATGACAACCTGAATTCACGTAGAACTCTTTACAGTTAAATAACTGTTAAATAAAAGTTAATAAGCTGTTTTGGGGCTGGAGAGATGGCTCAGAAGTTAAGAGCAGTGGCTGCTCTTAGGGAGGACCCAGGTTCTGTTCCCAGCCCTCACATGTGGCTAACAACCATCCATAACTTCACTTCCATGGGGTCTGATGCCCTCTTCTGGTGTCCACAGACATTGCATGACATGGTGCAGTTACATGCAGAGAAAACACTTATACATATAAAATAAAACAAACAAACTTTCTGAACAGTTCTTTCATTTTACATCTGAAGACCACAAGGAAAGTGTAATAGGGAAGAACATTTCAGATGTTAATTGAGCACTGGCTCGTCATGGCACATTCTGGTTCTTTCATATAGGAAGAAATGCTGTGAATGGTTTGAAGTGATGTCATTGCATTCATTGGCAAGTGAAGCTATCAATTGCTGGAGAAGTTTTGAGGAAAGTACAGACAATGAAACTCTAGTCAACCCTCAGTTTGATGCTGAGTGCTTTATGTGCACTTGCTGAAAATTGTGACATATTTTCATAATGGGAAGAGTGATGATCTCAATTTTACTGGCTTTACTAGAATTTCACAGCTAATTTCTTGGACTTCCATAATTTTTTCTTCAGGTGTTTACAAAGAAGCCAGAAGACTAAAATATAAAAGCAATTAAATATAACTATAAAATGTTTTATATTGTATATAAATATCTTTTTTAGATAAACTTTCTTTTTCCCCAAGTCATAAAACTCTTATATTTGGAATGGTATCAGCTTGAGTATGGCATAAGACTGACAACATCTTCCTTAACCCCCGTCCCATTTCCAACATCTGCACAATTGGAAAACCCAGCATTTTTTCCTCTTCCCACTGTCTTAATGTGGGAAGGGTTCAGATTGGAACTTAGATTTCTGTTTCTATCTGAAACTTCATCACCTTAGACAAGTCTCTCAGCCAGGGTAGGACTTTCTTTTTATGATATAAGCATTGAATATGAGGTTGTCTTCAAAGACCATTTCATGTTTCATACTACAGTGCCAAGCATGGATTTAAGCCACCTATTAATTGATTACATTGCTATGTCAATTCTTGTGTGGCTTTGTATGAGATATTTTGCTTTTCCTAAAATAGTTTTCATATATAAAGCAGGAATTATGGGCCAGGTATGGTGGTTAATCCCAGCACTCGGGAAGACAGAGGATGTCAGACTGTGAGATCAAGGCCAGCCTGAGTTCCAGTCTGGCTGTGGCTACAGGGAGACCCCATATCAAAAAGGCCAAAAACAAAACGAAGCAAAACAAAACAGGACTGTTTTGCTTGTTTACCTTAGGCATTTTTGAGGAGTAAAATGCATTTCACCCCACTTCTCAGCTTCTTGTCCTCTTTCATAATTATTATTGTTACTTACACATAGGCATTTACACACACACACACACACACACCCAAAATATACTGAGTTTGTTTAGTGGTGCTCCTGTGTACATATGGTTAGAGCTGACCTCTTGGGATTAGATAACCTATTTCTCCCTCAGCATCCACTGATTACCTGTAGCTCTTCTTCTAAAACTAAAATGGACCCTGTGCCATTTCCCCTATCCATATTGGTATGTCAGTTGGTTTTTTCATCATGCAGGTTTTATTAGGCAACCGTATTGTGGATATTTTGTGGGTGCAGCATGTTTATGATGTCTAGAACATATTTTCTAACAGCAGGTGTCCTGATCCTCTGGGTTTTACAATCTTTCCTCCCCCTCTTTCAGGATTTTTCCTGAGCCTTAGTTTTAGAGTTTCCATTGCAGTTGTATCATTTGGGGATGGGCCCCACACAGTCACTTATTTTCTACATTTTGATCTGCTGTGCAACTTTGTAGTAGTCTTCATCTGTTGCAAAAAGAAGCTTCTCTGATAAGTGGTGAGAGCTACACTTGTCTGTGACTATAAGGATAGGTAATTAGAATATAGTAGGAATTAACATTGGTCTAGGAAAGTGGCAGTAGTAGGCTTTTCCCTGGGGTCTATGACCCCTCCAGCCATGTGTGCTACACCATATTTACAATTCCATGTGTGGATTCCCTCCTGTTGAGAGGGCCTTAAGTCCAATTAGACAGCGTTTGATTACCCCCCAAATAAAAGTGCCATTTTTGTACCAATAGAGATATTTTGCTTGGCTGGTTGTTGTAGCTCATATGCTTTACAACTGTGTAGGACCATTGATTGGTTTTGTCTCTTGGCAGTTTGTATAGCACCTTCTGATACTGTGAGAGCAGAGCTCCAGAGGCTGCATCTGGTCACCCAGTGTGCTACAGTGCATCCCTGCACATGCTGAGCTTCTGCCAAGACAGCCATCTTCCTAGACATGTGCACTCAAAGCATTTGTGAATGTTCCTGTGAACCTTGCCATATAGACAACATGTCCTTTAGGGGGAGATGAGTACTAGTTTTAGAACAAAACCATAAAATCAAGTTCTGCTGTTTGAAGTATTCTATTGTTATACTATAGGATATTGAGGACTTGTATGCATTGATTTCTATTTAATCCACATAAGATAACAATTAAGACAGATTTTCTTTTTATTGATCTTGGCACATTTCATTAGTGAGTAAGTACATTATTTTGTTGTTTCGAAAGACACCAATTATTTCAGAAGAAAAGTTTTTTAAAACTATGTTTTGTGATTCAATTTGCATATTAAACAACACTATAATAAAATGATCTAGTATAGTTTTTTTGTTGTTGTTTTTTTTGAGACAGGGTCTCGCTGTAGCCCCAGCTGTCCTGGAACTCACTATGTAGACCAGGCTGGCCTTGAACTCACAGAGATCTGCCTCCCTCTGCCTCCAGAGTGCTGGGATTAAAGGTGTGTGCCACCACACCCATTTTAATAAAAGAAAAAGGGAACATTTTCAGATTACAAAGCACCCCCCCAACAATTGTTTTCAAATTACTTTTTTTCTTTTTCTTTTTTTTATTTTTATTGTTTGTTTGTTTATTTATTTATTTATTTATTTATTTGGTCTTTTTGAGACAGCCTCTCCCTGTAGCCCCAGCTGTCCTGGAACTCACTGTGTAGACCAGGCTGACCTTGAACCCACAGAGATCCTCCTGCCTCTGCTTCCCAAGTGCTGGGATTAAAGGCATGCACCACCACGCCCAGTTTAAATCACATTTTTCCTAACTGATTCAATGTGATAAATGTTTTTAGTGATTAGTTATGTCTAATTCCTGTTGCTCTACTGCTCAATGGAATTTTTTTAAAGTCCAACTTTCACAGCCATTGCCTCAGAGGAATAACACATGTTGGATTCTTTAGGAATGCCAAATAAGAAGTTTTGAGTATCAATACATTAAAATTAGAGGCAGATCAAAAATAAAACAAACTATTTGAGGGGAAAAAACATGTTCTAGAAATTACACCCGAAGTTAAAGAGTGTCATGTGAAAAATAAATGAGGTTTTTGATAATATCTATTTTGTTTGAATTAAGGAATTTGGGGGTTAAAGTTTAAAATACTAAGTACCATAAATTTGTAACTTTTTGCCATTTTTGTTTTAAAGTTGAAAATGTGTTTTAATATTCTAGTGAAAACTCAAAAGCTTGTTCTTTTTAAGAATGTCAGTCACATGGGTATGGCTCAGCTGCTCCTTTTCACCTGTTTCTTCAGCATTCTGTGTATTCCTTACTTCTGAATCTTCACTATGTCAGGTAATGTCCAAGACATTTCTTCCCACTTCAGTTTTTCTGTCATACACTAGGGTTGCTGGATTCATTATGTTGTTCTTCAGTCCCCTAGAAAGCTAAGACCTAGGTCTTGGCAGTGATATCACAATCAAATATTGTCTTAAAGCAGAAAGGATTCATTTATTCCTCAGCAGATGTGATCTACGAGTCACTTCCATTGTTTACATGAGTTTTAGATCTTCTTGTACATATCTTTATGAACCAGTGACTGACATTTATTTTTAAACAACCAGAGAACACATTTAATAGAAATATTTATAATATAAAACATTAAGTTATACTCTCTTTTTTTAGTATTTAAAGTTTGGTGATTTGAAATATGTCTTAAATAGCTGCACATTTACTTATCATTCTTAATATACATGTTAACTTGTAGTGCTTTACACCATCATGAGAATTTAAGAGGAAGGCCCACCTGAATGTGACCTGAGCACAAGGGCAAGAGGTTTGCATGAGGTGTGGTGCATGGCAATTGGTCTAGTGACCAAGATTAATGAAACTCAGATGGGTTTTAATTAGTGCAGCAGCAGTCATCAATTATCTAGTGAACACAAATATTGTTATATTTGGGAAATTCTTGATTTATTTTATTCCATTGGCCAGCAGATTTAGATGAATGAGTTCTCATCATAAGTATTCTGAGAAAAATCGCCACAGGCTACAGTTTATTATTTAGGACAAAATCAGCAAGAGTGAATAATACAGAACAAAATGTTGTAGAATGTTCTCAGCATTCATTCGGAATTTTAAATGAAATATTTGGCATGTACAAGTTGTCAAAAACATCAGGGCATCCTGAGCAAATTCTGAGTAGTCTTAACCATGAAGGGAATGTGTAGCTGTCGTTGTCCAAAAAATGACAGTTGCAGAGGTCAGTGCATATGCACCTGAAGAAGGTTACAACTATGTGGCTGGGCAGTTCACATAGTCATCACCTGTCCTTCAGGGATGTGTTTAGAAGAATCGACAGCTGCCTAAGTATCTACACAGGAAAGCTCATCTCTTTGTAAGGTTAAAAAAAATTGTACAATGTATACCTACACCAATGCAAACACAAAGTACTCAACATATTCATTCCGGATTTAATTTTTTACATTAATTTTCCACATGTGTAGTCTTGAAATCACTAAGAAATCTACAAGTGTTTAAAGGGAGAGAGTATTATTTATACTCTTATAAAAGGAACATGACACTATTATGTGAAATTGGCAACCAGATATATCAGAGTAAGATTATTTCAACATTTCTAATTTAGATTTGAAGCAAAATCTCTCATTATCATTTGAATGAAGACTACATATAATGTAAATTTTTTATATTAAATATAGCAGTATCATTTTAGAAAAGTTTTTTCTCCTTACCAACTTACTATTCTAAGTCGTGTATTTTAGTGAGCAATCTAGTGCAGCTTTTCATAAGAGAAAATCATTCCCTTTCCCTCATCTTTATCACAGCATCCAGTTTCTGTTGCCATCTAATTCCTTGAGTAAATAAAGGTAGTAAACTTTGGCTCACATCCTTGTTGTAAGTTATGAAGCCTAGTGTAGTAGCCAAGATGGCCATTCTGAGGAATCTGTATAAATCCTAATTAAGGCATAATGACAAATCTGTAACAAATTACATTTGCAAGGTTTGTGGCATATAAACAATTATTGTTGGGGTAGGAATGTTGCACATTCATTAAAACTTTCTGATTCTTTTATTCCATGTGATTTTTGTTCGTTATGTAGTTTCACCAATAACCTCTTCTTTAATGGATTAGTCAAATTAATTAATTAATGCCATAATTTAATCCAAATTATGGTCACTAAGGGAAAGGGAAGGTGTGGCTGATTTTCACATGTAAATACTGGTAACTGGAGCACATTTTGCTGAAGAGCCCCACCTTCGTCCCCAGGAAAAGAAAAAAGATATATGAAAACCTTGTGTGTCTTTTGTACTGTAGATAAAAATGATTGCTGTATCTGAATTGTCAGAGAGCTTGCAATTAATGCTGCTAGTTCACTCACTATTGTGTTTCAACAATTCATAAATACTGTAATTTCTGAGCACACTTTTATGGCCTTCATGTTTCATAGAGTGAATCATAGGAAGCTCTGTGTTTTCCAGTTAACAGATGGAGGAGCTTTTGTTCATTGAACCAAGGTTCTAAAAAGGAGATTTTATATTTTATGCATTCATTTATATGTGATTATATTTTACCACCAAGAATACATCCTGCACTTCTGACTCAAAGGGACATTTTGATATAGGGACCAGTGTTGTTTCTTTACATAATTAGGCTTTATTATTCAAAGTTTTGCTTTTAATTGAACATCTATTCCTTTCCATGAGGTTGATGGTTTTGTCCTCCCTCCCTCCTGTCCTTCCTCCCGTCCTCCCTCCCTCCCTCTCTCCCTCTCTCCCTCCCTCTGTCCCTCCTTCCCTTCATCCCTCCCTGGGCAGTGAAACCCAGGCTCTCACACATGTTAAGGCATACTGTACCATTGAGCCACATCCCCAGCTCTTTTCATAGGATCTAACATGATCGCCACATTGAATTTTTAGTGTCATATTCTTGGGCCTGTGAGCCTTAGCACTTTCTCTGAAAACCATGCATACAGTTACCTTTTTATTGCTTTGGCGTATTATCGTTTGGCTCACTTGCGTATGTTGTTGCTAGACTTTTTGCTTCTCCAGCTAGCTGCCTGAAGATTAAGTATATCAATATTTCAAGTTTGATCCACTGCAGAAAAAGGCATTTGAAGGCTCGGCAGACAAAGGTTTATACAAAATCATTAAAAAATGTATCGAGTACTTTTAAATTTATTTTGGGATCGGCAGAAGCTGTTTCTCACATTAAATTGCTTTTTGTAATTATTTATTAGGCTTCAAGACACTTTTTGTTTGTTTGAGACCAGTCTTCCTGTAGGCCCAGCTGACCTAGAATTCACTGTTTAGACTAAGCTGGCCTTTGCCTCACAGAGATCTGCTTGTCTCTGCCTGGGATCAAAGGTGTGTGCCACCACACCGTGCTAGCTGCTAGACTCCTGATATTATCTGCTACAAATTTGCTGGTCTGTAGATGTTTGGTTGATGAATGAGTAAGCCCAAACTGGTCTAAGCAGGCCAGGATCAACTTCAGTGGTTTAATGTAAACTATACTGCCTCTCCCTGGTGCAGTAGATATAGGGTAGTTTTATGACTAAAAGAGTCCTAAGGAGGAGTCAACAGAATTGTGTTTTACTGGTATCTGGCAGCATATGGAAATTAAGGCCCTTGATTTTCCTTCCTGAATTAGTTTATAAGATTATTATTTCATATTCTAATATTTTTTATCTGAGACTGTCTTTACTAATTACCATACATGACATATATATATGGAGATGAAAACATTTCTTTAAAAATTATACTTTTTACCTTAACAAATAATAATTTCACAGGAAATGCAAATTTTCTTGGTTTTGAATTTATAATTTAAAATGTTAGCATAAGTTGTCACGTGCCATTTCTCATCTAAGCAGGAAATGTCAGAGTTTCTGTTGTTATGGGATTTACTTCAGAAATTTTTCTAATCTATCCACTTAGCAGTCTTTATTGGGAATTGTTTTTTTTTCATTTCATTGTATTTTTATGACATAATAGAACAGAATTCACACACATAATGCACTCAGAACATTCACTGTGAATGTAATATCAAGAACAATGAGAGTGCTGAGCCGATGTCGCTCCTCACTACTTCAGTTGCTCCCTGACTTCTCTGGCGGTGCTCCTTTCCCTGTCTTCAGAGGTGGCGACTGTCCTGATTTTCATTAGTCATGTTGAGTGTAAACTGTCCAAAACTGATAGTAACTGTTTATAGCTTAGAAAAATGTTCCTTTCTTCTTGGGCTTTTTATTCTTAATCTATGACTCTCAACTTCTGTAGTTTTTAAAGAACACTGTTTTATGTTCTTTTAAAAAATATTATTTATTTTTCAGAAACTTATGCTGATGATAAACTTAAAAATGACAACTCCTCCTTTAACAGATTGTGTTGACTTGTACTGATGCAGAATTTGGCCTTGAACTTTGAAATGAAGTGTTCTCAAAGCATTTTCAGACTTTCCTGAAATTCTCTGTAGCTATAGTCTGCACATTAGGTACCTTTATGGAAACTTTTATTCCAGTAGGTTTTATTAATTTCAAAATAATCATGCCTAAAACATGTGGGTTTTTTGAAGCTTATTGCTAAAAAATCATATAATCTGACCCATAATTAAGCAAAAATAAATAATAGAACAATAACATGTATAAAACATACTAATATTAATGCATGCATGTTATGTTTATGCATTTGTAATCTCTGGTGAACATATGATTCTACCTTAAATTTCCAAAACGTTACATTGTTTTATAAAAATAGCAAGTATGTTCTAGGCTCTCATATAATGAATGCAACTTACTGTCAATTAGTATATTTATTTGAAGCTTAACATATCTTGTTGATGTAGCTGTGAGGAAGGAAGGCAGAAACACATTACAGCAGAAGATATTTGGTGGTAAAAGTTATTCTTTATGTTTTTGTTCTTTGTTTTATTCAGTTCAACTTGATACACATCTCATACTGAAAGTCATGTGGAGAGCTGCCACATTATCACTTTGTCAATGTCTATGACAACATCCCACAATACTAGTCTCCCCTTTGTTTATAGCACCTAAATGTCTTGGTGATTAGAACTTTTTCTTTCATCTCTAAATAAAATTGCTCTGTGCTGACTTTTTTTTTTCTAGCAAGGAGAAAGAAATAAAAGCAACCCTATTTCCTATTACAAATTATCATAAATATTGGAGATGCAGATTTTTCTTAGATCATTAGCATATCATGCTGCGACCCACACCAGAATGTACCATTAACAAAGCAGCCTTCATGTAATTAATGTAAATAATATGGAACTACAGCTTGAGTTACCCAGTCAGCCTTGGCAAAAAGCATTTGTCATAACGCATCATCTACGGAGCTCGGCCTCAATTCAAATTAAACTTCGTGGGTTTGCCCCTTTATTTTTTTTTCTCATGCTATAAATTTCTGTGAAACATTTATTACTGTAAATTTCTTTGAAACACCTACGTAGGAGAAGAAAGCAATCCAATAAGCTGAAATTAAAATTTTATTATTTACAGTGCTTCTGCTGGTGAAGACAATTAGTATTTTCATAAAGCCAGAAATGTAGATCCTAGGAAGCAGCAAGGGCTGCTCTTCCTGTCCTCACAAGTGTGTTCTGTCCTCCTCAGCTGCAGTGAATCTAAAGGATGGTCCTGTCGCCATTTGCTGCTATTGCCCTCTGACTCCAAAACACAGAGGAGCATTGTAAATTTTTCATGAAGAGGTTTCAGTCTGTAAAACAGCAAACAGGAATAATGTTTTAAATGCAATCATTGTCAAGTTTGAACAAAGTAATTTATCAAGAGAGCAGTTTGTACTATATAATAAGTTTCATATATTAATACAATTTTTCATCTGATGTCAGGCTTCTGATTTATGAATAGCCCATGATCTAAGGTGATCATTGAATTATAATTCACGTAATAAGAAGCCAGGAACAAGACCCTGGAACTGCTACCCTGGATTAGCTTCCATGCCACCAAGCCAATTTACTAAACAACCGTGGGCTAAATGATACAGTTTTTCTAATTCAAAGAAGGCACTCGTTAATTAGATAAAGGCTAAAGCTCTCATTATTTTTAAATGATTTAAGAATGGGTAAAGATCTCACAGCTTATACTGAAACTCTAATAGTTCTCTGCTTACTGCCTTATAATAAGAGTATTAAAGACAGATGGGGAAGGCCAGTTTAAACCAATTACAGCATTTCATGTGTACCCGTAGCGATGACTATCTGTAGGCATATCGGATGCTAATACTGGACATGTTTCAGATGACTACAACAGCATTGATTAATGCGATTTGTGAATAATTTGTTTCTTTCTGCTAATTTTGGGAGAAAAATCCCAACTCTCGACTTTATTTAGTAGTTCTTGAGAGGGTTTGTATTTTTCAGGATTAGTTACACACATTTGGAAACTATTTAATATTCTGTTCCACAAAAAGGAAGGGTAAACAGTTTCTTTCAATTCCTTCCATTTATTGAGCACTTATTAGGTACCATGCACTACTTTAGGCTTTATAGAAGTCCATAGCTCATGAAATAGGTGTCCTGTGAGTTATTTTGATTCTGTGATGGCAAATGATAATACAGTCTGGAAAAGCAAGTCAATTATTATGTCATTAGTTTACAAAACTACATAGTGAGTTCCAGGACAGCTGGGGCTACAGGGAGACCCTGTCTAAAAATTCATTCTCATCCAGATACAGCTAAGATTAAACTACTGAGCACTGAATCATTTTATCCATACTACTTTGTTGTTTGGTTCTGTTTCCTTATGTTTTATGTGTAGTGAATGCATGATATGGTACCTGCTTGTGGAGTCATCGCTTTCCTTGGTATTATGTTGTTTACTAGTTGTTCTTCCCTCCCTTTGGCCTTTTCCCCATTTTCTTCCTTTTTTGCCCTCCTTGGAAGTAATAGAAATAATGAAACATTTTTGCTTTTCAGCATTCTGTTGTCCATAAATATTTTCCTTGAATTTAAAGAATTCATTTCCACTCTTAACACTCAAATAAATTTCCCCTGGGTACCATGAGTACCCTTGGCTTTTGTTTTTGCCTTTGTCATTTTTTTCCTCTATAACTTTCTTTTTGTTGTTTACTCTTTTGTTACTGCCATTTTCATTATCACGTTTGGCGGATATAATCTGTAGAAAGCGTCTACTTTATAGTAGCCTCAAAAGTTGTCATTGGCTGTGCATTTAGTATGGCTTGATGATATTCCCTTCTTAAGTATGCATCATGCAAATTGACCTAGTTTTCTCAGAGAACAGATACTTGGTAACATATAAAGATGCTGCTTTCCTTTAGACCGACCCTGTATACTGTATGTCAACCTTCAGCTCAGAAGATTGACAGGTTGCAGTACACCATTGACTATTGCCTCTTGTCATTTTTCACTTTTCTTTATTAATACTAATTTTACATTAGTTTTTTCAAAGTTGTTGCATTCAAACTTGAAATAAAGATATGGTAAGTGGGTATCTACCCTTAGAGGACATTAGAGAGGAAGACTGAGATATTTGAAAGATTTCAAATTTTGCATTTCCCTAGTGTTGTCTTTTCATCTTCTTAAAAATTTTTACTTATATGAACAGGAAAATATGTTATTAATGGACCTAGAAAAGAACAACTTATTTGTTATAGTAACTCTTGACCTGTTTAATAAGTACTCAAGCTGTGTCGTGGAGCTTTTATTGTGCTCTGCAGTATACAGTTATGAAGTGTGGTACATAATAAAATAAAAGCAATAACATTGATATTTCTGAGGGATCCATCAGAGCTGACCTGCAGCAGCATATTTCATCTGGTTTGTCTGCTATGAATGTTTCAAAGTTATAGCTGAAATTACTAGAAATAATATTGTGTCTGTGACTTCTGATTGTTTACCATTGTAAGTAGCCTCGCCCTTTGTAACTCTCAAGCCTATTCCTATGACAATTCCTTAGTGTTGGTGTCAAGAGACTAATGAAAAAGATTGTGTTAGGCAGCAGGGCATTTTAAACTGAGTCTTAACAGCAACTGTGAGAGGGGATGGGAGAGGACAGGTGATTTTTAGATAAGTGAAGGTTTAATGTATGTGCAAAGTTCAGATATGTGTTTCACAAAATCATTAATTTAGCTTAAGATGGATTTTGTGAGAAATTAGGACGGTGACTAAAGAGGAAGTATAGGGTTGGTATGACAGAAACATTGTCCACCAAGAATGTGGCTGTTCAGTGTCAATGCAGATTGACATTTGAATCTGTAAAAGGAAAAATTAGTATTTTGAGACATATTGTGTGTGTGTGTGTGTTTCCCTCTTTCATTTTAGATTTTGCTTACCTTGAGTCTGAGCTTTATGACCTAGTTATCTTTGTATTTCCCAAACACAGTATAGTGTTTGGCCTTGAACAAAGTTTGAGAAGCATTTGTTTACTTAATAAATTATTAGTGAAGATAATCTGGAATTTTTTTCCATGCAACAGCTTCCAAATAGTGTTGAGACCAATGAACACACAATAAAGAGATGGTTTCTTCTAATTGGAATCAAGTGTTTAGTAATGCCTCTTTGTGGCAATTGCCTATTTTTTCTTATTAAAAGAAAATCTGTGTCTTACTCAGCCATACCACTTGGAATGCTTTCATTTACACGAAAGTCACATGCTTGTGTTCACTGAGAACTGTGCAGTTATTAAACAGCTAAATCTTTGCCCAGGATATTTGTAACCTAGCTTCTACTAAATGGCAGAACCTCAATATTATTATTACTGTCATTATTGTTGTTACTAGGGCTTCAACAGAGGAAAAAAAGTGAATCCTCTGTTTTTGCAGCCTCATAATGTTTATAGAGATGGAATTTACAAATATTTTAATGACATTTCTATTGCTACCAAAGTATGTATCAAGTCATATTTTCAGGTTCATAGACACCAGTACACTTATTTTATACATTTTATCTTTAGCATCTTGGATGGTAGATGTCAATTGTGGCAGGAAACTTTTAGATACTGTTTTACCTCTGTGGGGTCCTTTGATGTGACTGTGCTCAATCTTTGCTCTTTCCTTTATGGATGGCAGCTATAAAAATGATAATACATGAATGGCTTGTATGATCATGCTGCCTTCTCAGTTTTATAAATAAAACCATTAGCTTAACTGATGCCACTGTATTGAATTATTTCAGAGATGATACTATAAACACATGTAAGTATCCTGAATGGATTCACTGTTCAGGATGTACCTCAGGAGCAGTCATCTGTCCATCTCTATCATATCCATTAGTTCTTACATGGACAAGAATTCTGGGATTGGAAAAACTGATTGGTCCTCCAGTAAGTACTCTGATGTTAATCAGACTAGTATGCAAGACAGAAAAGCTGATAGTCTAAAATTGCACTTTAAACTAAGACAGACTGTCAGTCTTTAGGAATGGTGAGGATGGCCTGTTTATGTAATCAGATACTAAACCTGGGAGAAAGCTGTCAGGCACTTTCTTGTGTAAGCAGCAGGCAAACCGTGCTTTATCTGACAGACAGTGTGTAAATCTGTCTATGCAAAAATCCAAATGTTTAGTTTGCTCCTAGTTACTTTAATAATCTGCTTATTTTCGTCTGCTACAGCAGTGACATCACTTGGCAGAATATGCTGCAGACAGAGGTGTAGATAGGCTCTGCTTTTGTCAGTCATTTGCTCCCTGATTGGCAGGGAGGTGCACAGGAATTTACTGCTGGTTTTCTTTAGCCTGATGAAATAGACATGTTCTGCAAAGGAAAAACTTTATTTGGCTTGGCTATTTTATATTTTGAGAGAATGGGTAGACTGTATCCTGTCTAGCTGTTGTTTCTAAGAATAAATCGAATCATCAATAAACATCAAAAAACTATATCCAAAAGCAATATTGTATTTAAGAATGAATCTCATTGCTACAGTTATTTTAGCAACTTTTATTTTTGTGTTACCTTTTATACTGTTTCATTGTTTTTTATTTTTAAAATAATGTTGCTTACTGTGAATACTAATGACTTGATGTCTGTGGATATTTAAGAATCTGTAGTTCTAATCTTATTCTTGATGTTAAATAGAAGTGTTTTCATCTGACCATGTGTCTTTCATGCCAGAGTTGAATATAAATTCATTATTTTCATATATACATTCAATGATGTTCGATCAACTCCCCATGATTTAAAGCTGTATATTTTATTAGCTACTAATTTGAATAACTCACTGGCTAAGCAATATGACTTTAGAAATTTTCTTTAAAATTTCATTAATATTGCTTAAATGGTTTTATATCATTAATAAGATCTTTATTTTTACCTGACTCCAGATAATGATTGTTAGTGTTATTTTAAACAGAGAATAATCCTTGTTCCTGGACCACATTATTTTACTATCACTGGCATGATGGAACCCTTCTTGAAATGGGTTCTGCTAGCTGGCTGAGCTCCTCTAGCTACCTGGGTTTCAGATGCTGTCCTGCTCTAGCACAAGTGTCCAGGTGTCTGAGTCTGCCACATATTCTCCTAAGAAGCTTAACAACAGTGATGAGAATATAGAAAAATATTTATGTGCTAAATTTCCCATATTGAAATGTTGCTGTTCACCTTTAGGAATAAATGTATAATTGCATTTTAGTGATTTTAACTGTAAAATCTTTATTTTGTTTCCCTGACTACCCAAATTAGAAGAATACTTATATAGAACTTTATTTAATAATGTGTTTAGTGCATATTGTTGATACCCATAGTCAATTCTTAATTGGTTTTGTCACTATCAATATCAAATTGCCCAAATTTCAAATCAGGACATTTGGATACATTTATCCTAAGGTTAATACATAGATTATTAAGGTTTTCCTCTTCACTTTGTCTTCTCTTGCTATTTCTTGTAACCATGTTAAACCCCTAGCCAAATCTATGGTAAAAATTAACATTCAGTTGGAAGACTTTGCTACCTGATAGCAATTACAATGTGCTACTATTTTTGCTTTTGTTGCTCTCCAGAAGAAAATTTCCCAATTATCTTTTACCTTGTCTTTCATTGGTGATTCTGCTTCCACCTCTTCAGCTTCTAAGACACATTATAAACTTCTGTGTTTGTTATTTCATATTATTTTGGAAGGATAATATATATCAATGATCATTATGAACTTATTTATTGTGGATATATAGCACAAGTCTCATATTTTGGGGGAAACTTGTAGAAATGAGGACAAGTGTCTCTTTCTTCGCTATTGTCAGTTCTTGGCTCTTAAGCAGGTTTTTGTAAAATAGCATCATGTAAATCACAGTGATGCTCTATCTTTATCTTCTGATTAGACACACATCACTAACCTCCTTTCTTCATCTCCTTGTTCACTCAAGATATTATTTTAAAATGAAAATAAAACCGCTCAACAGTTCATAGTGTTGCCATCTTTATTAGATAATTTTGAGATGAGACTATTGAAGTCCAGGAAATTGTTTTTCCTAGGTAACAACTCTGCACTGGCTGTTTGTCTCTCCTGCTCTTTCTATTCTACTGGAGACTTTTCAATTTGACAGTTAGTTGAGCACCTTCTTTGGGGTGTTGATGTGGTATCATTGTCCTAATACCTTCTTTTACTGGTACTTCTGGCTTTAGAAAGTTAGTGAGTTATCTCACTGCATAGTTTGTTGGGATTTGGGGGATGAAAGGTTGCAGGCTTCCACTTTACTGGGGATTCAACTGGAAGGGGTGGGTCTCACATATTTACATGTGCGAGGCTTGTGCCCTACCACTGAGGAACACCCAAGTTCTAATCTGTTGCATTTGCTTGCTTGCTTGCTTGTTTTACTCTCATCAATGAATTGAAGGTGTTCCTTTCTCAGGACAAAAGGTATTTTTTATTGTAGGCAAGAACTGGTTCACCTCTATTGGGCCTGTATATATGTGGACCCCAAGAGTAGTGTCTTTATCAGTCATGGATTTTGGTTAGATGCTGACCAGATTAGTTGATTGACTCTTTTCCCAAGCTACTGAAAAATTTTTAAATGTAGAGTTTTATTGTTGGAGTGTGTTTTGATGATAATTTGTCCTGACTTGGCTGGCTGATGCTGAAACTGAGGCTAAGAACAATCAAAGTCACCGAAGTCTCACACACACAACAGAATTGGTGTCTAATTGGAATCTGTTGTAATTCTGTAATGTTTCTTCATTCGAGTAACCTGATTTTCAGTTTGAATATCATTATGAATGCCATTCTTCAGAACACTTTATATCATATTTTGAGTCTTTGATAAAATTTCCATGCATAAAATTAATTATATATATTATTTTCTTGATCGTTTTCCTAGCCTTTCTATTATATAGGCAGCCTGAAAGAGATAAAAATTATAAATCAATACAAATGACCTCGTAGAGTTCAGAATCTTTTTTGTTCAATATTCTTTTTTCAAATTATGTGTATGTATATGTATGTGTCTGTTTGGGGTTATGTGCATGTGGGTATAGTTGCCCTTGAAAGCCAAAAGGGGGTGTCAGATCCCCTAGAGCTGGAGATACAGGAAGCTGGAACTTGCCATATATAGGTGCTGAGAATGAAACTTGGATCCTCTGAAAGATCAGTATTTGTTCATAATCACTAACCCATCTCTCCAGTCTCTATTCAGAATCTTTCAAAGAAGATGCATACACGACATTGGGAAATAATTTGGAAGTCAGTGTTTCAGAGATAGCACTGTTTCAATTTATGAGTGGCAGAAAAGATCAGTAAAATAATGACTTTTGTGTACTATATAGAATTAAAATAAAACGTAAAATAAAGATCAAGCATCAGTGAGAGTTAGTCCAATGTGTTGTGGCCCTGTGTTTACTCAGAACACACAGATTCTCATCATAGTCAGTAGGCTCTGGACCTCACTGTTAGCTTTTTTTGCAGGAGGACAAAACAGAGAAGGGCCCCTGCCTTCTTTGATGGCTTAAGGTCCCAGTGAACTCTGCTAAGGCAGCTAGCCAAGTACACGGCCCATGTCCAGGGAGGTGTTACTTTCATTCTGTTTTTACTCTACACAGAGCCAAAAGAAGTTATTCTTTTATGTCAAGAGATTTCTTGGGACTTTAATTCATTTCAACCTAAAATCTTTAATAAAAAAGTTGTAAATATATGTGTTTTCTTTTTTTACATAAAGTCCAAACTTCTAAACTATTTGAGTTTCTGTTTTATTCTTTCCCTGTCTGTAATTGAAGAAAATCTTTTTCATTGTGAATTTCATTTTGAAACCTTCAGTTAGTTGTTGCTTTAGTCTCTCTGCCATTCTGCTTACACCCAGCATAAATATATTTTTATCCTTCCTGTTGGCTTTGCTTATGTACTTAATTATATTGGAAAGAAATTGAGTTTTAATATTTTGAATGCTGGAAGGCATACAATAAATGATAATGTTATTCCACATAGTCCTTTGTTTGAGGTGTTATAGATAACTATATGAATTTGTCTTTCACACTTACTTAGAATATATGAGAGATAGGTAAATACTGTAAATCTATTTTGTGAAATTTATTCATAGCTCTAGATAACTGATTTTGAAAACGAAAACTGATCTTTTGTATTGATAGGAAACTAAATTAATATGTGATTCATTTGTACATTATTTAAGAGATTTCCCCTCATCCAGATATTCCTCAAATGTGTGTATATACACATATATGCATTCTTTAGTTACACTCAAGAACTTATTCCAAATTATGTCATACCTATTGCCAGTAGAGACATGTGTCAGATGTTGAAGAACTTCTTTGTATTTAATAACTGTTTTCCTTAGTTAGAAACAATAACTTTAGAACTTCTAAAACTTGCTTTTATGTTAATCCAGTATTTGTGTTTCTCTTGAATTTATGATTAGAAATGATATACACTACATGATATTTTAATGCATGTGTATGTGAGAGTAGTATGATTGAAAATAGGCTATGTTCCATAACAACTTCTGTAGTCACTACATTGAATTAATCTACCAAAGTAAAGTTGTGTCTTGGTGATACCCCAGGATATTACTCTAGGTGAACTGTAACTGCTGCACATTTGACTGAGGTCTCAGAAGGCATCAGTTTTGTACTGACCTCTGAGGTTACTTGGCAATCCATCTCAACCTTTCTAGCCAATATTACCTAAAGCTAAAGTGGTTCCTTAGATCATCCTGACATGCTACAAGGCCAAGATGATGACAGAGTTCAAGACAAAGAAACACCCAAGTTTGGAAAAGCTACTTTTCCTGATTCCAGCAAATCATATAGTTATCATCAGAGAGGTCAGTCTTTTCTAAATTAGCCAATGTATTCAAATTTATAAAACTCCTACATCTAGAATAAGCACATAAAATAGTTATTAGCAAATATTACATACATGCAATATATGATCATCTCAAAGACACATAGACCTTGCTTGAAATCTCATCTACTATAGCATTCTTTTACTGATTCTTTTTTTTGATATTTTATTTATTAGTTTATTTTATGTGTATTTGTGTATTGCCTGCATGTAGGTAAGTGCACTCATGTCGTGCAGTGCCCGTGGGGAACAGAAGAGGATCTGGAACTGGAGTTACGGACAGTTGTTAGCTGCCATATGGGTGCTGGGATTTGAACCTGGGTCTTCTGCAAGAACAGCCAGTGTTCTTAACTGCTGAGCCATCTCTGAGGAAATTGCATTTTAGATAAACAGTGGTGATTATTGTCCCCTAACTAACCAAAGAGTTCACTGATGTCAGTAGTTTATGCTTCTAGAAGGGCTATTACAGTAACAAATTTCAGTCTTATATCCTGTGCATATAAATCCAAACCATTCATGATTATCTATGTTGTCTATGGCTCATTAGTTTTTTTCAGAAGACTATTACTATTTTCATAGTGCTTAGTTGTTTTTCATTGGCAAGTTGTACCTGGCAGATACTGTTGATGAAAAAAGGAGAGAGAGAGAGAGAGAGAGAGAGAGAGAGAGAGAGAGAGGAGAGAAGAGAGGAAGGGAGAGAGAGAGGGAGGGAGAGAGAGGGGAGGGAGGGATGACCAATCAACCAACCATGCAACCACTATTGCTTTCTTACTGTGTTTCAAACAGTTGGGAAACAGGAAGTTCTCTTGATTTACTATTTATAGGATACCAGGTATTTAGCCTGTGATATAAATGAAGAGGTTACCTGTGCCCCATGGTTTCCTAGTTACGACTGGAACTCATACCAAAAATCAAAATCATATGGTCTTCCTGAGGTACTGAGAGACTACCATAGCAAGCTTACATGAACTGTTCCTAGGCTCAGCCCTGTTGTATCTGAACCCGTGGACTGAGAGAAACTGAGTAGCATTAATCAAAGGACATGGTCAGGTTGGTCATGAGAAATGGTGAATGGAATCATTTGTAGAGATAAAATTTTATGTAGTATTAACCAAACATTTTTTATTTACTTTTATGTTTATGAGTGTTTTGCCTGCATATATGTAAGTGCACCTGTGTTGTGCAATGCCTATGGAATCCAGAAGAGGGCATTGAGTCTCCTGGAACTGAAGTTTTGGGACAGTGGTTGTGAGCCACAATGTGGATGCTAGGAATAGAACCCAGGTCCTTTAAAAGAGCAGCTATAGCTCTTAAACACTGAACCATCTCTTCAGCTGTCCCCCACCACCCCCCAACATTTTCTTGATGTAATTTTACAGCAATGTGTAAGGTCCTTACTTCGAGTTTTACAAAATGAGTTGGACCAGAATATGGTGCTCGAGTAGGGACAGTTTTATTTACAGCATTTGTAATATACTGTATCTGATTAACATTAAAATTTAAAAGAAAATAATGTTCTCAGGTTGATTTTTAAAGTTTTTTTTCATTTTTTAATTGAATTTTTACGCATTTAATACATCTTGATCATATTTAGACCTCCTCCCCTATCTGCACCCTTTTGTGGCAACCCCTCCCCCCTCCCAGATTTCATACATTCTGTCATACATGTTAAGGCTATTGAATCAAGTTTGTGTCCCAGATGTCCTTCAGTGTGAGTTCATCCACTGGTACCTGGTCAATTTATCTCACATCATTCCCTGATAGATGACTAACTCTTCCTCACCCAGCAGTGATCAGTTGCCAATAGTTCCTCAGCTAAGGTGACATTTCCACAGTTCCTCACTGGGTTTTTGTCTGGGTTCAGTTTGCATGGTTCTTGTGCATGCTGAAACCATTGCTGTAAGTTCATATGAACAAATTTCCAGCTGCCTGGAAAACTGTTTCCTTGTGGTCATCTACCACCTGTGGCTCTTACACTCTTTCTACCCCTCTTCCATGATGGTCCCTGTTTTCCTATGTATATGTTCATTTTTTTATTTTTGAGAATTTCATGAATGTGTATTTTCTTTGCATTGTTTACATCTCTCCCAGTCCCCTACCAACTCTTCTCATGCCCCCCTGCTCCCTCTCAATTTCTTTTCCTCTTTGGTTATTATTGCTACATATACATAAATACATATATGAATATACATAGATAATGTACTGAGTCTGTTTAGTGGTGCTCGTGTATACCTGTGTTTAGGACTGCCCACTTGGAATTAGGGAGCCTGTCCCTGGAGAAAACTGATTCTTCCTCCTTCAGATTCATTGATTGCCTGTAGCTCTTCATCATGAGGTAGGGCACAGTGACATTTCCCCCACCTACTGTGGCATGCCAACTGGTTTTGCCATTATATGCAGATCTTGTTATACTACCATACTGTGGAGATTTCATTGGTGTAAATCCCTAACATGTCTAGAATGCAGTAAGTATCAGCAGGTGTCTTGTCCCACTGACTCTTACATTCTTTTCTGTCCTCTCTTCTATGATATTCCCTGAACCTTAGGTATAGAGGTTGCGTTGTAGATATGTCACATAGGGCTGGACACCTCATAGTCACATATTCTCTGCATGTGACCCGTTGTGAAACTTTGTAATAGTCTCTGTTACAAAAAAAAACTTTCTTTGATGAGTGGTAAGAGGTACATTTGTCTGTCAATATAAGGATATGTATTTAGAATATAGTAAGAAATAACATTAGTCTTGGGAAGTGACAGAAAGAAGCTGGTTTTACTGTATGATCTATGACCTTTCCTGCTATATGTATTTGACTGTGTTTACAGTACCATTCATGATTTCCCTCCTATTGGATGGGCCTTAGCTTCAGTTAGCTGTTGTTTTCCCCCAAGATGAAAGTGCTACTATTGCCCCAATAGAGATAGTTTCCTGGACCAGTCATTGTTGTGGTTACTAGGCTTACAGCTGGGTAGGATCATTGATTGCATAATGTCTTTTGATACTATGAGACCTAGTCTTTAGGAAGGAGGTTTCTAGGTCAGTTCCATCTCGATGGCTCTAAGTCCTGTGTCTGAAGTATGTCTTGTCTTCAGCAATAAGTTCTGGGAAGAATCATGGGCTGTGGCGATAGCCTGTATTATTTTGTGAGTCTCTTGGCCTACCTTGACCAGTAACTGGAAGGGAAGTTTTCCTTGCCTCGTACTGTGATTTTTGGTCTTACTGGTAAAATCCATCTTACCCAATATAGCAGGTTACCATGTTAAAGTAGTGTCTAATACCATGAAACTGGGCTTGGTGACTTACGCCTTAGTCTTAAAGTACACTGAAGGTTTAGGCAGGAGGATCAAGAGTTTGAGGCTATCTGCATTAATGTAATGAGGTTCTAACTTTTTTTTTTTTTCACCTTTTTGAGACAGGATCTTCCTCTAGTTCTATGTGGTCTGGAACTCTCTAGGTAGACCAGGTTGACTTAGGTCTCAAAGAGATCTTCTTGCTTCTGTCTCATGAGTGCTGGGATTAAAGTCATGTGTCTCCATGCCTGGCTCGAGAAACTGTCTTTAAAAAAATAGTGTTGTCACAAGTATTTTCCATTGAAATGCAAATGACTCATGTTCTCTCTCTGAAACATTTTCACACTGTGTGTGTGTGTGTCTGTCTGTCTGTCTGTCTGTCTGTGTGGACAGCCAGAGGCATTGTGTTTTTTGCTGTAGGTACACACTGTTGGGAACTTTTCATTATTTAACTCCATGGAGTTAACTTTTCATTATTTAACTCTCAGAGGACATTCATCAGTAGGTTTTCATTTGGACACACACCTGTGTGTGCTGCTTGCTTACATTGTTTGGTGATAGACACCTGCAAGGGAAACAGTCACATTTAACTCCTTGGAAAATCATAATTAGATAATGATGAAAGCAAATACTGAAAGTCCAGTAAATTGAAATAGAAAAGAGAAAATGATTGATTGTTCTTGTTGTATCAGAGCCAAACTCCTGCAATGATCATGGAGACCACTTGACTCCAACTTACCAACTGCATACTTTCTGGGCCTGCAGGCATTCTCCCCCTCCATTTAGGTGATAATCTTACTCCTAACACATGCCACTTCACTGCCTCTTCTCTGCTCTGCTCCGCAGATTGTCATTGCTGCATTTTTAGCTCAGGCCCTTGGTTCTGCCCTTTCAGCCATAGCTACAACCCACCTTATCCCAAAACTTTCCTACATGTTTCAATCTGTCCTCATCAGTACCTTTTCTGAACATCTTTTAAAACTTTCTCACAAAGTTCCTCTTAGTGGATTGGGTTTGTTTTCTAATTATTTCCTAGACATTAGTGTTGATCACTGAATCATAGGTTCTTTTAAGGGAGGAACATATCCTTCATCCTTTTGTAGATTTATGCATAACATAGATTACTTGTAGACACATAGTAAGTTCTAATTCATTCTCTGTTATTGGTTGCCTATATGTAGTAGCTTGAAGATTGTTAGGAATGTGTTGCCGATGGCTAGGCATTAAGTTAGCCAGTAAGAACTTGGGATAAATTTGTAATGATTGCAATTGTCATTTTAGCTCAAATTATGTATATTAGTAAGAATAATGCCATACATTCTTTAATCACTAATTTTTCACTCCATATTTATGACTGTAGTTTTAGAATGTTTTATAGAAATCCAGTGTTTTCATAAATAAGCTGAAAACATAAAATTTTATTGAGTTCAGACAAAGAAACTGTGATATTGTAATGGATATCTTGTTGTCTGGGGCCTGACTTCTATAATTGGCTCCTAGCCCATGATATAGTTGGAAGAGAAGTTTCATAAAGGACAGGGCAGCTTGGGATCAGAATGGGTTTCACTTGTTCCTTCTACTTGTTCTTTTGATGTTGCTCTCATAAATCCCTATAAGAAACAAACTTTTTAAGGATTAAACCACTTCTCAGATCCTGAGAAAGCATGTATTGTATCATTGAGTTCCAGCAGCATCGATTTGGGATTCTTTTTTTTCTGTAGAGATCAGAGCAAGTTTTAGAGGTGAAGTTGAGAGGATGTGACCTGCCCTCTAAGCCTGGTGGGCAAACTTCAGGTTCTGGCCAGATCAGATCAGTTCCAGCTTTGTTGAGCCCCAGCCACACCTGTTTATGTATTGTCCTCTGCAGTCATTGTGCTGTAGAGGCAGGGTGAGCAGTGTGTCAAAAGTGCTCTTGGCCTTGAAGTTCAAAACACTTACCATCTGGTCCTTCACAGAATTTATGACCTGAGATACTATTGTTCCTGCTGAGTGTTGAAGGCTGAACATGTGGTGTAGAAGGGAAAAATCCCAGCTAAGCTTTATGATGGTTTTGGCTAGACCAGGCTTTATGGTCTCGGACATAGGATACAGCAGTCGGAGTGTTTTCTAGCATGACTCCCCTTGGTTGTTAGTGTAGGTAGCAGCCTGCAGTGGGTACTCTTCTTAAAACTCCTCCCAGAAGCAATTTTAACAAAGATATTTTAAGCACTTAAATTGAATCAGAAGGGCCGAAAGTATACTTTTCAGGTTTTAAAACATGAATGATATGTTCAGAGGTTTAAAACTGACAGGCTTTGGCATGGATGAGGTTAAATTTATTTTCCAACTAGTTAACAAGGATCTAGTCTGTTAATTAGAGTAATTATCACCTCTTCTGGGTAAAAATGTACCCAAGACTCTTGGCTTAAATAGCAGGCTCCCTGGTGAACTGTGTAAAAGCCCTCCAGGAAAGTTCTCCAGCTCTGACTGGAAGCCATACTACAGGTTTTAGAGCTAAACCCAGCTCTGGGAAACCTTCCTGGTCTTAGGTTTTTATGGCTTCTTGATATTAATTATACTTATGTTTTTGTTTACTCTGCAGTAGGAAACTCTCATATTCCAGGCTAATTTAGTAATCCAGGTATACATATGATCATGGAACACATGTTATTTGTCAGGGCCTTTGTCTACACCTGCACAGACATCTGCAGGGAGATGGTCCATGGCACCCTGGGCATCTCCATACAGTCTGGAAACTTGCTGCCAGGGTGTCTTTCATTACGTGGCTTAGGCACACTGGTAAGAAGTTTTGTTTACTTTGTAATTCAAAGTTGCATGCTACACTTAAGATCTGTATAGAACTTTGAAATTCATAGCCAGAAAATGAAAAGGGTTACCATTGAATAATATTGAAATATTTATTATATTTTCAGTGTGTTTTTTCACATGAGAATAATGCCTTATATTCAAAAAGAATATCTACTTCCTTTCTTTAATCTCAGTTGTTGTCTGTGCCCAAAGCATAACTATCTCACCATTACAGTGTTTGTAGATAGAGACTGTTACAGCAGAATTTCTTGAGCTTTTCCACTTTGCTTTGCTGTCCTTCAGGCACTGTTCCAGCAGGGCATGTAGTGTGGGTTAGCTGAGTGCTGCAGCTGCTGCTCTGTCTGCACTTCCTGGTTCAAGAAAGCGATGGGGGCTGGAGAGATGGCTCAGCGGTTAAGAACAGCGACTGTTCTTACAGAAGACCTGGATTCGAATCCCAGCACCCACATGGCAGCTAACAACTGTCCATAACTCCAGTTCCAGGGGATCCAACAGCCCCTTCTGTCCTCTGCGGGCATTGTACAATACGAGTGCACTTACCTATATGCAGGCAATACATGCATACACATAAAATAAAAATAAATCAAATTTTTTTTAAAAAAAAGAAAAAGAAAGTGGCCAGGCGTGGTGGTGCATGCCTTTAATCCCAGCACTTGGGAGGCAGAGGCAGGCGGATCTTTGTGAGTTCAAGGACAGCTGGGGCATACAAGGGAAAAAAGAAAGAAAGTGATGGTCTCTCAGTGCTCAGCAGAAATTTACACAGTAGCCCAACTGGGCAGAGGCCACATCATGCTCAATTCATCCCTCAAAATATCATTAGTAATTATTAGCTTATAATAATTAAAAAGGAAGCTTTTATTACAAAGAAATTGCCTGAGCTTTGGTGGTATTTGAAATATTTAAAAATTGTTGACACTTTTACTGGTACATTAGGTTCTTTTGCTGGGAATCAAGTAAATTTCATGCTGTTTTGTAGTTCAATATTTTGTTTACTCATGAAGAATGATTTTTGCTAATTGAATTTTAATATTAATTTAGATTTAGAATGATGTTGAGTTGGTCAATACCCTTGTGTTACAGTTTTGAAAGACAGTGACTGCTTAACTTTTTATTACTCTGCACATTTCTAGCTTACTCTCTTAATCTGTCAGTGGTTGATGCATCCTTCCTTTTTCTGTGCTGCTTGTAAATGTGAGTTTTATGATTTGCTAATTTAACAAGACTGCCCCAAGTATGATGTCCAGGTATGATGTCCAGGAGATAAGAGCTATTGTGTGATTATTTAACTAAATATTCAGTGTGAGTACAAAAACTTCAAAAGCACAGGAGATACTTTGGATGTACTTCAGATTCATTTCTCTTGAAAAAGAACAAAAGTTACATGTGTAAATGGCACCCTTCCACCATCCTCTCCCCTGCTGTGTCATGTCAGAAGCAAGCAGTGTCAAATTAAGATATCATTCCTGGTTTTTGCATGCAAATTTCATATGTAAAATTATCTACAAATGAGATAATACTTTTTCTCACTCGTTTTAATGTGGTTATACTTTTGAGGGTTTTGTTTTGGTTTGTTTGGGGGGGGTTGTTTTGTTTTCATTTGTTTTTTGAGACAGGCTCTCCCTGTTGCTCCAGCTGACCTGGAACTAGATGATCAGGCTGACTATTATCTCACAGTGAGCTACCATTTCTGGCTTTACCTTTGAGATTTGTAACTCATGTTGATATGTGTGGCTGTAGTTTGTTCTTTTTTGGAGCATAGTAATATTCCATTTTATGATTAAATCTAACCTTTCCCTTTAAGGCTATTGAAACTTGTAAGAAGAAATTTATTTTTATGCAACTATATACATGATTGTGTGTCTCAGTGGTATATGCCCTGAATAGACTCCTCAGGATAAAATTTGGGATGGTACAAGTACTACTAAAACATTGAAAAATTATCTTGAACAGATTCTAAAACAACCTAACAACATACTACTGACCCTCTTAACTGTTTTAAAAGTCAAATAATAAAGTTGATTTTTCAGAATACCTAAATCTTCTTGTACAAATGAGATGTCTATAGAGTTATTTATTAGGTTTATAATAAGCAAAACGAATAATCTGCTAATTAGAATTTAAAATTGGGAAGTGGGGCTTTTTGAAACCTTATCTCCTGGTAGTCACAATAGACTAGAGCTCACTATGTAGACCAGGCCAGCCTCCATCTCACAGAGATCCTCCTGCCTCTGCCTCCTAAGTGAGGGGATTACAAGCATGAGCCACTACCCTCAACTGGATTTAAATTTTCCTATTTTGTCTATTAATATTTTGGTTTATTCAATTTTTTGCAGTTGTATGGATTTAAATTTTTAGATAGCACTTAAAGATAAAAACTGAAAAATTCAAATAAAAATTTTTCTCTTAGTATGCTGACTCTTATAAGGTGTGAGAAAATAAGAGTTAAAAACAACACAAAATACAAATTAGATTATTTATTT
>NW_008353490.1:5026573-5045582 GCF_000622305.1 Nannospalax galili
CACCTGACCAAATTAAGTTTTTTTTTTAATATAACATTGCTCTTGTTTAACCATTCAAAAGCAAGGAAATACTCAAAAAGTTTTATAATTCCAACATGTTTATGAAAATAGTGTGTTAGTCATAGAGACAGTTTTGTTTACTACTAATCCTTGCATTTAATTCCGTACATGATGCCTCATAGCACCCAGATGAGGAATCTCAGATTTCATTATATAGCTGACATTGAAGCTTGCTAGTATTCTCTCTTCTTATTTTTCTTTTTTAAAAAATTTTACTGAATTTTTCTGCATTTCATACAGAAAAAATCATCTTTATACCCCCCCCCTCCCCTTTGGCACCCCCACACACACCAGATTTCATACATTCTGTCATTTGTGTTAAGGTCTATCATGTAAGGTTAGTGTCCCCAAATGTCCTTTGATTCATGCACTGGGTTCTAATCAGCCTATCTAGAGTCTGTCCTTTTAAGAAGATCAGCTATTCTCACCCAGAAGTAATCAGCTGCCAATAATTCTTTTACTAAGGTTAGGGCCTGCTGTTCATTTCCACAGTTCTTTGCTGGGTTTTTATGTGCTTAAGTTTGCATGGGTCTTCTGCATGCTGACATTGCTGTAGGTTTGTATGACAAGTGTTCTAGGCACTTATAGGACTATTTCCGTATGATCATGCACCTCCTCCCTGGCTTTTACAATCTTTCTGCCCCCTGAGGTACCCGAGGTACCTGAGACCTCAATAAAGGAGTCCTGTCCAAGGACCCACACTCTGCTTACTCTTATTCACTGCATTTTGGCCATTTGTGACCTTTTGTGTTCCTAGCCCTCTGTTGCATGAGGGAGCTTCATGGATGAGAATTGAAAGCTGCATTAGTGTTCGTCATATCCCTTGTTCTATGATCCCTGAACCTTAGGTATAATGGTTGCATCCTAGAGGTGCCACTTAGACTTGGGCAATTCACAGACAGTCTTTGTGTGTGACCAGTTGTAGAATCCTGTAATTATCCCTGTCTCTTGAAAAAGAAGCTTCTTTGATTGGTGGTAACTGGGATACTGGTCTATAAATTTAAGGATCCATATTTTGCACATAGTAAGAAATTACATTTGTCTAGGGATGTGATAGCCTTGGAGTTTTCTATAAGATCTATGACCTCTGGCTATGTGTATTTGGCTAGGTTTACAGTACCACACATAAGTTTTCTCCCATCGAGTGGGGTTTAATTCCAATTAGGTAGCTATTGATTGAGCCCAAGATAAAAGTGCTACTACTGCACAAATGTTATTTGCTGTGCTGCTCAATGATGTGGTTTTTAGGCCTTCAAGCTGGGGTTGGACCATCGATTGATGTCCTCCCTTAGCAGCTTACTTGGTGTTCTCTGAAGCTATGAGAACTTGCTTTCAGGGGAGGTGGCTTCCAGGTCATTTCCAGCTCCATTGCTCCAAATCCTGTGTTCAGCAATAGGCTTTTACCATCAAGTTCTGGAAAGTAATCAAAAATTGTACCAATAGCCTGTATAATAGTCTACTCTTGCCAACAAGTCAAAGGAAGGTTTCTTTTGGAAGTCTCTTAGGCTACTCTGGCCAATAGCTCAAAGGAAGATTTCTCCTGTCTGGCACTGTTTCTTGTTATGTCTTCTTCAGCTACATGGATTCATGTAGGGTTATTGTATGTGTAAATTTTCAGTAGGTTTTTAGACTAATACAATTTCCTCTGTTTTTTTATACTAGCTAGGCACTATTTACCTCTTCTCTTTCCCTCTCCTATCCTCCCTCCCCACCCTCCCGATTTAAAATGTCCCCATTTTCCCTTGATAATTCCTGTCTGTTATAGTCCCACCTCTCTTGAACTTCTTTTTCCCCTTTATTCCCATAGTTCTTTATAGCGCCCTCCTTCCCCCCCTCTCATTTAACTACCCCCCTTTTACACATTTCTCCTTTGCTAACACCTGTCTCCTACTATTCTTCTCCTGGGTTCCTTCTTTCCCTTTACCTCCCTGGCTCCCTTTCATTTTCCTGGTTCCTGCAGTTCCATCAGGATGTGTACTCATTTATAAGGATTTGGCACCAGGATCCACAAATGAGGGAGAACATACTTCTTTTGTCTTTCTCAGTCTGTGTTACTTCACTCAGTATAACAGTTTCTAGATCCATCCATTTAACTATAAATTTCATTATTTCATATTTCTTTAGTGCTGTGTTGAACTTAATTTTGTAAATGTACCATATTTCTGTTAACCATATTTTAGTTGAGGGGTGCTAGGATTGCTCCCATCTCTTAGCTCTTGTGAAAAGAGCAACAACAAGCATGGCTGTACAAATGTATCTGCAATAGGATGAGTCCTTTGGATATATGCCAAGGAGTGGTATAAGTGGGTCATATATGGTAGGTTCATTTTTAGGTTTTTAAAAGTTCTCTACACTGCTATCCATAGAGGTCGCACGAGTTTGCAATCCCACCAGCAGTGGATGAGTGTTCCCCTTTCCCCACATCCTCACCAGCATTTGGTATCATTTGTTCTCTTGATCCTAGCCAGTCTGATTGGGGTAAGATGAAATCTTAAGGTAGTTTTAATTTTCATTTCTCTAATTACTAAGGATGTTCAGTACTTTAAAGGTGATTTTCTTAGCCATCTTTATTTCTTCAGCTTTAACGTACTCAATAACAAGTTCCAGAGCAAAGATACATCTCTTTAAGATGTTTTTTAGCTATCTTTATTTCTTCTTTAGCGAACTCTCTGTTTAGATTGTTAGCCCATCTTGTTAATTGTTTTCTTGATTCTTTGTTTTCTGAATTCTTTATATATTCTGGATTTTAAATCTTTGTCAGTTGTGTAACTGGTGAATATTTTCTCCCCCACTCTGTGGGTTTTTTCTTCACTTTTTGATTGTCTCTTTTGCTGCACAGAAGCTTTTTAGTTTAATAAGGTCCCAGTTGTTGATTGTTGACCTGAATTCCTGAGCAACTGGTGTCCGATTTAGAAAGTCCTTTCCTACACCTATATCTTGTAGCTTATTGCCAGTATGTGGTTAGTTTTTGAGAAAGTTCCTTGTGATGCTGAATAGAAAGTGTATTCTTTGGTGCTTGGGTGGAATATTCTGTAGATGTTAGGTTAATTTGATTTATGATGTCATTTAATTCAGATGTCTCTCTGATTATTCTTTTTCTGATTGACCTGTCTAATGCAGACTGTGGGGTATTGAAGTCCCCTACAATTGGTGGGTTGGGATTAATCTGTGTCTTAAAGTCCTGTAGTGTTGCTTTTATGAATTTGGGTGCACCAGAGTTTGGTGCATATATGTTCATGATTATAATATCTTCTTAGTTAATGTTTCTTTGATCAGAATGAAGTGACCCTCTTTATCTCATCTGATTAGTTTTAGATTGAAATCTATTTAGTCAGATATTAGAATTGCAATGCCTGCTTCTTAGTGCCATTTTCTTGGAATATTCTTTTTCATCGTTTCACCGTAAGGTAGTTCCTATCCTTGAAGGTGAGATGGGTTTCTTGCACACAACAAAAGGATGGATTTTGTTTCTTAATCCATTTGACTAACCTGTGTCTTTTGATTGGGTAGTTCAGTTCATTGATATTTAAAGTTATTATTGAAAGATGTATATTGATTGACATGATTTTGATTACTGTTTGTATTCTTTGTCTAATTTTGTTTCCACAATTATACTTTCATTAAGTTTCTTTCTGTTGCCCCTGGGGTATGGTTGTTCCTTTCTCCATTCTTTGTATTGCTTCAAGTATTCTTTGAAGGGCTGGTTTTGTGGACATGTATTCTGTCAGTCTATTCATGTCATGGAAGATTTTTCTTTCCCCTTCAATGATAGTAGACACTTTTGCTGGGTACAGTACTCTGGGTTGGCATCTATGGTCATTTAGAACTGGGAATACTTTGGTCCAGACTCTTCTAGCTTTCATAGTTTGCATTGAACAGTCAGCTGTAATTCTGATGGATTTCCTTTATATGTGACTTGTTTTTCTTTTGCAGCTTTCAGTATTCGCTCTTCATTCTGTACATTTAGCGCTTTTGCTACTATATGCCATGGAAGGTTTCTTTTCTGATCCTATTTGGTGTTCTATGTACTTCTCATATTTGTATGGGAATGTCTTTTTTTAATTTTAGGAAATTCTTTTCTACAATCCTTTTTAAGAGCTTGTCAATACCGTTAACCTGAAATTCTCTTTCCTCTATGCCTATGATACATAGATTTGGTCTTTTCATGGTATCGCACATTTCCTGCATATTCCATTCCTGTGGGTTTTTTTTTTCATATTTTTTGCTTGAGTGATCCAGTTCTTTAATGTTATTGTCCTGAGTTGATATTCTGTTTTCCATTTTATTCCTTCTACTAGTGAGGCTTTCTCCTGTTGTTGGTTTATTGAGTTTTTCACTTCCTTCTCCATTTCAGCCTTCATTTTCTTTAATATTTCTACCTCTTTTGTAAATTCAGTCAGAAGTTTATCCCTATACTCTTTTAGTTCTTTGATTTGTCTGTGTATTCTTTAAATCTGTTGAATTCCTTGATCATGGTTATAATTGTTCTTTCAAATACTGTGTCCTGGATTATTTCTTCAGGCTTCTCCTTGTAGAACTCTTCTACAGGACTGGTGGAGTTTGGTGACAAACTCCATATTGCTTTTCCATATTATTATTTTTCCGTTGTGATTTTGGCATGTGGATTTCTTTTGTTGTTTGTGATTCTGGTATGAAACTCAAGCATTCCTTTCTTGAGTTGAAGTCTGCTTCTGTTTGTATTATTGGTGTCCCTTGGTTGGTATGTAATGCTGGTTGGTCTAGGTTTCAGGTTCTCTCTCTCAGAATGTCTACTAAGGTCTCATCCCCTACCCTACTATAGGACAGAGAGGTCTAGCCCTGGAGAAGTGGGAGGGCCCTTATGTGGTCCCAGTTAGGGGTTGGGCATGGCACAATTTGTGGAAGCTCACCACAAAACTGAGGTCAGACCCAGGCACTCTCAGACAGTCTGCTGAGGTCTGGGCCCTTACTGTAGGTCAGACAGGTCTAGGCCTGGCAAAGCAGGAGAGACCTCATATGATCCTGATTAGGGTTTGGGCACTTTGGGATTTGGGGAAGCTCACCATGTCCTGGAGGCTGGATCCAGGCTAAGGTCTCAGCTCCTACCCTACTGTAGGGCAGAGAGATCTAGCCCTGGTAAAGTGCTCATTTTTCAATGTAGACATGGTTCACTGGCTCTGTTACCACAAATCATGTAAGAAAAGAAGCTTACAAAGGGTCCATGGACACACCTCATTTCTCTGTCCTTTTGTGTAGCAGGCAGGACCTGAGCACTCCCATTTCAGCAGGGGAGCTAAGGAACAGTAGAGAGCTGAGCTTTGCAACCTCCTTCAGCTGTGCCAGAATAGCAGAAATATGCTTAGGATGGTGTTTAGGAACACTGTTTCACTTAGGAACCCTTGTGAATTTGTACAGAAATTGAACTCTTAATTGACTTTGAGGCCACTGTTACCCATGTGGGCAAGGATTCCAGTGCAGAGCCTTTTAGCCTCATGGACTTTCAGCATAGGTACTGGTGAACAAACATACCTTCCCAGGAGTTGCCGAAGGTTGAATGCATAGCAGTCTGTATTCGGAATGACTTCCTTCAACATTTCCACACCATTCCTGCATCATCTTCTGACCATTTGGGCTGCCAAGAAGTCTGATAGTATCCTGACTTACTTCTCTTGTGACTTAGTTTACTTTTGAGATCTCTCTTTATATCCAGTAAATCTGACTAGTAATGCCTAAGGAAAAGTAAAGTAGAAAACTGCCCTTTTTATTCTCAATCTGATTATGATTTTAGACAGTTGATACTTTTTAGTTAAAATGTTGAAGTACATATTCGATAAGGAAGCCAGCATACCTAAGAGCTGTTACCCAGAGGTCCCCTGCCCCCAAAGGAGGCTTTGTGCTGAGCACATCTTCATGCCTCTCTGGTGCCCATCATACCATTTTTTAAAGTTCAAAAACTCAAAAGTTAATTTCAAGTGCCTAGAATTCCAAATACAGAAAACATGGCTGTCAATGTGTATACATAAATCCCTGCAGTAGGTGCCACCCTGCCCTAGCCTGTTTGAAATAGGCTATGATCTGTGAGCTAACCAAAGCCCAGAAAGGTGAGCAGACCCTTTGCTATGAGAATTTGGAAGCCTGTACCTGGAATAGTCTTTGTTACTGTGATGCCCATAGCCTTCTTTCTGATCCTGAAGGGGAGGAGGAGAGTACTTATCACAGTCAGCTCTTCCTGCCACTCTGCGTTTTTTGTCCAGCCCTCAGACCAGGCTTTTCCTGGCCTTGAGAGGGTGAAACAGATGCAGCCCTTTTCTCTGAGGCACTTATGTGATGCTCCCTTTAACATTATAATCTGTACATAGTGGTCAGTGACTCACCTTTGTCCAGCTTTTCAATGACTACCTATCTTCACTAGTGAATTTTTGTGAAATGAATCTCTTTTTAATGTTTACATAAAGATTTATAGATAAATTTAATACAAATTATAAGTTGAGTTAAGCAAGACTTTTCTCTTGTAAAACAACTTAAGTCACAAGGCTTTGACTTATATCTGCTTTGGGGGGATTTTGAGGGAAGGTGGTCTATATGTGGACCTGAAAGGCTCTACCACTCTTGTTTTCCTAACTCGGGTTTTCTCTCCTAGACTTCTGTCAGTGGCATCTTCCCTTGTGAGTCTGTGTTCCCACTTGTCACCTATCTTTCACTGTCGAAGTTAAATGCCACCACCTCTAGGGAGCCTCCAGTCTGCCCTACTGTATTAGTCAGGGTTCTCTAAAGAAACAGAACCGGTAGAATGAATATATATATATAATGAATATATATATCCACATATATATTTATTTATCAGCTTAGCTAACTCAGGAAACACTTCTTATGCTTGTTAGGTTATTATAAAGGCTGTTATAAAAGGAACAGATGAATAGCTAGGTGAATAGGCACACAGGGTAACATCTAGATGGGTTCCCAGTCAGTGCAGTTGTAGTCTACCAGGCTCCCAGCACAGTGATGCATTCACAGCCCAGACACTCATAAATTTTCTGGTTCAAATGTGTTTATAACTGCATAGTTGCATACATCTGTAATCTCAGCACTCAGGAGCCTAAAGAAGGAGGACTATGAGTTCAAGGGAAGTCTGAATTACATAGTGAGTTCAAGGTCAGCCTAGGCTACATAGGAAGAGATCATCTGCATTGTTGTTGCTCTTCTTGGGGGTTTTGTTTGTTTTTGTTTTTGTCTTTTTGAGACAGGACCTCCCTGTAGCCCCAGGTGGCCTGGAACTCGCCATGGAGACTAGGCTAGCATTGATCTCACAGAGATTCACTTACCTCTGCCTCCCGAGTGCTGGGATTAAATGTGTGTGACGCCATGCCCAGTTTGCCTGTTTCTATCTTTTTAATCTCTGATGACATTTCACATTTCTCCAGCATTGAGTTTTATTTTTCTCCCTATCAGCAGATAATTTTTTTGAAATCCAGACCTCCTTTTACCCTCCTGATCACTCTATACCTCCAGAATAGTGTTCTAACAGTAGCAGATGGTTGGTTCTTTCTAAGATCATCCCAGAATAGACTTTGCTGTCCTTCAGTCTAAGGCTGCAGGAAAAGCCAAGGCCCTTCAGAGGTAAATGTCCTCACTGACTAGTGGCCTGAAGACAAGTGATTTTGGGGAGGAAGCATTCTGATGAGTAGGCCTTAGTCTTTGAAAGGATGGCTTATGTTGGGAATATTTTCATTCTTTCAATTTTCTAGTGGATGAATTTACTCGTTTTCATAAAGCATATTGTAAAATGGGAAGCCTTCTAAAAGTCCAGTGGTAGTTTTAGTTCCTTAGTTATCTGACTTTTGTCCTTTCAGGACAGGCATTGAGCTTCAGTTGAACATTTTTATTATGTATGAATAATAGAGAATGTATGTTGAGGTTTTGTAGATGTAATTTTGTTAAATGCACATCATGGTAGATTTAAAACTGAGGGATTTATTTTGTCATTCATAAAGTTGTAATACAGTCTGGAGAAACTATTTGTTAAAGATAGCATCTACTTAACCTCCTTATTTATTTCTTGTAGGAGGTTAGTTCCACAATAAATACATGGAGAAATAAGTAGATAGGGGAATTTATCTTGGAAATAAGATCCCTGTCATGGTTTTGAAATGCTAAATGCATGAAGACCCGTCAAAGAGATATATGGACATGATATTTTTTGCAGTGCATTTCAAAGTATTTAGTTATATATGACATTCTCTAGTACAAGTTAGCAATAATAAAATGATACAGTGATTTCAAAGCCTGTCTGTGCTAATGGGCATAGATGCAGTGTTTCCTCACATTCATTACAGAGAGAAGTAAATTGGCAGTTTACTGTTAATGAAGCACTTCAGATATTCTAGAACATTTCTTAAATATTTGGCATTTTTTGCTTCTATTACATTTAAGAAGTAACTATAAATCTATGTAATAAAAGGGAGATTTTTATAAAGTATGATTTATAACTGGATTCATAGAGGTTTGTTGAACTGATTAATTTTTTTAAAGTAATCCACATTTAGCCAAAAATCAGGTTATTAGGAACTTAAGATTCTTTTTCTGTCTGAACAAAGCTGTAAGAATTTGTAAAATCATGATTAAAGACTTTACGTGAAAATATATACCTCCCATAGCTCCATGTTGATGGTTTAAACCAGTTATTAAGTTCTTATGTTTTTAATTGGATTAACTATCTAAAAGTATAGTCCGACTTACAGTGAACCCAAGCTGCCTTGTTTGATCTTCACTGAAATAATGCTTACCAAAGTATTAAAATTGTACAATATTAATTATTAGTTTAAATTTTTGATTGTTCATTATTCTGAATTAATTAGCTCAACACTATTTTTCACAGAGATTGCTTAAAACTCAATTGCATTAGAAACAAAAAGCAAATTTTATTGGTCATTTCATGAATACAGGTGACAAGGAACATGATCAGCAGAGGATGCACTGTAAACATGAGTGTGCTTCATAGTTCCTATATTACGCAGGACACTGAAAGATTTTAAATTGAAGTGGGCATTGAAATGCTTTATTGAAGAAGGATTGATTTGTTATTTTCAGTATTTTATTTTCATATAGGAGATACCTGTGGTTTCTGTTTTTCCAAAGTCTCATTTTATTAAAATACATTGTTATAACTTGTTTTATTCTTAAAGGAACTTTTTCATATACCCACGTGCTAACAACCTAGAGGGATTGCTTAATTAGGAACAACTTTCGGGGCCCCCTCTTCTCTCCAGGACCATGGTGCTGCAGGGCTGCTGGGCGTCTCTCAGGAGCAGTGCAGTTTCAGCAGTCAGACGCTGTGGCAGACAGCAGGGCTTGTCTGAGTGGTTGAGTATGGATAGCATTTCATTTAGCCTTTGCTCTGACAGCCCATGCCCTGGATAAGTGGCGTAGGCCTGTACAGGTGAAATCTATTCTCACTTTTGCCTCAGGGGTGACTGGACTGTAACAGAATTTTTCAAACCCGTTGGGCCCAACCGCAAAGCAGAGAATAAATGGCTGAAGTGCCAGGCCTCGACAGAAAAATCAATGCCTGGTTATACAGACATGACAGACCCGGCCTGCAGCTCTCCTTGAAGACGCTGCGTGTGCACCACACTTCAGGGTTACCACATGCTCTTGTCTGTTGCCCTAGATGTGAGTGTACAGATCAAATTTACATTTTTTTCTCTCTCCTTCTTGCAGGAAATTTACATGCCACTTATGTGATAGAAGTTTCACAGAGAAGTGGGCCTTGAACAACCACATGAAACTCCACACAGGAGAAAAGCCATTTAAGTGCACCTGGCCTACATGCCACTACTCATTCCTCACAGCCTCTGCGATGAAAGACCACTACAGGACGCATACAGGTGTGCCATGCCCCTCTAAACCGGGGACTAAGCACGGGGTTAGGGCTGGGGATTCTAGGAATGTGTACATTGATTTTCTTGATAGCATCCAGTGGAAATCATGACCTTTTTGTAAAGTTTAAGATTTTGGTATTGTTTATGAAAACATACTCCATTTTTCCCTCTTTAGTGATCAGAGTAGCTTTAATGTGACATTTTGGTTTATGTTGTATATGTGTGCATATGTTTAAATAGTATACGCTTAGATTTGGCAGCTTGTTTCTGGTGTGTATATGTATGTATTCATACATTGCTTCATAGAAAGACTGGCATTATGGCTCAGCACCGAAGAGCACTTGCTGTCTTGCAGAGGACTGGAGTTCAGTTCCCAGTACCCACATCAAGCGCGTCAAGCCACCTGTAACACCAGGTCCATGGGGTCTGACACCCTCTTGTAGCCTGTGTGGGCATTGTACTCTTGTGCATATCCCCCCAAAATAAATATATTTTCTAAAAAGCATAGCTTCTTAGATTTGACCCTTATCATATTGGGATATTATGTTTTCAAAGATAGCTGGTCTTGTATTTAATTATGGATATAATCAAAGTATAGTAACATTTTTTAACTTATTCAATCTTAATTTTATGTACCATTAAAAATGTTAGCAATTTAATATCTCTCTTCAGGGAAGGAGAATGTCAGACAGAAGAGTTCTTAATAGAGACTAATCTAAATTGAGCTACTATGAATTTTTTTAAGAAAATTGTCTCTTAAAAAGCCCCCATTCACATAAAGTTTGCATGAAAACATTAAGAATGACCATTTGTAATATAATCAAGCAGTATTGAGAATCCACCTGCTGGGTGTGGTCATGAGGATGCTCGGTTGGTTCCTTCATAAGTATATACCCCGTGGACAAGTGTTTTGTTCATGCTTGTTTTTCAGAGTCTCACTACAATGGACCCAAGTCTTGGTAATCTTATATTTGAGTACTTTCCTCAAAGATGGTTCTATGAGCTATTTGATATTTTGGCCTTCTTTCTCTGTAGACCACTCAGAATATATTTTATTTCAGCTAAAAATAATAATTCTTATTAGTATTCGAAAATGTTCTGATTGCTGAGAATCCTATATTATTGTTAGAAATTACAGCTTAAAAGTTCTTCTGAAGCAGTTTGTGGGAAGCCCAGGCCTCCTTAGCTTCCTTGACAAGGGTGTTGACGATTTAAGGTCTCCAGCCTGCCCTGAGAGATCACTTATATCGAACAGCAGATGAAAAGCCAGTGCAGATGTAATTTATCGTCGGCGTTTCCTTCTAAAGAATAATTGTGGAGACTTGGCTGGATCAATAATATGGATTTTTGTTGTTAGGTCTTGTAGTCTGCACCATAATGAGAGATAGGGGACAGTGGCTGTTTTCTAATAGAAAATAAAGGATTGGTTTCCATGTCTTTCTACATTTGAATGTAAAATGGCATACTTGAAACTAATTCAAGTTGTTACTAACAGAAGTCTTCCATTAAGTCTCTGCTATTATAAAAATATGATGTGCTAAATGAACCCTCTCTTTGTTCAGTGAAATACTGCATTTAGTTTTTCTTTAATTTTTTTTCTCAAAAAAATATACTCTCTTACTCACTGTTCAACAGTTACCCCCTCCTCATTCCTCTCATCTCTCTCTCTCTCTCTCAAAAAAAGGGCAAGTAAAAATTGATTTTGAAAACAAATCAAGCCACCAAGGTAAATATGACATACAATACATTGGAGACTAACATCCTAGATAAAATTTTACACATCAAAAAATCAAGGTCACTAATGTATCTGGAATCAAATCACCTGGAAAATGAGTTTTTGCCTTTCTGTATGTATATACCTTAAAATAGGGAAGAGTTTAGACCTTAATATGCATGGCATGTATACATTTAGAGAATGTAAATTCTGTTAACTTTCATCTATGTTTATTAATACTTTAATTTTGTAAGAAAGATATAAGTCACAAAGTAGTTGTTTCATAAATGGATGAAGGGCAGCATGCTTCTCCAGAGTGAAGGAGTGCTTCTTCCTTGTTAGCACTCCTGACAACTATTGCTCCCACATTCCAGCTCTCACTCCATGACATGTATGTGTATATGCCTTAGCACATGTGTGTAATGGCACAAACCCACAGTTCTGAACCTTCAGTCCTCATGCCCCCGGTTCAAGTGTGAAAACAGATGGTTTGTGCCAGTACACACAAAACGGCCTGTAAAACTGTGGCCATACGTAGATTGTAGAGACAGTTTTGCCTCAACATAGAATGAAATGCTAACATTAAGGAGTAAATCCTCTTTAGTGTATAAAAAATTGTCTACTTCAGTGCTTTTAATTGATAATACAGCTAGTTAGAAAGATTTGTATTTCAAATTGACTAAACAGGTGAGTGATTATAATTAAACTTTATTTTTCACAGCCCATCTACTCTATTCTTCCTATATGGAAGTAGTGATACCAAGGAATGAAGGGTGACCCCAGTGTAAGAAAGAAGGGTTCGGGAAAGTGGTTCATTTTAGCTTTGCCCATTGAGTGATAATGAACACTGTAACATACCGTTTGGTAATGAATCTAGCCAGGTTTTGGTTAAGGGCTTCTTTGCTGATTTTCTTCTTTGGAAAACTAGAAATGCTCTTACTTGGAGGAGTGCTCTTTGATTGCCAGTACTATGCCACTTTCCTGTGTTTATTATTTATTCTAACCTTAAAACAACAATTATTGTTCCCCAATGCTTTGCCACTTAAAATTGCGATGTAACAGCAAACCTGGAATAAAGCAGACCGATTATAGGGAACCCTAGAAAGACTTATTGCATTGATGTCTAAATGACAGAGATGTGTAAACATAGTCACCTGTGTTTTACTTTATTTCTGGAAGTCATACTTTTGCTTAGTCTCTCCAGGGTTAGTATTTTTTAAATTCTGTTTTGTTCTTCATTGTGAGTCTCGAGGGATGAACTACCTAGCTGGCTAGCACTTACTGCCTAAATTTGCACAGTAAAAAGATATATTGCCTTTATAAACGAGAGGCCAAGAAGTTAGCATATGTAAAGTTGCTAAGAAAGCATGCATTTGTACACTTAGCAAGTACTACATCTGCCAGATGTGCCTTTGATTCTGCAGCTGTTTCCTGTCCAGAGCTATCACTGAAGATAAGTAATACGAGGTTTTTAGACATTCTTTAGGAATCCCTGGGCATCTTTTTTTTTTTTTTTTTTTAAATTCCATGAAAGTTTGAGGAACACAAATAGCATTGAGTTGTTCTTGGTACTGAGTAATGTGAATTTCATTTTCCTCCGGCTCCTCAGTATGTTCAAGGAAACCATTTAAATTCATATTATTAAGTATGGAGTGATTAAAGAAGATGCTGATAGAATCAGGTGAAACCAATTCAGTGTTCTTAGGTTGTTAGAAAATTAAATATATTTTATTCAAGCAGAATTACATATACTGTGTATTAACTATTCCAAGCAGTCTTTACTCAGCTCAGAAAGGCCAGATGTATGGGAATTGTAAAAAATCAGGATATGCATAAAAACTGTTCAAGTGCATAAAGCAGCCCCATCTGGAAGACATCTACCAGAAATGAAGTTGTACAAAACCATTCCATTGATAATAAAGCTAATTTTTATGGGTCTGACAAGTATGTAATTATGTTCAGTGGTGCTTTTCAGATTTTATCACAGTCAATAAACCGCAGTGGTAATTTCATTCCCATTTGACATATTTACATGGAAACATTTGATTGGAGGAATTAGTAACCCTGAAAGCCTTGATAGATATGTTTTAATGATCTGTGACCTCCACAGTCCCTCATCTGTTTATTGTTGCAACAGGCGAGAAGTCATTTCTTTGTGACCTCTGTGGCTTTGCTGGCGGGACCCGGCACGCCCTCACCAAGCACCGCAGGCAGCACACAGGTCAGTACTGAGTCTGTCCCTGACCTCTCTCTGTAGGGATGAGGCAAAGGTGTTAGATACCCAGCCACCACTGCTGGCCTCATGGGTTTCTTTTCCTTTATTCAAGATCTTATTTGATTGGGTCTTTCTGTAGGCTCTCATGTACTTCATAAGCACAGAGTTTATAAAAAAATAGATCATCTATTTTAATATACTCAAAACACACTCATCTATATACTTAAGGTACCAGGTAGCCCCATAAACTGCTTGTTAAGTGAGTGAAAAATAAATTTGTTCCCTAAGTCTGCCTGCAAGACTTTGCCTTACTGTTGGTACTTGGGTACTGGGGAGCCCATGTAGGAGAAGTCTCTCTCAGTCATTCTTCCCATCTTGCACTTCACTCCCCTTTCCCTTCTTGTTTGCCTTCCTTCTGTCTCTGCCCACCTTCCTATCTTCCTGTATTTATCTCTGGATCCATCTGTGAGGCCATATGATCAGAAGTCAGAGCTGTGGTAGTTATTGTTGAGAGTAAATAGCAACAAAGAACCAATGTGAGGGCTAATTGCATGCACTGAGGATAACCTGCCCCATGATATGCATTCTCCATGATTCAACAGAAGAGAATGTTCTTATAGATAATCGTTCTGACAATTCCACATGACAGTAAATGACTGTGCCCAGGACAGTACTGTCTCTTGTCAGTTTTACGTTGTAATTGCTAGAAGAGTCACATTTTTCCCGTCATCCAGTCTTTACTATTGAAGGTTATGGGGTAACCAAAGTATAACTAAATGTTGCATTTTTGTGTAACATGAAAATAGTTGAATTTAGCAGTTATACTGCATGTGGTATGAAATTAACAGGCCCCACCCCTTACTGAGGAGTTAGTGGCAGTTGGTAGTTTCTAGGGGAGAGAAAATCATTCTCTTCTGAGGATGTGGCCAGCAGTAGGATCCTCATGCTCCAGTGGATGGCCCTACACCCATTTGCATATGGGCTGCATTAACTGGATTTAGTGTGTTATTAAAAAAGAGATGAAGTTGGGAGCAAGACTTGTTGGGTTACATGGGGAGAGTTGGAGGGGGAGAACCTGATGTTATAATTGATCCTATGTTGTTGCATACATGTATGAAATTCTCAAGAATAAAGAAAAAATTTTAAATATGCTATGTACAACTTATAAAGTATCGTTATTATTCAGGTGCAGGCAGCTTCATTACTGGTGATAGTATTTACAGAATCTAAGAAAGTGTACACTAGTCATTGCATTTAGATCGTGAGTGTATTTAGGTCAAAATTACAGAGGGATAAGAGACACTGAGATGAAGGGAAAATTTTAATTTGTAACATGTTCTTGGAAACATAACTTTAAAAACAGAGTGCTAAATTTTTAAACATTTAAAATCCAACCTATGCCACCTATGCATACATTGTTTAATTCCAGTTTAAGGATTCAGTATATGATTGGCCTGGTGGATGGCAGCCGTCATTCTGTGACCAACATGGAGGAAGAAGTTGGAAATGTGTACAGAAACCATGCAGTCAAGAGGGTTTTATTCATACTATTTTCAGTTATTGATGCTAAAAGTGTTATGATTTACATGTCATTGTAGCTCTCATCACCCCATCCCATGTGTCCTGGGGACAGCAGATTTACCTTGTGCAACCCCTCCAGTGTTAGTAACCCCCTTCACCCTGCAGGAGTCAGTAAGACTGCGATCACAGACGTTCCAGGTGATGGATCGATCAGGAACCTGCATTGAGCCGGCACAACTTTATATTTTATGTCAGGTCCAGAGGCTCCTTATTACTTTGCTATTAACTTTATACCATATAGGACAATGTCTCACAGACAGAGGTATCTGTCTTTTTGGCATTTATCCGCCTCTGTGGCACAAATCAAACATGATTCTTTAATACCAAAGTCAGTTCTTAAAAGACTTGGCTTCCATAAAGCAGCTCAGTTTAGCTCAGTCTTAGGCACTTAGCTTTTATGTCAGATTTTAAATGTTTAAGCAACACATACCTTTTTCTCCAAGGCTAGACATGATGGTGCATTTGAAGTCTATATTTCTTTGATGGTGCATTTGAAGTCTGTATTTCTTTGATGTATCCATCTTTGACATGGTTTACCTTTTTGCCACAGTGTCCAGGCAAATTACAATCAGCTCAGAAAGGAATAGGTATCCAAAGTGTTCCAATGGCGTAAATAATTCCCAACTGCAATGCAGACTGTCTAGGGTGCTGACATGAAACATCTTCCATTCTGAGATTTACTTTTATCACCTGTCAGAGACCCTTGATTCAAGGGCACAGGTGCCAATCCTCATGTACAGTTGGAGAGACCTTGCCAGCTTAATAACCACCAGTCCACCCTAAAGAATGCAAAGTGTGATTTCCAGGAGATGTGGTTAGCCAGTCTGACAGATGGTTGACACACAAAAGGACAGGACACTATGGCAACAGGCTATTCCAATGTCCCTGTTTTGTCTTCCCTTTATTCTTCTATCAGTGGTACCCAATATACACAGGATTTCTTACTAGTTCTTTTGGCCAAGATTAATGCTTTTAAAGGACAAATGTGAAAACAGCACAGCCTAAACTGCTAAGTACTGCTACAAAAAGGAAAATTTATACGTACTTGTTCTGTCCCTTCTATCCCCATTTACATTTTGAGACAGGGGCTTCAGCTATGCTACCCAGACTGTTCTTGAGTTTGTAGGCTCCAGAACTCTACCTGCCGAGTAGCTGGGACTCCAGGGGTGCACCAGTGTACCTGGTATTGTCTGAGTTCTTTAAAGAGTACATGTGGAGGTCTCTGTTGACGTATACTATACGAAATTATTGAACGAATTCATATATTAACTGAGGTTTATTTATGCTTCTGGCTTTGGAATGATAGATGAGTGTGAAGCAATATTCCCCATCAGTCCTCTATCAAAGACTCCTTTGTAGCAAATGTACACCTCTTTATAAGGTATTTTCTCATTTCATACACTTATCAGATATTTAATAAATTGAAATTCTTGTTTAAAACTTTCAAGATTTTAAGATTTTCCTTGAGTCTTCACAGTCTACACATTTAGATTACCCCTTAACTCTGTATTGATACTAACAGACAGGAAACTGTATATTTCCAAGTGTATTTTTCCTGAAGAAATTACAAACACATGAAAATAAAATTAGGGAATTACATATTGGGTAATAGTTCTGAATATGTGAGAGATTAACAGAATACATGAGTTCCAAATTAATGTCATGTTACATATTTGAAAAAAAGTATATTTTGTATAATTGGCATGGAGTTCTTACTGTCAGTAGCACAGATGTGACTGATTCTTCTTTATTCATAGTATTTCTGTGCATAATATTTTGTATAATATTATTGATGTATCATATATTTCCCTGACAGCTTGTATATAATTCAAAATGTCATATCATTGCCTAGTTTAGTCTATGGTATGGTCAAGGTAAATATAAAATGTCAATCTCTAGTCCCTGGGCTGCACAACCTCTGAGCGTCCTGGTGCCAGCACCTTTCCTGGTCCCCAGGAGCCCTCTGGGCCTGGTTCTGCCCTCATCTCCCTTTGCTTCCTGGGCTGCAGAGCCTGCGGCATGCTGGTGCTAGCACCTTTCCTGGGTAAGTCCAGCAGCGCCCACCATGCCTTGACTCCCCCAGCCTCATTCACCCTCGGAGCTCCCCTCCTAGCGTGGGTACTTGCCCATTTCTTGTCTTGGAACTGCAGACTCCTGGGCTGATCTCTATGCCTAGAATCCTCACTGCTTCTTGATTCTTTGCATCCAGACCAACCCAGTTCCGCAGTTGTCCACAGGAGCTCTTTGGTGCTTCTTCCAGTCCCCACCTCCCTTTGCATCCCTGGGTGGCTCAGCCACCAGCTTCCTGAGACCAGCATCTTTCCAGGACCCTGCTCCCAGGCCAGGCCAGCACCCGAATTCCTGAGGGCAGCATCTTTCCTGGAGGGATCCAGACCTTAGGAGAAAGCCTGAGAGCATCTGCGCCTCATCTCATTTGGGCGTTTGTGGGAACTCCTGAAGACAAAAGCAATTAGGCCACTACAATTTAAAATCAAAAGAGAGAACCTGAAGCCTAGACCAACCAGCTTTTCATGCCAAACAAGCAAACCACAGAGTCACATAAAGTTTACAAAAAGGAGCAGATCTAATTTACACAAGGGAAAGCTTAAGTCTCACACAAGAATCAGAAACTATGAAAGAAATTCACGTCAGTATCACAGAGAAAAATATAATAACATGAAAAACCAAAATAATATATCCCCACGAAGTACCAATGTGCCTCTACAGGAGTACAATGAGAACCACCTAGAGATAACACAGGACATGGAATTCAAAAGAACAATTATAAACATGATAAAAGAATTCAGTGAATTTAAAGAACACCAAAACAAAGAAATCAAAGAACTGAAGGATGATAGGGATATGCTTCTGAATGAATTAAGAAAAGAGAAATATTGGAGACTACTCGGGCTGAAATGTAGAAGGAAGTGAAACACTCAGGAAGCCAATTAGAAATGAGAGGAGAAAGCCTCACCAATAGGATGAATGAAATGGAAAACAATATCATGACTAGAAGATAAAATGGACGAATTAGATTACTCAAGCAAAGATTATGAAAAATTTAAGAAAACACAAGAATGGAATATGCAAAAATTATGTGACACCATAAAAAAAAAATTACAAAACATAGGCATACAGGAAGGAGAAGAATCTCAAGATAATGGTATGGATCAGATCTTCAACAGGGTTGTAGAATAAAATTTTGCAAAATTAAAGAAAGACATGCCCATACAAATACAAGAAGCATACAGAACACCAGATAGACAGGACCAGAAAAGGAACTCCCCATGGCACATCATAGTAAAAACACTAAACGTACAGAACTAAGAAACAATACTGAAAGCTGCAAAAGAAAAACAAGTCACATATAAAAGAAAACCCATCAGGATTACAGCTGACGTTTCAGTGCAAACTATGAAAGCCAGAAGAGCCTGGACCAAAGTGTTCCCAGTTCTAAATGACCACAGATGCCAACCCAGATTACTTTACCCAGCCAAAATGTCTATTATAATCGAAGGGGAAAGAAAAATTTTCCATGACATAAATAGGCTGAAAGAATTCATGTCCACAAAACCAGCCCTT
>NW_008353490.1:5045619-5047102 GCF_000622305.1 Nannospalax galili
GGTGAAGAAAGGAATGACTATACAGATAGGAACTTAATGAAGGTATAACTGGAAATGCACAGCTACCCCAAGAATGTGAACAGAAATAAAAATGACAGGATTCAATACTCATATTTCAATAATAACTTTAAATATTAACAGATTGAACTCCCCAATCAAAAGATACAGACTATTTGAATGGATTAAGAAACAAAACCCATCTTTTTGTTGTCTGAAAGAAACTCATCTCACTTCAAGGATAGGTACTACCTTAAGGTGAAAGAATGGAAAAAAAAATACCAAGTGAATGGTACTAAGAAATTCTAATATCTGATAAAATAAGTCTTCAAACTAAAACTAATCAGAAGAGATAAAGAGGGCCTCTTCATTCTGATCCAAGGAACAATAAACCAAGAAGATACTACAATCATGAACATGTATTCACTAAAGTCTGGTGTACCCAACTTCATAAAAACAGTACTACAGGACTTTAAGACCCAGATTAATCCCAGCTTATTAATAGTAGGGGATTTCAGTACCCCATTGCCTCTGTTAGATAGGTCAACAGGTCAGAGAATTAGTAGAGAGACATATGAATTAAGCAATACCATATATCAAATGGAACTAGCAGACATCTGCCGAATATTCCACCCAAGCACGAAAGAATATACTTTCTATTCAGCACCCCATGGAACCTCCTCCAAAATCAGCCATATACTGGGGCACAAAACAAACCTCAACAGATACAAAAAGGTTGAAATAATTCCATGAATTCTATCAGACCACAATGCAATAAAACTTAAAATCAACATCGGAAGAAACCCTAGTAACCACATGAACACATGGAGATTAAACAACACACTCCAGAATGATGAGTGGGTCAAAGGAGAAATTAAGAAAGAAATAAAAGTATTCTTGGAACTAAATAAAAAGGACAGTACAACACAACAAAACCTCTGGGACACGTTGAAAGCAGTCCTTAGAGGAAAGTTTATAACTCTAAGTGTCTACATTAAAAAATCGGAAAGAACACAAATAAATGACTTAACATTGCAAATCAAGACACTTCAAAAGCAACAACAAATGAAACCCAAACCTAGCAGAGAAGAAGAAACAACAAAAATCAGAGCAGAAATTAATGAAATAGAAACAAAGAAAACAATACAAAGAAGCAACCAGTCCAACAGCTGGTTCTTTAAAAAGATAAACAGCATTGATAGACCACTAGCCCAGTTAACCAAAAGAAAGAAAGAGCATCTCCAAATCAAAAAAATCAGAGATGAAAAGGGAAACACTACAACAGATACCAAAAAAGATCCAGAACATTATAAGGGAATACTTTAAAAACCTACATGCTAGTACATTTGAAAACCTAAAAGAAATGGGTACCATCAAAACTAAACCAAGAAGATATTAACAGCTTAAACAGACACATAACACTTAAGGAAATTGAAACAGTGATACAAAACCTCCCAACAAAAAAAAAAAAAAAAAAAAAAAAAAA
>NW_008353490.1:5047303-5054342 GCF_000622305.1 Nannospalax galili
ATAGATGCAAAAATTCTCAACAAGATACTTGCAAACCCTATACAGACACACATCAAAAGATCATCCACCATGATCAAGTTGGCTTTATTCCAGAGATTCAGGGATGGTTCAATATACGTAAGTCAATAAACATCATAAATCATATAAATGGGCTCAAAGATAAGAACTACATTGGGCATCTCAATAGATGCAGAGGAGGCCTTTGACAAAATTCAACATGCGTTTATATTCAAAGTCCTAGAGGTAATTGGTCTAGAGGGAACATACCTCAACATAATTAAAGCCATATATAACAAACACACAGCCAACATCATTCTAAATGGAGAAAAACTGGAAGCATTCCCATTGAAATCAGGAACCAGACAAGGCTGTCCACTATCTCTACTTCTCTTTAACATAGTGCTTGAAACTCTTACAAGAGCAATAAGACAAGAGAAGAAAATTAAAATAGTAATGATTGGAAGAGATCAAATTATCCCTTTTTGCAGATGATGTGATATTATATCTTTACAAAATTAACCTACAAAAGTCTGTAGCCTTTCTATATACCAAAAACAAGCAATCAGAGAAAGAGCACATGGAAACACGCCCCTTCACAATAGCTAGAAAAAAAAAAATTAAATGTTTTGGAATAAACCTGACCAAAGACATTAAAGACCTCTACAACGAAAATTTTAAATCTTTAAAGAAAGAGATTGAGGAAGACATCAGAAGATGGAAGCACCTCCCATTTTCATGGATTGGAAGAATTAATACTGTGAAAATGACCATCCTACCAAAAGCCAATTATAGACTCAATGCAAGGCCAATCAAAATCCCCATGACAGTTTTCACAGAATTGGATAAAAAAAAAAAATCCTAAGATTCATATCGAAGCACAGAAGGCCTTGGATAGCCAAAGCAACCCTGAGCACTAAAAGCAATCCTGGGAGTATTACTCTATCAGATATTAAACTGTATTACAGAGCTATAGTCATTAAAAACAACATGGTACTGGCACAAAAATAGACCCATAGATCAATGGAACAAAATTTAAGACCCAAATATGAGAACATGCAATTTCAGCCACCTGATAGTCGACAAAGGGGCCACAAGCATTCACTGGAGGAAAGACAGCATGTTCAGCAAATGCTGCTGGCAAAACTGGATCTCCACCTGTAGAAGAATGAAACTAAACCCCTATCTTTCACCTTACACAAAAGTCAACTCCAAATGGATCAAAGACCTCAAGGTGAAGCCTGAAACTCTAAAACAGTTGAAAGAAAAGTTTGGCAAGATATAGGTGTAGGAAAGGATTTTCTAACCCGAACATCAATTCCCCAGGAAAGGATGTCAATAATTGACAAATGGGACCTCATCAACATGAAAATGTTCTGTACATCAAAAGAAGCAACCAAGGAAGTGAAGAGAAAATCCACAGAATGGGAGAAAATCTTCCCCAGCAACACATCTGACAGAGGCTTATCATCCAGAATATATAACGACCTCAAAAAACAAAGAATCAAGAAAGGAAGTAACCCATCATTGGCTTAAGGAACTGAACAGAGAGTTCTCAAAAGAAGAAATAAAAATGGCTAAGAAGCATCTTAAGAGGTGTTCAACATCACTAGTAATTAAGGAAATGCAAATTAAAACCATGTTAAGGTTTCATTGTTCCCCAGTCAGACTGGCTAAGATTAAGAGAACAGATGATGCCAAATATTGGAGACGATGTGGGGAAAGGGAATGCTCATCCACTGCTCGTGGGACTGCAAGCTTGTTCAACCATGATGGAAAGTAGTGTGGAGAACTCTTAAAAAACTACAAATGAACCTACCATTTGACCCAGTTATACCACTCCTTGGCATATATCCAAAGAACTCATCCTATTGCAGAGACAGTTGTACATCCGTGTTTGTTGCTGCTCTTTTCACAATAGCTAAGAGATGAAAGCAACCTAAGTGTCCCTCAATTGATGAGTGGATAATGAAAATGTGGTTCATATATACGATGGAGTTTTATTCAGCAGTAAAGAAAGATGAAATCATGAAATTTGCAAGTAAATGGATGGAACTAGAAACTGTTATACTAAGTGAAGTAACACAGACTCAGAAAAAAACCACCACCACCACCAACAACAACAAAATGATGTCTGTTCTCCCTCATATGTGGATCCTAGCACCAAATCCTGATAAGTGATTATGTATCCAGATATAACTACAGGAACCAGGATAATGAAGAATAACCAGGGTGGTAAGGGAAAAGAAAGAATCTGAAAGAGAACAGTAGGAAATAGGCGTTAATAAGGGAGATATGGATAAAAATGGGGTTATTTTAAGGGGAGGAGGGAGGGAAGGTTATACAAGGAACCTAGGGGATAAAGGGAAAGATGGAGCTTAAGAGAGGTGGGACCATAGGAGAAGGGTATTATTAAGGGATAAATGAGAAAAAAGGGGGTACCTTAAATGGGGAAACCATGGTGGAAGGGTTAGACAATGTGAGAGATAAATAAGTCCTAGTTAACTTTAAAAAAACAGAGGGAACTATATTAGTCCAACAATCTACTGAAAAGTTATACATACAACTAAATCAAAAAATACATGTCTAGGCAAGGTTTATCTGACAGTGTTTGGTCTTTCCCAAAGCTTTATCTACATGGCACATGTTAATTAAAAGTACCAGACTGGTGGAATTAACTTTCTTCGATGTTTTTAACAGCCATACTATGAGGCCTATACTAATTTGGTCAGAGGATATAAAGGACAGTTTTGCTTCTTTCCTTCCTAGGTCGAATACATTCCAGGGGTCTGTGAGGATCTCTCAAAATGTCCTGTAACTGTGGTGAAACAATGCCAAGCAGGAGTTACTTCCTTGGAGTTCTTGGCCAGGGTGGCCCAAAAGACTCCCAGCCAGTAACCCAGCATAGAACTGGGAAAATGAATAGCAGACCCCAATCTTATCTAAAGGAATATTGACAGCTGATTGCTGCTAGATGAGGAAGAGCTGATCTTCCTAAAACAAGGCTCTCTAGATAGGCTGACTAGATTCAGCAGAAGGACAGGCCCTGGGGAATGACTGTGGGCACTGACAACACAGTGGACAGTAATAGGATGACAGAGTAGATGGGCTCCAGTGGGACGGGGGAGACTATGGGAGGGTGCCTTTTGGGAAGTGGATATATAGATGAATCAGGTTGTTTGGGATGTTATGTATGATATACACACAAAAAAAATCAACATTAAAAAAATACTTATATTTGAGGAGTTAGCATAAAAATTTACGTCATGTTAATTAATAGAGGTGATAAACATTGCCATTGAAATCTACCTGATGACTTTATATCCATACTCAGGTGCTAAGGATCCGAGTGTAACCAACTGTGACTAGTAATAATCAGATACTTAGAGATTAAAGACACATGTGCAAACATCTACACACATTAGTAGCATTAAAAATTTAGGAAACAGTACATGTTAAAATGAAATGGAAAACTTCTTTAAGGGTTAAAATCTCATTTAATTTTATGTCTTACAGGTTTTATACTGAGTTCAATATTGTATAACTGTATTAATTTAACTGTGAACCTAAGAATTTACAGCCTCTTTTGAAAGAGATGTATCCTTGCTAGAAATTGTTACTGAATATGGTAAAGCTGTAATGAAATTGTCTTCTTTTTATTTATTTATTAAATAAAAATATTAAAAAGAAAAGATTTAAGAAACAATTTTCTGAGAAGAAAATGTCAAGCTCTAGTTTACTGCAGTAGAATGCTAGTTTAACTGTAAATTGCAAATATTAAAATGAAAAAAAATCAATGTCATTGTTCTATAAATGTATCATTTTAAAAATTAAATTTTTATTAAAATTTCATGAAGCTTAAATTAAATAATCCATATTAAACACATTGTAAAAGAAGTTATGATAAACTTCCAAACCAAGAAAATTATGTTTGAAAAACCTTAGATATTTAGTTTATACAGTAACATAGTACGATCTGTGATGTCACATTTTACTTCCATTCCTGCCACATCTATGTAATACAGATAACTTAAAGTTGTCTACAAAAACTATTACAGTGAACAAAGGAATTGTAAGTTAATAAACTAAAACATTTTATAAGCAAAGGCTTATTGAATAGGGATATAACTAGCATATAGTTGTAAATTTGCATAGTGAACAAAATATTAATTTTAGACAAATTATATTCATTATGTTGAATGTGGAAAACACATATTACTAAAATGAAAACTTGTTATGCAACTGCCATGATCTCATGACAGTGTTTTATTGACATAAACATGGACAAATAAATCAACAGAATGGAGCCCATGCTACATGGGGTATATGTTTGTTAATGTCAAACAAACATCATACAGGGAGATAAGTCTAAGAGGAGGTGTATAAAGTCATTCCATTAGAAGGCTATGAACATTGTTGGTAGTAATTAAGTAAAACCTAAATCAGTAATGTACCATGTGCATGAATCAGAAGAGACACTATGGCTAAGATTTTAGTTCATGGCACATTGTTCAGTGTAAACCCCTTTGTAAATTAAGAAAAACTTAAAATTCTTACTACAGAAATCTGAAATAATCAAGACTGACAAAAAGGAGCAGAGTATAAACCACAATAGTACATATCATCAAGAATTAAAATCAAGGTCAGCAAAACAAAAATGATAGAAATATGTGACCAGTTGATTTTTCATTAATTAAGAGAGTTTAGTCATCATGTAATATTGAAGTGATTAGATATCCATATTCAGTAACATGACTTTGAGGCATATCTCATGCTATATACAAAATTAGCAAAGAATTAACAAAAATTTAAGTGTAAAATATGGAAGTTTTTAAATTCTAGAAAAAAATTTTGTGACCTTGGTTTGCCAAAAATTGCTTTATTGCAATGCCATAAATTTCTATAAATGAAAAATATCTGAAAATCATTATTAATAAATGAAAAATATGAATAATTAATGTGAATGAAGCGAGAATTAACAGTCTGGATACAAATATGTTTAAATCCCATTGATATACCATGATCAAGGGTTTGTATCCAGAGCAAAGCAAGAACTCTCAAAATAGTTCTGAGGAAATAACCAACAAATTAATAACATAATCAAAGATTTAAGCAGATACCTCACCAGAGAATATAAAGGTATGGCCAATCAGTACATGGAAAGATTTTGCTATTTTGGAAAGTGCAGGTTTAAAACATTGACCATATCAAATGTTGGTGAGGATATGAAGCAACTGGAACTCTCATACGCAGCTAGTGAGAAAGCAAAGTGGTGGAACACTGAAAAATCCTTTGACCCTCACCCCAGGTAATTACATACTACTATATTACCGTACTGTTGCACTTTGGAAGTTTACCCCAGACAAAAGGAAATATATGTCCATGCAATAGCTTGAATATTATCATTAATTTATACCAAATTCATTTATTGTGGTAGCCAACAAGGAAAGCATCTCAAATGTCCTTCAGTAGATAAATGGGTGGGCAAGCCATGGTATATCAATGTAATCAATACTACTTGCCAAGGAAAAATTAAGTAATTAGTATCCGTAGAGATATAGATGAATCAGAAAATACCTTGAGTGAAAGAGGTGCGAGACAAAATGGAGTATTATTGTATGTTCTCTTTATATAAACTTCTAGAAAATGCTAATTAATGCATAGTAGCAGAAAACAGGTATAGGTTTGGGCATACAACAGCCAGGGTTGTGTATGAGAGGCTCAAGGAATCCTTTGTATATAATAGTGTTTGGTATCTTGATTTAGGTGGTAGTTTCATCAGTTATAAAACTGGAACTATGTACTATTTAAAAAAGGCCAGTTAGAGCTGGGCGTGGTGGCGCATGCCTGTAGTCCCAGGACTTGGGAGGCAGAGGCAGGCGGATCTCTGTGAGTTCAAAGCCAGCCTGGTCTACATAGTGAGTTCCAGGACAGCTGGGGCTATGGGGAGACCCTGCTTCAAACACACACACACACACACACACACACACACACACACACACACACACACACACAGGCCAGTTATACCTGGTTAAAATTGTATGAAATGTGTTATTTGACATTGTGTGTTGCCTAGAGAGATAAGTCAGATTAATGAAACAATCAGGATATGTTTGTTGGTTTTTCTCTTTTTATGTAAACTTCACATTGACTTTGATATACAGTTAAAAGTACTATTCATTAGTGGATAAATTCAGGTCTTAAAATGAGCACAATATTTTCTGGCATGCTTATGTATGGTGATTTATCAACTTCCATGTAGTGATTATTCTTCAATCAAAATTGGAGAGAACTTTTTCTTTAGTCATATCCAAATGAATATATTGTCCTTTAAATTAAATCTAGCCTGATTACTCATGAACATGATTTAGATTTTTGTTTTATTTTTGTTTGCTTGTATGTCAGTCAGTGAAATTGTTGTCTCTTATGATTTAAGTTGCTTGACCAGAGGCTTAGAAATCTAGAGTTTACATATTGGGTGATAAGGGTATTGAAGATGGGACTTATCTTAAGGACAGAATGTTAATTCTATCCAAAGGAATACTGACAATGGATTGCCGTAGATGAGGAACAGCTGATCCTCCTGGAACAGGGACCTCTGGCTGACTAGATTTACCAGAAGGGCAGATAGGGGGGACTAGATGGGGGTCCTGACAACACAGTGGACAGTGGCAGGGATGACAGAGTATGGAGGCTCTAGTGGGAAAGGACGGCTGTATATCTGACGAGTTTATATTCATACTCAGATGCCAAGGAACTCAGAAAGTAAACGACTGTGACCAGTAATAGTCATATAGAGAGAGATTAGAAATGCATGCGAAAACGTCTCAATGTCAATTGCCTTAAAATGAATTTTTCTGTATGAAACTGTGTATTTAAATAATGAAATGGAGATCCTTTTCAAAGTTTAAAACCTCATTTAATTTTATGTCTTATAGGTTTTATACTGAGTACAATATTGTATAACCGTAATAATTCAACTGTAAACCTAAAAATGTACAGCCAATTTTGTAAGAGGTGCAGCCTAGCTCAGAAAACTGTT
>NW_008353490.1:5054430-5065746 GCF_000622305.1 Nannospalax galili
AACTAAATGCTCTTTTATTCTGCTCTGTAGATCGTCTTTTGTTTTTTATACCAGAATAACCCAAATACAAATATTTCCTGATGAGATACACAAAATAATATTTTATGTCATTCATTACTTTTTGAAAAACCTTTAAATTTTCTTCCTATGTACGGTTGTTCATCTTTTTACTGACCGAGCTTTTGATGAGAGCCACTTATGTGTTACTCCTTTTATCTCTGGAGAGACTGTGGTTATCAGTGTTTAAGCAGTGCTGTCACAATAATGATAAGAGCCTCTGGTCACAGAGTTCTCTGCCAAGTGTGTTCTTGCTATTTTTTTTTTTTTTTTTTTTTTTTTTTTTTGGGGGTATGTTTTTTTTAAATCCTCTTGGTCTTTTTAAGAGTTCTGACAGGGAACAAGCGAGATACTGCAAAACCATGTTTGGAATTGCAGACCACCTGGCTTCACTCAGCCACTCTGTGCTTCAGGAGAAGATAAATCCCATCAAGCAAGATGTGTATGTGATAAGTTAAATGTTACTACAGCAACGCATGAGGCCATGTGAATACTGAGATGATATAGGCCTGGTAGTTTTGTTAAGACCCACGTTGATTTAGGTCAACTTTTAGCCAAGATATTTGATCAGGCTGGCAAGATGACTCAGTGGGTAAAGGTACTTGCCACCTACCATGGTGGTGCACACCTTTAATCCCAGCATTCAGGAGACTGAGGTAAGCAGATCTCTGTTAGTTCAAGGCCAGCCTGGTCTACATACAGAATTCCAGGCCAGGAGGGGCTACAGAAAGACCCTGTCTCAAAAACACCAAAATTTTTTTAAAAAAAGATGACTCATTGGGTAAAGGCACTTGTCACCAAACCTCCTGACCTGTTTTAGCTCCAGAACCTATATGATGAATAGAAAGAACCAACTCCCCAAACTGAGGTTTTCTCTACTTTATCACTTTTAATAGATATGTAATGTAAACTCTCTATGTTTCCCGGTTGTCCCACTAAAAAAAAGGAGAAAATAACAGATAAAATTATTTTTGTAGAGTTAATTTAACCAAATATATCAAAATTATCATTTGTAAATAAAGCAGTGCTACATTATTAGCAGTATTTTATTTTTTGTACTAAGATTTTGATATTTGGCATGCACTTTATACTTAGTGTTCAAAGAGCATGTTTGTATCTAGAGATCATAATCTGTATTTAGTTTCAATAAAAGTTGTACTTGAAAAAGTAGCTTCACATTCCTAAGATGTTCCAACTGTATTACTTATTTTTTAAGGTTTTGAATTTCAGTTTACATTAATTAAAGTGGCCATGGTTCAGGGGCTCACCAGCCAGTGCCACTACTTTGCCACTGGAGTGGAAAGTGTTGCTAGAGTGAGAGTGGAGGAACAGGTAAGGGGGGAACCAGTTGGAAGAGCTCCATGCTTTGTCTCATGCCAGTTCTGCAGCTCAGCTCCACTTTTCGTCTGCCTTTGCTCTGCCTGTATGGGATGTTATTATTCATGTGCCAACATTTCTTGTTGCAGGAGAAAAGCCTTTCAAATGTGACGAGTGTAACTTCGCCTCCACAACCCAGTCACACTTAACTCGTCATAAGCGTGTGCACACTGGAGAGAAGCCTTACCGATGCCCCTGGTGTGACTACAGGTAATGAGGTCACATGGACCATTGCAGTGGATTAGAATCCCATTGTATCACCAACAGAACTGTAGCTTTCAAGTCACCGTGCTTTAGCATACTTTAATGAGCAACTGCAATTAGGCAAGGTGTTTCTTTTCATTCTTGATTTCAGTGATGTTTTTAAAAATAGACTTATTTTTCAGAGGAGTTTTAGTTCTACTGTAAAAGTGAGAAGATGGTACATAGATTTCCTTCCACAGGAGACCCTCCTTCATTATCCTGTGGAAGATTATTATTATAATTGGGGTACTACACTGATACTTTTTTTTTCACACAAAGCACATAGTTTACAAGAGCCCACTTTGGATGTTATATATCCTGTATGTATGAACATATTGATAATAATGTGTTTACATGTGATAGGCTCATATAGAGTAACAATGATTCTTTAAAATTCAGTTCTGTTTTTATAATCTTAATGCTAGGTCTTGTAATCCTTTGTTTTACCCATGTTTCTGGTTTTTTTATTTTATTGTTCCAAGTAGGAATCCATTGCAACCATTCCTCTATTGAACACATGTATGATACATTACTACTTTGAGCAAAACATTTATTTGAGAATGAAGTAAAAAACACAGTTCTGCCTTTAAGAGTAGAATACCACCATTAGTGATTGAATTTCCACAATTATAATACTGATTTGGGGGGCAAATAAAGCAGCTTGGGGGAGAGCATATAGGACACTGAGGAGCCCAGACCAAGTCCTCCATCTCGCCTGTGGAATGAGGGGTGTGTTAAATACACAGTACATGTTTAGTGATGAGGTAACAGTGGCATGTGGAGATTTTAGTGCTGAAAACATCTTGGAGGTTGTGGCTGTTCACATTATATCCTGAGGTCAATGATGACTAAGATGCCAGCCAGATCTCAGAGTCCTTCAAGCACGTGTAGAGAGGTATGGTCAAAGGTGGGAATGGAGTTTGTCAGGTCAAACTGTCCTGGAGCTTGAACATGAGTTTAACTCTGGTAATCTGCATTGCCATGGACTTTGCAGGCTACTGAGTGGTACTGGTGTTAGGGAGCCAGCTTCGCCCTTGAACTAAAGCCCTCCCCAGTCATTGCCACAAATCCTATATACAATGATATGAAAATACTAAGCTCTTTCTGTTGAATGTTAGAGCATGCATATTAAGAATGGAGACTTTTGCAAAAAGCATATTTCTGTATGCCTGTGGTGGTGGCCTGTGCATTTGGCAAATATATTGCCACAATCTCGATTATCAGCCACATTATTGCATTAATTTTTATGTGAAAGGTCATTGAATAGTACAGAGATATTACAGATATATTTCATTCATTAAATATTAATTCATTCAACATTTTATGAGCTCTGTCTTCACTTAACACTAGACTGGTATTTCTTTAAAATTGGGGAATAGTGATCCAATTAGAGGTAGACCTACAAATTTAGTGCTAATGAATATGTGTTCTGTCAAAAAATAAGCATCCCCAAATCTTTTTACCTTAATACAGAGATCATGCCCGACACAGTTGCCTTTCCTATAAAACAGAAACACAGAAGAGGATCAATTTTTCTTACTCCTCCTCATTTCTAGGATTATATGTTTTAATCTGTACCTTATGCATAAGGGTTTTGTTATTGTTATGGGTGGAACTTTGTTTTCTTTGGATATAAATTTCGCTTCTGATTCTTAATTCATGATTATCTTTCTGTGGCAGTGATCATCCTCCAGAAGTATGGTTTTCAAACTTGTCAAGTAGCAGAGTTGTTTCAAATGAGGTGAACTGTAAACCCCTCAGAGAGATGGAAGTGATACTTGGGAGTCATAGACATGGTTAAAATCTGTAGTGTTTCCTTGCTGTAACCTATCAGAAAACATGATGCAAAGTGTTGGACAAGCAAAGAAGCTTAAAAGTAGGGGTAGGTGTTGAGGTGTCGATGGCAGCTGCTGCTGGGTTAGCCTTAGTGTCCAGTTTCTGTCTTTGCTGAGAGCCAAGCTCACAGCAGGAGAATGTGAGGAAGCACTCAAGCAGTGAAGGACTGTGACTCAGCACTCAATCACTCTATGTCCTTGGTCAAACTCCAGCCTCATGGGGCAGCTATGTCTTCATTCTTAGGATTCATATTGTTACTAGACCTTCCTTGTTAGGGTCCTTGTGTTTATTAGCTCATGCACACATTGAGGTTATCTAGTCCAAGGCTTCTTAAACTTTTTCCAGTGTGTCCTCGTGACCATTTTTTGCTTCAGTAGGTTTTGTTCTACTCCAGATGCCGGATGCTCCACAGGTGTCAGGGCAGGTAATGGCTTTTCATAGTCTCCTCATAAGCCCTTTTCACCTGTGGCCACAGCTGATATGCCATCTTAGCCTCAGGCTCTACTAGGTGGTGGAGAGGAGAGGCCTTTTTTTTTTCCCCCCGAGTTCTATTCCCTAGTTTTGAGACAGAGGTAAATGGTAAATAGAAATATCTAGAGATCCTAGAAATGACCACATTGAAGAGAAACCTCACTAGAGAGGCAAGAAAACGTTAAGATCCAGAAGGACTGGAGAGAGTCCACATTTGTTACCAGAAACAGACAGGAAACTGAAGTGTATGAGGGGCAGGGTGGAGTTGAAGACAAACGTGATTAGAAAGAAGCTAACCAAACCATGTAGTCTTCTTTGGACCTGAAACAAATGTACTGGGAGGTGAAGAGGTCAAAGACAAATGTTCTCGCCAAAGAAAAGCCAGACTTAAAGTTGCAAATTTTGTTTAAATGGGGGTGATAACTCATCAGGTGAGTGCTAAAATACAATTACATTTCTAGAAACCAGAAGCAAACCGATAATAAAATTTTAAGATAGTACCACTTTAAGAACAGAAAGTAAGGGATAAGGTAAGGCGTTTGCTGAACAGATGGCTCGGTGATTAAGAGTGCATGCTGTACAATACTGAGATACAGAGTTCAGATCCCAGCACTCACATAACAAGCCTGGTATTTCATGCATGCCTGTAACCCCAGTTCTACAGAGGGTGGAGAGACAGGAGGACACACATAGGCATGCCTTTAATCCCAGCACTCAAAGACAGAGGTAGGCAGATCTCTGTGAGATCTAGGCCAGCCTGATCTGTATAGTGAGTTTCATGCCTGCTGGGGCTACAGGGAGGAAGACCTTGTCTCAGAAACAACACAAAACCAAACAAAAAGGTGATACTATTTTACAATACTACCCAGAACACCAGATATCTAGATACAGCCTAACAAAATCGAGACTTTTACAGTAAGCACTATGGAACATTTTTTTTCTTGCAGTACTCAACATCAAACTCTGGGCTTTGAGCATGTCTGGCAAACACTGTACTGTTCAACTTCATTCTCAGCTGGTAAAATGTATTTGAGAAAAGAAACTAAAGATATAAGTAAAAACACATACCATGTTCACAGAAGGGAAAAGCCAATTTACTAATAATGTTAATTTACTTCAAAATATTTTACACACTAAATATAAGCCCAGCTGTTTTCCCCCCACAGAAATTGGTAAGCTACTTATAAAATTCTTAAGTACATAGAAAAGGAGCTCAGAATAACCAAGGCAATCTAGAGCAAAGCTTCCTAAACCTTTTCACTGAAGAAAATTTATTCAATCCTGAGTATATATATTTAAAATTAGTACATAAATCAAATTTTGCTGCTAATAAATAAAATAATCATTTCTTAAACATAATTTCACATTTACTAAGATAAAAGCAAATTTGCATACTAATGAGAAAGATGTGGTTGTTTATTTTTATATAAATAGTTATCTTGGTTGAAATGTTGATGTTGTGGCAGGGGAACATCATGTGTTTTTCTCGGGATTGATCATAGTCAGATTTCATGAGCCTCAGTACTGAAAGCAGTGCTTCCTGAAGCAAAGTGCTAATTGGAGAAATACACAGTGCAAAATGAAGAAAACCGTTTAGGGCCATATTAGAAATTGTTGGAAATCCTTCTCTAATACTAAGCCAAAATACATTTAACATTTTTTTTTAATGAAACTCAAGTCAGCAGTTCAAACAGCGGTACCTAAAATCAAGCATTCTAAAACTACATGACTGAAACATATGCCAATTTGATATTTACATGCTGAGGAATGAGAATAGAAAAATATTCAAGGTCTTTTTTTCCCCCAGATTTAAATCATTATGTTTCTATAAGAGGGGAAGAAGTTTGTATGTACAATATAATCACTGTTGTGTATAATACACAATGTCTTGATGAGGTGTTTGAAGTCCCTTGTTTTCTGGAGTGAAGGCACATGAGGTGCACAGTGCATATATTGTGTGTTCATTATCACTGTGCAATCTCGTCTGTGAAGTCACATGTGTGGTATGTTCAACATCATTTTTCAATTCTGTCTCTGAAGTCACATGGGCAAGTGCTCTAGAAATACCTCCAGTTGCCTCTGAGGACTTTTTTTTTTTTACTTGTTGGGTATTCAGAAACCTTTTACTGTTGCCACATTTTTTGTGACCCTGACATTCATTTACTTAATGCCATGATTTAAGAAGCTAGTTCCTAGGCAGAGCCTGGTACGTGGAATTATGTAGAAAATACTAATGTTTGTTTTCCTTGTGTTTAACAAGCAGTCACAGGATGCTATTAAGGGAGTTAATCACAGTTTCCATGCCATGCATGTCTTCAGTGTATTTAAATCCATGCCATGCTACAGTGCTTAAAATTACTAAATCAAAAGTCAATTCTTGAATAATTTCTAAGACATTTTAGAATTTCAAAATACCTCACTTGAATATTACTCTCCTGTAACATAGTTGTAATACCTGTGGCTCCAGTCACGTTGATCTATAATGGTCATTGTTTTAGTTTGCTTTCTCCATTGCTATGACAAAACACTCTGACCAATACCAGCTTGGGAAAGAAACAGTTTATTTGGGCTTACATCTCTTGGGTGACAGGTTCATCAGGGAACCTAAGGTAGGTACCCAGGGCAGGAGCTGGAGCACAGACCATGGAGGAATGTTGCTTATTGGCTTGTTCCCCTGGCCCGTGCTCAGCCTGCATTCTTATACAGTACAGAACAGCCTGCCGAGGGATGGCACTGCCACAGTGAGTTGGGCCTTCCCACATTGTTCAACAGTCAGTACCCCACAGACATGGCCACAGGCCAGACCAATGGAGACAATTCCCCAGTTGAGGCTCCCTCTTCCCAGCTGTGTCAAGTTGACAACTACAGCTGTCCAGCACAGTCATAGTGTAAGTTTGATATCTGTGCCACCTTTCATGTGCTTATGCTGAATATGGTTGCTTCTAAATCTTGGTGCATGGCCTTAAGCTTTTAGAATTAATTCTAGACATTATGGATAAAGCTTTTGACAATACTACCACAAAGTTTATCTTTTGACTTTTTGTATTATTAATTATTATTATTATTATTTGGTAGATTCTTGATATTTGTATGCATAGATATATTTACAAATAGTTCAGGTTTCCTTGGCTTGAAAGAGTCTTGTACCTTTTGCTAGGGTTAAGGTCTAAGTACTTATCCTCTGTGCAAGTTGTCTCCTAAAATAGCATTACTACTGCACCTTTGTAAAACACTCTATTTAAAAGGGGATAAATATCATCACTGCTCTATAGACTAATACCTAGGGCACTTAAATCTATTGATAGCCACTAAATGACCCTATGAATTCAATATCCTTGACAAAGGGATAAAACTTTTGTATAATTTTTTTCTGAAAGTAAATAAACTGTACCCTATCCACCCAAAAGCTTTATTCTTTTGTACACATGTGGCCTGTGCATAAGATAATGCAGAACACATTAACCTTGCAGAATTTTTGCATACATTGTTTCTGATGTTAAAGACTATGAATGAAATGTAAAAATTAGAAAAGATATATTTTTGTGATGAGGAAAAGTGGAAAGGATACAATGCCACAACTAACTCATAACACATAGGAAATGGCAGGATACAGTTCAGTATGTGTGAATTCCACAGGTGATCACATGTTTTCTACAAAGATGCTTTTATTAATCTTTTCTTTCTATAGTATTTTATTACTCAAGAGATTTAAATACTTTCTTCTTATACAATTCTGTTTGCTTGCCATAGGTAGATGAAACTGTTTCTGTCTACAGCTCTTCCTTATCATTTTTAACACTTATCTGCAGGGAATTGCCATCTTTAGAAACAGAAATATTATTTAAATTTTATTTTAAAATATATTTCTCATTTTGCAAGTTCAACAGTAGTGCAGTATTACTACTATTTAAAATTATTCATGAAAAATGTGAATAGAGATTTGTTTACAAAAGAATTTTATAATTGGTCTTTTGAACCTGGGGCTATTTTTCAAGTTTGCATTATTAATTCAGGCAGTGACATCTCATTCTATTTAGATGTAAACACAGACCCCTTTCCTTTGCTTTTACTGTCTAAAATATCCAGAAATCTAATCCATTACACATCAGTGTATTCCATCACAACTCCACAATTTTCTCACCATTAATTACTATGCATTATAATTTTAAAGCTTAAATTTAGATACATAGCACACTGTTCCTACTGTATTTGTGTAGGATATTCTTAGATTCATTTTTACACTCATGTACCATTTTCCTACTGTTTCATTCCCTTTCATTCTGTATTGTCATCTTTACATTAACAATACAGCAGGAGACAGCAGCGAAGCCTTGCATGCAGTATAATATTTTTTTGGACAATGTTGAATCTACTTGGCCATTTAGATTTGTGACTATCAGACTGCCTTGTGTTTTACCTACTTTATTGGCTTGTATATGAGAATAGAGAAGTTTTACTAAAGTGGTCACTGCTGGGCTTTTAAATTTTTTTCATATGTAGCTTACCTTCCCAATGGATTCCTTTTTGTATCTTTAAGATTTATGAAGATTTCAATGGTAATGTTTATCATCTCTAATACTTAATATGATGTAAATTTTTAGGCTTCCTCCTCAAATATAACTCATTTTTTTAATTTGTTGATTTTTTTTGTGTATATCACACAGAACATTCCAAACAGTCTTATTCATCTGTATACCCACTTCTCAGATGGCACCCTCCCATAGCCTCCCCTCCCCCATGACTTTATATCCATACACAGGTGCCAAGGATCCGAGTGTAACCATCCATGACCAGTAATAATAAGATACGTACAGATCAGAGACGCATGTGCCAACATCTAAGCATCATTAGCAAAAACAATGAGTCTTTCTGTAAGAAACAGTATATTTTTAAATGAAATGGAGATCTTTTTTAAAAGTTAAAAAATCATTCAATTTTATGTCTTACAGGGTTTATACTGAGTTCAATTTTGTATAACTATTAATTCAACTGTGAACCTAAAAATTTTATAGCCATTTTTGAAAAAGATATACCTTTGCTCTGGAAATTGTTATTGAGTATGTTAAAGCTGTAATGAAATGCTTCTTCTAAAATAAAAAAAAAAAGAAGAATAAAAAATTAAAAAAATGAAAAAAAATTGAATATTTAACATTTTTCTACCAAAAAAAAAAAAGATTTATGAGGAAAATTCTAGTGGATAGTAAACAATACTCTATGAAAAGTAACTGCACATACTATCCACAGTATTCAAAATGTTAAGGATAATCTTATAAAACACTTCAGATATCATTTAATAAATTGTAGAAAACTGAAATTTCAAGCCATTTCTTTGTTGTGTCCCTACTGTTGAACTTAAAGCAACTTGAGACTAGTTTTCACTAAAGTTTTCATCAGATTTTAGCTGTCTTAGCACCATTAAACTTAAACCTATGCCTTGGTTTCTAAAATTTTTCTACTATGTTTTTATTTATTTGTTTTACTAATTCTTTGTGAACTTTATACTTTGTATTGAGATCATATTCATGCCCCCTCACCCAGCTCTTCTCAGATCCACCCCCTTCCCTACTCACCCAGCTTTGTGTCCTCATTTTTCTTTTTAAACATCATCAAGTCCAATTTGTGCCACCCATATACTCTTGGGTGTGTGTGCCATTAATTGGCACTTCATGGTCAACCTACCAGGGACCACACTATTAAAATTAAATTAAGTTTTGCACAGTTTTATTTTTCATTCACAGCATGAAAGTATTCCCAAATGGAAATAACTATATCTCATGATGCTAGGCAATAAAGCCTGCAGTTTCTACCTTACATTAAGGACTCACTTCACTGTTTTGGTAAACTCTAAGTGTATTTCCTAGAGTCTAAATTTTTTCCTGTTACTTGGTGGCTGACCGATCCTCAGCCGGTGTTTTCTGTAGATGTCATTAGCACATTAAATTTTTCATTTCAGGACTATTTTTCTTTCTTGTGTGAGGAAGAAGCAATGGACATTTGAAGAGCCACCCTCACTAAGGAGCTGCATCTCCACAAGTGGCACACTTACCTTCTTCGGAGCACTTACCTTCTTTGGCGCACTCTAGTTCTCATTCCTGACCCATCTACCTCTGCTTAGCCATTCTAGCAGTCAGATTGGCCAGGTTCTTACATGGATGGCTCAAGTGGATGGGATCTGCTGTTTGTTGACACTGGCACCTGTGTTTATCCTAGAATATTTGGGGGATTTGGGAATATTTCACTAAGTTTTAACTTAGTGACATTCCATCTTACCTTTGTCTATAACTTGAAGCATTTCAGAAGTTTTAAAATACATAACCAAAAACTTGCAGTTGTGATCTTTCACCTGAAAATGTGTTTTAATTTCTGAAATGGATATTTCTATAAAATATGCCAGTTATAAAAATGTTTTCAGTTCATAGACTTAAAACACATTTTGCAATGATGTTACACATAATTAAATAATAAGGCAGATGTTATTAGGTACTGAGGCATTAAGAGTTCAGCATAATAGCAGGATTCATTGTTCTTGTCTGGGATTTGTTTCTTCAGTGTCCTAAGTTAGAGAGACAAATTCTACAGGGGATAATTTTCTCCTTTTGGATTTTCCCTTCAGAGAGTTCCTATCTTCCTCCCTTTGGCTTCCTGTGCAGGTACCTGACCTGTGCCCATAAAAGCAAGGGATAGACCAAAACTTAGACCAAAACTAGATTTGCTCCTGAATAGTAACGAAAAAATACAGATCTTTATAGCGGTACATTGTGTACACCAGAGAAAGAATTGAAATTGTATGTACTAAAATGAATAAAATATTGTTTTGTTTTCAAATAAGTCAGAGGGAGTATTAATTTTGTTTTTGAATTTCTCAGATTATAAGATGTAAAAATAATGAAATGGAAATACCTAGTATTAATTAGACATGATTTATATTTTAAATCATTTGTTTAGTGCCACAGGTCTGTTTAGCTCACAAGAAACTTTAAGTCAAAACTATTTTGTCATTTAACATTCTATACTGTATCACTCATTTGGCTCAAGTCTCTTTTTTGCTCTCTTTTACTGTATTGTACTGCTAATCTACTTGAAGAATTTAGAATCAAATGAGCAAGGTTTACAGATTAATAGGGAAGCCTAAACCCTGCTTAGTGCTCACACTATTCATAGAACATGGTAAATCCTCGGCTTCTTTCAAATTGTGATTGCTTCTGGAAAGCAGATGTGCCTGTGGACTATACGTAGTACTTGCCTACAGGCAGGTTGTCCTTCTCTTCCCACCCCTGCCCACAGTGCAGCTAGATGTCAGTAGATGTCACTGTCCTGGCTGCTTTATGGAAT
>NW_008353490.1:5071002-5075699 GCF_000622305.1 Nannospalax galili
CAGTTGTTAGTTGCCATGTGGGTGCTGGGATTTGAACCCAGGTCTTCTGTAAGAACAACCAGTGTTCTTAACCACTGAGCCATCTCTCCAGCCCCTTAAGTAGTGTTTAATTTTTTTATAGAAGCCTTGCCCCTACCATGTAGCCTGTGTGAGTCTGTGAGCCTGTGATGTTTTACATGGTCAAACTGCCAGGTAGCCCACTCTTCTAGTTTGTTTCTCCATTGGTGTGACAAAAAACTCTTAATTGCCAACTTGGGGAGGAAAGGGTTTGTTTTATCTTACATCTCCTGGGTCACAGTTCATCAGGGAGCCTAAGGTAGGAACTCAGGGCAGGAACCTGGAGGCAGGAGCTGAAGCACAGGCCATGGAGGAATGCTGCTTACTGGCTTGCTCCCCTGGCCCGTGCTCAGCCTGAATTCTTATACAATACTGGACCACCTGTCCAGGAATGGTACTGCCCACAGAGGGCTGGGCCCTCCCACATCACTCAACAGTCAAAATACCCAACAGGCATGACCACAGGTCAGTCCAATGGAGGCAGTTCCCCAACTGAGGCTCCCTCAACCCAGGTGTGTCAAGTTAACAACTAAAGGTATCTAATACACCCATTAAACTTTGCTCTTCTGCATGGATACCAACAGCTTGTCCTTTCGTTTTAAGCATCTTTAAACTATCCCAATTGATGCCATGCTCTGGCCTAAACTATCAAAGATATTATGAAGTAGAATATTCAGTTCAATAAAAATTTTGTTACCTTAAATTTAAAAAATAGTTTGAATTAGAAAACCTGTGATAAATTATCATTTATTCACATACATTTGTATATATTTAAATTGATTGGATTGGAGTTGTACTATATTTTAGATGTAAATGCATTATATAGTTCATGTAGTTTTGGGTCATTGTAGTAGAATTCTTGTTTTTGTGGTGGGTGAGTTCAAACCCAGGGTCTTGCACATGCTAGCTGAGCACTCTACAACTGAGCTGTGTATATAGCCCTGTTTATATGCTTATTATGAGTAGAGAAAGGGAGAGATTAAAAGACATGAAGATTCAGGGGTCTCTACTTCTATCCAGAATGGCAAGATAAAGATAGCAACGGCAAGAACCTCCTCGTCGTCACTGCCACCCAGGCTGAAGGCTAGTGCAAGGAAGTGGCCCAGCAGATAGGACTGGTTCCCATCCTGAGCCTCAGGCAACAAAAATGCTCTTGTCTTTAGGTCAGTTTAGGAAGCAGTCTGTGTATTAGGTCCCTCTTCTTCTCTTTCAGACACACTGACCAGCATCTTGATGACAGAGAATTGCTACAGTGAAGAAATACACATTAATATGTTTCACTAACATAAGCAGACTTCTTTGGCCACAGAGGTCTTTTTGCCAAAGCCCTATAAACAGAAAGTGGGACTCACTTCCTTGTAGGTTAAACAGCCACCAGTCTAAGAGACTGTAGGATGATAGTTTCTCATCAGCACACACCACAGGACATCTCATGATCACTAAGCTTCATTTTCCTAACCTGTGCATCCTGCTTGTTGACTTGATATTAGATGATGATCTAGGTCATTCCTTGCACAGAGGGCCGCTCCCCCACCCCCATTTTTACTCATAGACATCAGTCCATTAGGATGTGGAAATCTCAGTGAAATGTATTTTTCATGCTAGGGGCTAAAATGAATCTACAGAATCAAGACTCCAGGGTTTGATCTTGCTTGTGGCCCCTCTTCCCTTCTCTTGACATGGGGTGGCCCAGCCCTAACCTCAGGTTCCAGTCATCACACAGCATGAGTAGAACTGTTCCTAAACTGTTTAGTTCTGAAGAAATATTTTTAGGTTTCTAAAAGAGGAAAATATTGAGTGCCCCAACATTTACCATTTTCTCCTTGTGATTTCCATTATGGTAGGTAGAAAGGAAGATTTGAAGTGAATTGTCCTCTCACTGGTCGTAGATGCCATGAGCAAACATTTGAATGAGCAATAATTTCAGTGGACATGAATGTGGAAAACACAGATGATGAGCAGAAGATGGAAATAGAGGAGCAGAAATATGTGTGAAATTCTATTCAGTGAATGCCTCAGGCAGTTACCACATGGATAGCTACATGAATTTTGATTAAGGAGTTTAACCAGAATAATTTGGAATTCATGAAAGTTGGTAAAGAATTTTGACTAACATGGAAAGCAAGATAGTTGCAGGCCATCCCAAAAAGGAGAGCCAGTGCTTTGTGGACTTGGACACCTGCTCCACAGCAGTCTAACCAGGAACCCATAGACCCCAATCCCCTCAGGCATCTGTGCAGAATAAGTGGTATGTGGCTCTAACCTGCCACTAAGTCCCTGGCATGTTTCTTTTCTATGTTCTATTTTACTGTGACCTTATGTCACCTAACCAAATTAAATAGAGAAATAGAAGAAATTGAACATGTATCCATTTGTATTATTATAAGAACTGACTTCAAATCTTATAATTTATAAAAGACAAGAAACCATGTCTAACTGATCTAATAGGATTTAGCCTATTTAATAGAAAACCACCAGTGTAAGGAAATTTTTCATAAATTTAAAGCAGAGTGATGAAGACAGTCTCCAGTTAAAATTTGCTTTTACAGAAGATATTCCAAAGACTATGCTTTTGTGATTGCTCCAGATGCTTATAAACCTTTTGTGTCATAAAAAGATCCTGTGACTTGGCCTTGCAAATGTCTGCAGCGTAATACTTTGCTGTTAGTCTTTTTTTTTTTTTTAATTGTGTATATGTATGATGTGTGTGTGCATGACAAGGCAGGGGGAACAGAGCATGCAGGTATGTATGTAGTTCACAGGACAGCTTTCTGGAGGCGCTTCTCTCTTCACCTTTACATAGGCTCCAAGGATGAAACTCCGGTTGTCTGGCCCTTGTGACAGCACTTTGACCCACTGAGCTATCCTGCTGGCCCCATTGTTTTTAAATATCTGATTTTTCAGTACTCTCATAGACTTTGCCACTTTCATGCATGTATTTTCCTGTTTGCTGTTTGAAAGACCTTTATCTGAGCATTGTACCTCCCGCCTATTCCCCACCCTTCCTTTCTGCCCTCCAAGGTGCCGCTTGTAGTCATTCCTGTTCTGAAATCCCAAAGATGACCTAGGCACTGGCTTTTCTGCCACTTGATTAAGAGGCAATATCTATTTATGGTTAAGAGGAAGCTGGTTCCACCTCCTGCCTCTCATACCTCTTGCCCAGTTGGAATACCGCTGCCTTCTCCTCGTCCTGCTTCCTTTCTTCACATTCTTTGCTCCTGTGTTTAAGTCTTGCACCTGGATCCCTCAGATTGTCTCCTCCCTGTACATGAATGTCCTTGGCTTCATCATGTCCACCCACTTGTTCTAGGTGAAGTAAGCATTTATTGAGTGGTTTATAACATTTCCATTTTGTGAAGTACTATGAAGTCCAGTTGTTTGAAATAGATATTTTGATTGTATCCACTTTACTTATGTGACATAGATAGTACCATGAGTAATTTTAGTGATCCAAAAATTTGTGAAGCAAAACCCTAAAGGTTTCCTCAAATCTGGCAAAACTCTCCATAAAAATGCTTACCATTGAAATTTAACTGGGCTCCTTCCTTGCTCATTAATGTCTTATGCACACAGCCATGTTTGAAATGCCGAAAGGCTCCATATATACATTTGTCTGGGACTTAAAAAAAATATTTAATAGTATTTTTTAGAGATCTTTCCATGTTGGTACCTTATCCTATTTAATGTTGGTGGTGGGATTTTTTTGTTATATATTTGTTTACTTTACAAATAAGAATAGAAAATCAGATAGTGCACACTGCAAACCTTACCGGCTTGGGAGAAATTTAGCTACCTGTGCTGTAGCCATCAATCTTCCCCTCAGCCCATCTCCACAACTGCACACCCTGGATCAAAGGCTGAGTTCTCAACAGTTCAGGACACTGGACTCCAGGGAACTCCCTGGCCTTTGGGCTATGGAACTTTAAAATAGCATAGCTAGGAAAGAGCTGCCCCTCCACTCCAATAGTGCTCAGAGCTTACTATGGGCAGAAGCAGTCCTGTAACTGGGCTGTGCTGGATAGCTCCGGTTGTCCATTTGACACACCTGAGAAGAGGGAACCTCAACTGGAGAATTTCTCTTGGATTGACATGTGCACATGTCTGTGAAGCATTTTCTTGATTTGAATGATATGGTGCCAGATAGGAGACACCTTCTTTTGAGTTGTTGGCCAGGGTGACCAAAGGGACTCCCAGATAGTAACCCAGCACAGAACTGGGAAAATGAACAGCAGACCTCAATCTTACCTAAAGCAATATTGACAACTGATTGTTGCTAGATGAGGAACAGCTGACCCTCCTAAAACAAAGACCTCTAGATAGGCTGACTAGATTCACCAGATGGACAAGTAGTGGGGAATGGCTGGGAGTGCCGACAACACAGCAGGCAGTAGCAAGAATGACAGAGTATAAGGGCTCTAGTGGTGGAGGGAGCTTATGGGATTGTGCCATCTGGGAGTTGGTATATAGATGAATAAGATTGTTTGGGATGTTCTGTGTGATAATACACAACACAAAAAATCAATGAATTTTAAAAAATAAGTTATATTTCAGGAAGAAGCATAAAAATTTACATCATGTTAATTAGTAGAGGGGATAAATATTACCATTGAAATCTACCTGATGAGTTTATATCCATACAT
>NW_008353490.1:5075852-5080298 GCF_000622305.1 Nannospalax galili
TGTTGTATGACTGTAATAATTCAACTGTAAACCTAAAAATTTACAGCCAATTGTGAAAGAGATGTACTCTTGCTCTGTAGTGTGTTACTGAATATGTTAAAGCTGTAGTGAAATGCTTCTTCTAATCATATATTTATTAAAAATCTTAAAAATAAATAATGATAAAAAAAAAAAAAGAAAGCAGGCTGAGCCAGCCCAATGTGGTGGCACACACCTTTAATCTCAGCACTTTGGTGGCAGAGGCAGGTGGATCTCTGAGATCAAGGCCAACCTGCTCTGCATAGCAAGTTCCAGGCCATCTGGGGCTTCAAGAAGACCCTGTGTCAGAAAAGGGAAGCAGTGAGCACAAGCTAGAGGAGCAAGCCAGTAAGCAGCATTCCTTATGGTCTCTGCTTCAGTTCCTGCCTCAGGTTCTTGCCTTGATTTCTTTGATGATGGATTATGAGCTGTAAGCCAAATAAACCCTTTCCTCCGCCAGTTGGTTTTGGTCAGTGTTTGTTTGTTTGTTTGTTTGTTTGTTTGTTTTTTAACAATAGAAATAACTGGGTCGTGGGCACATGAGGCCTGCTTCTGTGTTCTGGCACTACCAAGCTGCCCCGGCTGGGAAATAGCACCCACCCCCTCCTTTTTTAAAAAATAACTTTTTATTGAATTTTTGTGTATTTCATACATAAAATCATCTTTATACCCCCTTCCCCTTTGGCACCCTCCCATAGCCCCCCCCCCATTCATACATTCTGTCATTTGTATTTAGGCCTATTACATAAAATTAATGGCCGAAGATGTCCCTTAGTGCAGGTTTGTCCACCGGGGTTTAGTCAGCCTATCTACAGTCTGTCTCTTCAAGAAGATCTGTTCTTCCTCCCCCAGCAGTATTCAGCTGCCAATAATTCTTCCACTAAGTTCGGGGCTTGCTATTCAATTCCACAGTTCTGTGCTGGATTTTGTCTGCCTAAGTTTGCATGGGTCTTGTGCATGCTGACACTTCCTCCTTTTAGTGCTTCCAGTGCTGCTCCTTTTCCCTTCTGATTTCCATCCAAGTTGGCAGTCATCTTTAATTTTGCTTGTCTGTACCCTTACTTTTTTATTTGCATTCCCTTTGGTTTCTAGAGACATTGGTCACCGTACAGCATGTGCATGAGCATTTATGTATTGCTTATTCACATTCTTTTTACCATTTGAGACTTTCACCTTTTAAAAATTAATCATGAGTACTCATTTTACAATCTTCAATCGTTACCTGTTTTTATATAGATTTAGTATTTTTCTACCTGTTATTTATCATACAGAATATATGGCAATTTAACTCTTAGAAGGAACATTTGGGTAACATTTTTATTTTAAATTTTCTTGGGGAAAACTCTAATCAAGATTATAAAAATACTTTCGCTCACATCTTTGTAGTGTGTTTTTCCTGCTTTAAAATTTTTTTTTTAGTATTTTATTCATTATTTTTCTTTTATGTGTCTGAGTGCTATGCTTGCATGTAGGTAAATGCACCCATGTTTTGCAATGCCTGCAGAGGACAGAAGACGCTGTCAGATCCCCTGGACCTGGATTTAGGGACAGTTGTTAGCTGCTCTGTGGGTCCTGGGAAGACTCAGGTCCTGCTTTAAAATTCTAAAGGACAAGTGGCATTTCTTTTGGTGTGGGTTAGTTCATGTCAATGGCACACATTTGTAGTCCCAGCTAGTGAGACTCTAAGGTGAAAGTATCACTTGAGCCTAGGAGCTAAAGGCCAGCCAGGGCAGCATAGAGGAGTGCTTACCTTAGTCCATCAGTCAATTAAATAGAAAAAGAATCAACCCCCTACCCCTCGTGGAGTAGGCTGTTGACTCATTGGCATTTATTATATAACCCATCCTTTCCTAATAGATTTGAAATGACATCTTCATTCTATACAGGCATGAACCTTTGTACTTTGTATTCTGTTCCAATGATGTACTTGGCTTAGCACTCAAAGAGACATTTTTCTGTATGCTGAACATCTTTGACAGCATGTTTCCTGTTAGACACGGGAATCTGAATTTCTTTATTCTTGTTGATTTTTAACCAACTTAAATTTAAGTGGTACAAACACCCAATAATCTAAGATTATTAGATTTTTTTCCTGGCTCATCCTCAGTAAGTGGTAAAGGAGTGTGTGTGTGTGTGTATGTGTGTGTGTGTGTGTCTGTGTCTGTGTGTCTGTGTCTGTGTCTGTGTGTGTGTGTGTGTGTGGTGAGCTGCTTTACCAGGATCATGAAATAAGCCATGAGATCACACATGGAAGCCTATGTTTCCAACCTGCAGCAATTAGGAATTTAGAATTCCTATCTGCTGGGACAGTTTGTTAGTCTTTCTTAAGCTGGTATTTTACCCAGGGAATTTATACCTAGATGATGCTGGCTTGAAAAGAGGATGATCCTTCCTGTTGATGTGAAGATTTTCTTTGAGTTATTACTTAATAATTTTGGATTGCTATTGCGAAGATTTGTGAGAATCTGCTTTCTGATTATATGTAAATACAGGCTTACAGTCTCATTTGATATACTTCCTTGAATATTTAATGACAGAAATTTTTTATGAATGAGTTTAAAAAGTTTTGAACAGACATAAAAGTACATATATTTGCATGATAAACTTTATGATATATGTACTCATAGGCAGTTACAACTGTTGGGGGAGTTGTCCATTATTCAAATGAACTGGAATCACTTCATATACAATAAGAAAATTGCTGATAATAATCCAGATATTTGTAATGCTTTTTATTTAACAGAGTAGTTCTAGTCGTAGTAGTACAGAAAACAATAAATGTTTTTCTTCTTATTTCAGTGTGCTTAGATCATTTACCTTAATCCTCAAGACTGCCTGACAAGATACAGACAGTATTGTCATAAAGCAACATTTTGTGCTCAGAAAGTTTGAAAGCAAAGTGCTCAACAAAAAAAAAATATATTTGGTAGGAAGAGAGATGGCTCAGCGGTTAAGAATAAGTATTGCTCTTCTAGAGGGCCCAAGTTCATTTCCCCACACCCACATCAAGCAACCTGAAAGTCCAGGGGATCTGACACCCTCTCTTGACGCCCTTGAGTACACTGATAGGCACATACATACATGGGCATTCACATACACATAACTTTTTAAGTCTTCAAACATATGCATATTTTCACAGTAAAACTCGAAATTTTCCTTATTGCAATCTTCATTGAAATTTCCTTGAATAAAATTCAAGGGGCTAGAGAGATGGCTCTGCAATTCAGAGCACTGACCCATGTTCTGTTCCCATCACCCACATGGCAGCTTAGAACCATCTATAGCTCCAGTTCCAGGGGATCTTATACCCTCTTCTGACCTCTGCAGGCACTGTACCACGTGGGTGCACTTACATACATGCAGGCAATACACTCATACACATAAAATAAAAGTAATATATAAAATAAAATAAAAATAAAAAATTCAACATGCAGTGTTACCATAACTTTTTGAAGTAGCTCTCTACTTTTCTGTTTTTAGGTTTTTCGTTTTTTATTTTAATATCTGCTAGCACCATCAGAACAAAACTCTGCAGAGGGTTTTACAAGACTCTGTGCAGACTTTTTGAATATATATTGTTATGTTTATAATTTTAGCTATTTAGAATGTTGAAGCATTTCCGTGATCAATTCTATATTTGAATTTATGATCCCAGCCTTCATTATACATAGCATACAGTTTTTTTCTGAACAAAAGGCAGGAACCGTTGCCTTCCTGTCGTGTGACTGCCTAGGTTCTAATGGAAGAAAGGAAGGTGATAGACATGTGTTCTCAATCAAGAAATGATGCTTGTGTGTTTCAGTTAACACACTGAAATGACAACATTTTGTGGGGTTTGTTGTATTCATATAGCTAACATCCATCACCATACACATATACCATACACACATACACCATACACTTTAAGTCTCCTAAAAAAAGAAACACTATACGTATTACCAGACACTCATGGTTTCCCCCAAGTGAATTCTTTTTTCTTCTTGTCTCTTGTATTTTATCCTTTTACAGTATGCATGTTTAAAACATAATCATGGGAATGGAGAGATGGGTCAGAGGTTAAAACCACAATCTGCTCTTGCAGAGGACCCAGGTTTTGTTCCCAGTATCCACATGGTGCCTAACAACTGTTGATAACTCCAGTTCCAGGGGATCTGATGCCCTCTCCTGATCTCTGTTGTCATTGCATGACATGGGTGCACTTAACATGCAGGCAATGCACTCATACACATAAAATAAAAATAATAAATATTTTTTTTAATTAGAAGAAGCATTTCATTCCAACAGCATTAACCTATTCAATAACATTTTTCTGAGCTAGGGTACATCTCTTTCAAAACTGGCTGTACATTTCTAGGTTTACAGATGAATTATTACCCTTATATAATCTTTTACTCATTATAAACTCTATAAGACATAAAATTAAATGAG
>NW_008353490.1:5087671-5088109 GCF_000622305.1 Nannospalax galili
ATACTTTTATTTCTTTCTTAATTTCTCTTTTGACCCATTCATCATTCAGGAGTGTGTTGTTTAATCTCCATGTGTTCATGTGGTGCTTAGGCTTTCTTCCTGTGTTGATTATAAACTTTATTGAATTGTGGTCTGATAAGAATGCATGGAACATTTCAGTCTTTTTGTATTCAGTGAGGTTTGTTTTGTGCCCCAGTATATGGTCGATTTTGGAGAAAGTTCCATGGGGTGCTGATTAGAATGTATGTCCTTTGGTGCTTGGGTGGAATACTCGGTAGATGTCTGTTAAGTCCATTTAATATTTGGTATTGTTTAATTCAAATGTCTCTCTGTTAACTCTCTGCCCTATTGACCTATGTAATGGGGACAGTGGGGTATTTAAGTCCCCTACAATTAACGAGTTGGGATTAATCTGGGTCTTAAAGTCCTGTAGTATTG
>NW_008353490.1:5088392-5088665 GCF_000622305.1 Nannospalax galili
TGGGTTTTGTTTCTTAATCCATTCACCTAGTCTGTGTCTTTTGACTGGGGAGTTCAGTCCGTTAATATTTAAAGTTGTTAATGAAAGATGAGTATTGAATCCTGTCAATTTTTTTTTCTGTTTACATTTGTGATATAGCTGTACCTTTCCACAGGTATACCCTCGTTGGAATTCTTTCACCATCCCCTTGGGTATAGTCATTCCTTTCTTCAGCTCTTTGTATTGCTCCCAGAACTCTCTGAAGGGCTGGTTTTGTGGACAAGAATTCCTTCA
>NW_008353490.1:5089504-5111816 GCF_000622305.1 Nannospalax galili
GTTTTCAGACTTTCTCCTTGGGTCTGGAATCTTCTAAGAATGATTTTGACCTCAGGAATTTGGGGGTTGGACTGACCTGAGATCCTGGCCGTGGCCGTGCCACCCAGGGATGCAAAGGCTGATGGGGTGGGAATAAGCCCCAAGATTTCCCAGGGAGTGGATTGAGTACCTGGGTTGTACTGGATGCAAAGGATCAGGCAGAGGAAAGGTAAGCCTCGGAGCCCCAGAAAGAGGCTGTCAAGCCCCAGAAAGAGGCTGGTGGGTGTTGCAGGACCAGGGAAGTAGAGGGAGGTGAGGGTGGGGCCAGGTGCAGAAGCAGTGCTCCTGGGGCCCAAGGGAGGCACTAAGTTGGTCTGGGTGAAAAAGATCAGGAAGCAACACTGGCTCCCCCGGTGTCTGGGGCCCCAAGACTAGGAGTCGCACAGGGCCCAAACTAGGAGTAGAGGACAGCGGGGGAGATGGAAGGGTGAACGCGGCTGGGGGAGTCAAGGAGCGGAGGGCTGCGCGATAGACTTACCCCAAGAGAGGCCTGAGGGCAGAAGCTGTTTTTTTTTTTTAAAAAAGCCGAAAGCATTTTATTTTGCACACACTAAACATTTTTTCCAGTTAATTAATTATTTGATAACCACATACTTAGAAGCATTTCATTACAACAGCATTGACATATTCAATAAAATTTTCCTGAGCTAAGGTGCATCTCTTTCAAAACTGGCTCTAAATTTTTAGGTTTACAGTTGAAGTATTACAGTTATACAATATTGTAATCAGTATAAACCCTATAAGACATAAAATTAAATGAGGTTTTGCCTTTAAAAAAGATCTCCATTTCATTATTAAAATACACAGCTTCATGCAGAAAAATTCATTTGCAGTACAATTGACATTAACGTGTTTGCACATGCATTACTAATCTATATGTATCTGATCATTACTAGTGACAGTCGGTTACTTTCTGAGCTCCTTAGTATCTAAGAATGGATATAAAGTCATCAGGTAGATTTCAATGGTAATGTTTTTCACATCTAATTATTATGTTTTAGTCATTATTTTTTATATTTTTAATAAATACATGATTAGAAGAAGCATTTACAGATTTAACATATTCAGTAAGACACTCACGAGCAAGAGTACATCTCTTTCACAAGTGGGTGCAAGTTTCTAGGTTCACAATTGAGTTAATACAGTTACACAATATTGAACTCAGTATAAGCCCTGTAGGACATAAAATTGAATGAGTTTTTTAACCTTTAAAAAAGATCTCCATTTCGTTTTAGAATATATTGTTCCTTGCAGAAAGACTCATTGTTTTTGCTACTAACACTGAGATGTTGGCACATGCATCTCTAATCTGTATGCATCTGACAATTACTAGTCATAATCTGTTGCTCTTGGATCCTTGGCACCTGTGTATGTCTATGATGTCATCGAGTAGATTTCAATGGTAATTTTTATCACCTCTACTAATTAGCATGATGTAAATTTCCATGCTTCCTCCTCAAATATAATACATTTTTAAAAATTCGTTGATTTTTTTTTATGTGTGTGTACATCACACAGAACATCCCAAACCATCTTATTCAACTATACACCCGATTCTCAGATGGTACCCTCCCATAGCCTCCCTCCCCCAACTAGAGCCCTTATACTATGATATCCCTGCTCCTGTCTACTGTGTTGTTGGCACCCTAGCCAGTCCCCACTATTTGCCCTTCTGGTGGATCTAGTCAGCCTATCTTGAGGTCTTTGTTTTAGGAGGGTCAGCTGTTCCTCTTCTATCAGCAATCAGTTGTCAATACTCCTTTAGATAAGATTAGGGTCTACTGTTCATTTTCCTAGTTCTATGCTGGATTACTATTTAGGAGTCTCTTTGGTAACCCTGGCCAACAACTCATAAGAAGGTATCTCCTATCTGGCATTATTGCTTGTTATGTAGCCTTTAGCTATGCATATGGACTCTTAAGAAATTATATTGACCCCTTTTATCTTTGGCTATACTTTCCCGTTGGATGCTTAAGGCCATAGAATTGGCCCAGATAAAGCAATTTATTTTTACTCTTAAGGTCATTTGAGGATCTGTTCCTCAAAGGTCACATGGGCTTGGGAGGAGCCCCTGGCTCCTTTCTTTTACCAGTTTCCCCTATGTGAAGATAAGTCAAAGGTCCTGCTCCATCATGGTTGGCTTTGCTTGGAAGCATGGAGTAAATGATTCCTCTGCGTTGACCCTCCTCTTTGTAGACTGGACACTGGTTCAAGTCCATCTCATGGGGTCTCCTCAGCCCCTTGACTAAGAGGACAGGTGACCCATCACAAATTGCAGGACAGTTTGAGAGATGCTCATAATCCCCTGGAACTAGTCGACCTAGGAGGGCAAGGAGCAAAAACTGTCCTTTATGTCCCTCTGACCAAATTAGTATAGGCCTCAAAGTATGTCTGTTAAACATCTAAGACGGTTAGTTCCACCAGTCTGGTACTTTTAATTACTGTGTGTCATGTAGATAAATCTTGGGCAAAGACCAATTGTTTTCAGATAAACCTTACCTAGACATATATTTCTTCATCTGCTATGTATAATTTGTCAGTAGGTTGTAGGAGTAATATGGTTCCCTCTGGTTTTCAAAACTAGCTAGGCATTATTTATCTCTTGCATTTTATCACCCCTCCATCATGGTTTTCCCACTTAAGGTACCCCCATTCTCCCCCTTTCTCCCTTAATAATAACCTTCTCCTATGGTCCTACCTCTCTTGAGCTCCTTCTTTACCCTTTATCCCCTAGGTTCCTTGTATACCCTTCCCTCCCCCCACCCTTAAACTAACCCAAGTTTTATCCATATCTTCCTTATTAATGTCTGTTCCCTACTGTTCTTCTCTTGCAGGTTCTTTCTTTTCCTTTACCTCCCTGGTTCCTTTCCAATCCTGGTTCCTGTACTTATGTCTGGTTACATACTCACTTATCAGGGTTTGGTTTTAGGATCCACATATGAGGGAGAACATATGTCGATTTTTTTTTCTGAGTCTGTGTTATTTCACTTAGTATAACAGTTTCTAGTTCCATCCATTTACCTGCAAACTTAATGATTTCATCTTTCTTTATTGTCGAATAATACTCCATTGTATAAATGAACCACATTTTCATTATCCACTCGTCAACTGGTGGAACACTTAGCTATTGTGAAAAGAGCAGCAACAAACATGGATGTACAAGTGTCTCTGCAATAGGACGAGTTCTTGGGTATATGCCAAGTAGTGGTATAACTGGATCAAATGGTAGGTTCATTTGTAGTTTTTTAAGAGTTCTCCACACTGCATTCCATAGGGGTTGAACCAGTTTGCAGCCCCAACAGCAGTGGATGAGTGTTCCCCTTTTCCCACATTTTCTCCAACATTTGGTATCATTTGTTCTCTTGATCTTAGCAAGTCTGACTGCGGTAAGATGAAATCTTAAAATGGTTTTAATTTGCATTTCCCTAATTATTAGTGATTTGAACGTCTTTTAAGATGCTTCATAGCCATCTTTACTTCTTCTTTTGAGAACTCTCTGTTCAACTCCTTAGTCCGTCTCTCAATTGGATTGCTTCTTCTCTTGATTCTCTGTTTTTTGAGTTTGTTACATATTTTGGATATTAAACCTCTGTCAGATGTGTCGCTGGTAAAGATTTTCTCCCATTCTGTGGGTTTCCTGTTCGCTTCCCTGGTTACCTCCTTTGATGTACAGAAGCTTTTGGTTTAATGATGTCCCATTTGTTAATTCTTGCCCTTCTTTCCTCAGCAATTGATATCCAGTTTAGAAAATCCTTTCCTACAGCTATACCTTGTAAGTTTTTCCCAATGTTTTCTTCTAACAGTTTCAGAGTTTCAGGCTTTACATTGAGGTCTTTGATCCATTTGGAATTGACTTTTGTGCTGGGTGAAAGATATGGGTTTAGTTTCATTCTTCTACAGGTGGAGATCGAGTTTTGCCAGGACCTTTTGCTGCGCATGCTGTCTTTCCTCCACTGAATATTTTTGGCCCCTTTGTCAAATATCAGGTGGCTGATATTGAATGTACTCATATTTGGGTCTTCAGTTTTGTTCCATTGATTTATGGGTCTATATTTGTACCAGTGCCATGTTGTTTTTTATGACTATAGCTCTGTAATAGAGCTTAAAATCCAGTGTAGTAATCCCCCAGGCATTGCTCTTAGTGCTCAGGGTTCTTTTGGCTATCCTAGGTCTTTTGTGCTTCCATATGGAACTTAGGATGGTTTTTTCCAATTCTGTGAAAAATGTCATTGGGATTTTGATTGGCATTGCGTTGAATCTATAAATGACTTTTGATAGGATGGTCATTTTCACAGTATTAATTCTTCCAATCCATGAGCATGGAGGTCCTTCTGTCTTCTGATGTCTTCCTCAGTCTCTTTCTTTAATGATTTAAAATTTTCATTAGCTCTTTAATGTCTTTGGTCAGGTTTATTCCAAGGTATTTTATTTTTTTTTGTGGCTATTTTTTGTGGATTAATTTTGTAACCTGCCACTTTACTGAGCGTGTTAATAATTTCTAGGAGTTTTCCGGTGGAATTTTTGGCATCTCTTAGATAGTATAATATATCATCTGCAAAAAGGGATACTTTGATCTCTTCTTTTCCAATTATCACTCCTTTAATTTCCTGTTCTTATTGCTCTTGCAAGAGTTTCAAGCACTATGTTAAAGAGAAGTGGAGATCGTGGACAGCTTTGTCTGGTTCCTGATTTCAACAGGAATGTGTTCAGTTTTTCTCCATTTAGAATGATGTTAGCTTTGGGTTTGTTGTATATGGCTTTAATTATGTTGAGGTATGTTCCCTTCAGTCCAGTTCCCTCTAGGACTTTGAACATAAATGTGTGTTGAATTTTGTCAAAGGCCTTCTCTGCAACTGTTGAGATCACCATGTGGTGCTTGTCTTTGAGCCCATTTATATGATTTATGATGTTTATTTACTTCCGTATATTGAACCATCCCTACATCTCTGGGATAACGCCAACATGATCATGGTGGATGATCCTTTCGATGTGTGTCTGTATGCGGTTTGCAAGTATTTTGTTGAGATTTTTGCATCTATGTTCATTAAGAATATGGGTCTATAGTTTTCTTTTTTTGGTTGTATCTTTACCTGGCTTTGGTATTAGAGTGATGCTGGCTTCCTAGAAGGACTTTGGAAGTTCTCCCTCCATTTGTATCTTTTTGAATAAATTAAGTAGTATTGGATGTAGATCTTTAAATGTCTGATAAAATTCTGCTGTAAATCCATGTGGTCCTGGGCTTTTTTAGGTTGGGAGGTTTTGTATTACTGTTTCAATATCTTTTTGTGTTTTAGGTCTGTTTAAGCTGTTAATCTCTTCTTGGTTTAGTTTTGGTGGTTCCTATGCCTTTAGATATACATCCATTTCTTTTAGGTTTTCAAATTTAGTAGGATATAGGTTTTTAAAGTATTCCCTTAAAATGTTCTGTATCTTTCTGGTGTCTCTTGTGATGTTTCCCCTTTCATCTCTGATTTTGTGGATTTGGATTTGCTCTTTCTTTCTTTTGGTTAACTGGGATAAGGCTCTGTCTATCTTGGTTAGCTTTTCAAAGAACCAGCTCTTGGATTCATTGATTCTTTGTATTGCTGTCTTTGTTTCTATTTCATTAATTTCTGCTCTGATTTTTGTTATTTGTTCTTGTCTGCTGCTTTTGGGTTTCATTTGATGTTGTTTTTTAAGTGTGTTGAGTTGCAACATTAACTCATTTATTTGTGTTCTTTCCGATTTTTTGGTGTAGGCACTTAGAGCTATAAACTTCCCTCTAAGGACCACTTTCAGTATGTCCCAGAGGTTTTGTTCTGTTATGTTGTCCTTTTCATTTATATCCAGGAATACTTTTATTTCTTTCTTAATTTCTCTTTTGACCCATTCATCATTCGAGAGTGTGTTGTTTAATCTCCATATGTTCATGTCGTGATTAGGGCTTCTTCTGGTGTTGATTGTAAGCTTTTGCATTGTGGTCTGATAAAATGTATGGAATTATTTCAGTCTTTTTGTTTTTGTTGAGCTTTGATTTGTGCCCCAGTATATGATCGATTTTGGAGAAGGTTCCATGGGGTGCTGAGTAGAAAGTATGTCCTTTGGTGCTTGGGTGGAACACTTGGTAGATGTTTGTTAAGTCCATTTGATATATGACATTGTTTAATTCAGATGTCTCTCTGTTAACTCTCTGCCCTGTTGACCTATCTAATGGAGACAGTGGGCTATTCGAAGTCTTCTACTATTAATGAATTGGGATTAATCTGGGTCTTAATGTCCTGTAGTATTGTTTTTATGAAGTTGGGTGCACCAGAGTTTGGTGAATATATGTTCATTATTGTAATATCTTCTTGATTTATTGTTCCTTTGATCAGAATGAAGTGGCCCTCTTGATCTCTTCTGATTAGTTTTAGTTTAAAGTCTATTTTGTCAGATATAAAATTGCTATACCTGCTTTTTTCTTAGTACCATTAGTTTGGTATATTTTTTTCCATCCTTTCATTTTAAGATAGTTTCTATCTTTGAAAGTGAGATGGATTTCTTGCAGACAACAAAAGGATAGGTTTTGTTTCTTAACCCATTCACCTAATCTGTGTTTTGACTGGGGAGGTCAGTCCGTTAATATTTAAAGTTATTAATGAAAGATGAGTATTGAATCCTGTCATTTTTATTTCTGTTATGTTCATGATGTAGCTGTACTTTTCCACAGTTATATCTTCACTGCATTTCTTTCCACAACACCTTGAATATAGTCATTCCTTTCTTCAGCTCTTTGTATTGTTTCCAGAACTCTCTGAAGGGCTGGTTTTGTGGACATGAATTCCTTCAGTCTGTTTATGTCATGGAAGATTTTTCTTTCCCCTTCGACTATAATAGACATTTTGGCTGGGTATAGTAGTGTGGTTTGTCATGTTTTGTCATTTAGAACTGGGAATACTTTAGTCCAGGCTTTTCTGGCTTTCATAGTTTGCACTGAAAGTCAGCTGTAATCCTGAAGCGTTTTACTTTATATGTGACTTGTTGTTTCCCTTTTGCAGCTTTCAGTATTGTCTCTCTCTCTCTCTCTCTCTTTTGTTTACGTTTAGTGTTTTTACTACGGTGTGCTGTGGAGAGTTTCCTTTCTGGTCCTGTCTGTTTGGTGTTCTATATGCTTCTTGTATTTGTATGGGCATGTCTTTCTTTAATTTTGGGAAATTTCCTTCCACGATTCTGTTGAAGATCTGGTCCATGCTGTTATCTTGGAATTCTTCTCCTTCCTGTATGTCTATGATTTGTAAGTTTGGTCTTTTTATGATGTTACAGAATTCCTGCATATTCCATTCTTATGATTTCTTAAATTTTTCATACTCTTTGCTTGAGAGGCCTAGTTCGTCCACTTTGTCTTCCAGTCTTGATATTCTGTTTTCCATTTCGTTCGTCCTATTGGTGAGGCGTTCTCCTGTCGTTTCTAATTGGCTTACTGAGTGTTTCACTTCCTTTTTCATTGCAGCCTCATTATTCTTCAATATTTCTAGCTCTTTTCTGAATTCATCCAGAAGTTTATCCCTATCTTCCTCAGTTCTTTGATTTCTTTTTGTATTCTTTAAATTCACTGAATTCTTTTATTATGTTTATAGTTGTTATTTTGAGTTCCATGTCCTGCATTATCTCTAGGGGATCCTTATTGTACTCCTCTAGAGAACTCTTGGTATTTGTTTGGGATATGTTTTTTTGGTTTTTCATGTTATTATTTTTTCCCTGTGATTTTGACATGTGAATTTCTTCTGTAGTTTCTGATTCTTGTGCGAGACTAAATGCTTCATGTTTAGGTCTGCTTCTTTTTGTGAACTTTATGTGTCTTTGTGGTGTACTTTTTGGGCATGAAAGGCTGGTTCCTCTAAGCTTCCAGTTCTCTGTTTTGATTTTATATTGGACCTGCCAGATTGCTTTTGTCTTCAGGAGTTCCCACAGAGGCCCAAGTCAGATGAGGATCAGATGCTCTCAGGCCTTCTTGTAAGGTCTGGATCCCTCCAGGGTAGATTTTGGCCTCAGGAATTTGGGGGTTGGACTGGCCTCGGAGCTGGGCCCAGGAAAGATGCTGGTCTAGGGCAGCTGGTAGTCATGCCTCCCAGAGATGCAAAGGAAGATGGGGGTGGCCGGCAGTCCCAAGGGCCCCTGTGGACTGTACTGAGGAGCTGGGTTGGTGTGGATGCAAAGGACCAGGAAGAGGAAAGGTCAGCCCATGTGTCCAGGATAGAGGCTCGTAAGTTGTGCAGACCCAGGGAGGCAGATGGAGATGAAGGCAGGGCCAGGCTCAGAAACAGTGCTCCTGGGGACCTGAGAAGGAACTGAGTTGGTCTGGATGCACAGGATCAGGAAGCAGTGGTGGTTCCCCAGGTTTCTGGAGTGCCAAGACAAGGAATGGGACAGGACCCAGGATAGGAGGAGAGAGTGGCGGGCGTGATGGGAGGGTGAGTAAGGCTGGGGGAATCAAGGGGTGGAGGGCCAATGGACCTACCCAGGAGAGAGAAGCCTAGGCGGTCAGAGAGAGGCCTGAGGGTCCTGTGGGCCCAGGGAAGCATAGTGCTAAATAAAATATTTTTTAAAAACATAATCAGTACAGTACTAATTGTCATAATAGTTTTGTGCAGTTTTTTCCCACAACATCAGTAAACTGATGAATTTAGGGGGTATCTGTAGTGCTTTTGAAAATGATTTTGGGATCTACAGAAGTGAAGAAATACTTTGGAATAGTTCACCAACTGTTTACAGACTTCAGAAAATAGTCTTCTTCCTTTTTACTAACAGAAGCAGACATTTGTATCATCAGATTCATGTATTTTCCTATATTACATCAGCATTATTCTAGGGATATTTATATAATCTAAGAGGTTTTGCAGTCCTGCTTTTCTGTTCAATGTGCTCAGCGTTTTTCAGTATGAAAGCTCCTGCTGTGATATACTTGAACACAAATTGGTTTTCCAAACTGAAAACCTAGATTCACATTCTACCTTAACCATTTACTAGACTATAACTTAAGTCAACTTTTCTTTGTTCTAGTCCTTTTTATGTCACTATGTAAAACATCTGAAAGAAGCAATATTAAAGGAGGAAAGATTTATTTCACCTCACAGTTTCAGAGCTTTAAATGTTCAAGGTTGTCTGGATTCAGTGCCTTGGACCTAAGATGAGGCACAACATAATGGCAGTGGGGATATGGTCAGGAAGAAGAGACGAGACAGGAAGGGGGCAGAACAAAGTAGAATCCCAAGGACACACTCTCAGTGACCCAGGCGGATCTCAACCTTCCAGAATGTCTCACAGCACCTTCCAGGATAGCACACAAGTCTGTAGAAGGCACTTCATCTCCAAGCATAACAATTACCTTACTAGTTCTCAGTGGCTAAGGTGCTGTTGTCACCTTCAGCAGCAGTGGTGGTGTGTGGCACACATTGGTGCTTTTCCTCTTCTGTTGATTGTTGATTAGCAGAGAGAATTCATATGCAAAGGAGATTTGGTAGTGTTATAAAAGAAATAAGCTGTGTGTTTATATATCAACTGTCTTATGTTTATTATGTGTAAACTCTAAGAGACATTTAACACCCATCTTGACAACACCCTGGCCCAGAGCAGGCTGAAATGAACTGCATAAAGCTCTGTAGTTCTGATTCTTTTTTTAAAAAATTTCCTTTAGTGATGGTATTTGGATTGTTTTTTTTTTTTTTTTTTTACTACATAAATTGCTAAAGTATATTTGGCAAATAAAGAGAATCCGGCATTGTAGTATTAGCTGCATTAACATTTGATATGCTCCTTTCTACTCTTTTGTTTCCCCCTGGGCATAGAGTAATTTAATTTTGTTTGCTTTTATCATTCTGACTGTACTTAGAGGGCATGCATGTTTGATGAAGTCTGTGCATGGAGGGAAGGTGGCAGAAGCTCCCCCAAAAGAATATCTGGTTTCTGGTATGGGGCTGTTCCTATGATCCAGGGTTCTCCCCTTCACCTGCATTTCTGTATCCTCCACGTCAAGAGGAAAGGACACTCCTGACCCCATCTGGAATTCTGTTCTTCAAGACATGTTCATTCACTTTGCCTTGCTCAGAGGTTATTTATCCAGATTCTCTTGTGAGTGCATAGATGGGGATTTATTCAGTCTATTTCTAACATTGCTTGCTACCTCTACATGTAAATGATAACATAGCTAGTATAAAACTGTGATCTATAACCATCCTCATCTTCTTGACTAATATTCCATGAAAAATAAGCATCATGATTTAACTGGGTATTAGACACCAAGGTGATTCCAAACCTTTGTACCATGTGGTGCAGCATGAGATATTTCCACTGACTATCCTTTCCCAACCTCATGTGTTCATGAAATCTTTCTTCAAATAATGACTTGCAGAGCTCTGTTCTTCAGTTGTCCCTTTAGGAAGTGTTGATAAGCAGGTCACTCTATTTTCTTCTGGCATTTTATTTTAGTCTGTAGAAAATCTGAGTCCTGCCTGGTTTTTTTGTTCCTCATCACTAGCTTATATTTGTATAGCATCTTCTTTATGACTGTTCTAAAAATTGCAAAGGCAGACAAAAACGTCTGTGCATATGTATAGTCAGAAAACATGTAGCTTGCCGTGTCAGATGCAAAGGTGCAGCAGGAATGCAGGGGCAGACAGAGCAGCTTGCCTCAAGAGCTGCATCCCAGGTCTTGCTCTGTATGAAGATAACAGGTAAAAGAGCCCTTTTCTATTTTCAGTGGCCAGTGGGCATGTAATATGTGGGCCCTCAGTTATATTATCCAGTCTGCCTTCTGAAAGTGTACCACCACCACCATAGACAAGCCAGTACACCAACGTATGGCCCTAATGTGGGCAGGACAAGGAACTGTTCCTAGCTGCACTTCTGTCTTCAGACTGCTTGAGTATCTTAAGTGGAAGCAGCTCGCACTGGCAGAACTTAAAAGCCAAGGGTCTTTGTTTTCTAAGTATTCTGAACTCAGTGTCTTTCCATTTGTTCTACTCTTCATTGGTGCTGGGTGTATTCCCTCTGGGTAAGCAAACACCTTCTCTGCCCTCAGTGGCACCAGAATAATTTGTTATTAACCTACAGAACTTAAGATTTTCAGCTTCTATACTGTGTCAGAGGTAGCTAATGTGAGATAATGATATTGATTTGACCTAATTCAATTTACTTCACTTTCTTAATAGGTCTAACTGTGCTGAGAATATCCGCAAACACATTTTACACACTGGCAAACACGAAGGCGTCAAGATGTACAACTGCCCAAAATGCGACTATGGAACAAATGTCCCAGTGGAATTCCGAAACCACTTGAAAGAACAGCATCCTGACATTGAGAACCCTGACCTCGCGTACTTGCATGCTGGTAAGGATGGAAACTATAACAGATCTTATTTCATCCACCCCAGTGGTCATGATGCTGTTGGACAACACTGTAACTTATTCCAGTGAGTGCAGTGTATGATGGAGTCTGCTTCTGGCCCTCTACAAAAGCTCATCTCACTCTCGCCACTCTGCTGTAGAAACAGTCCTTTCACCCATGTACACATCTGATGGTATTATTATCCTGGGATAACAAAGTCAGTAGCGAATATTTAAATCATAGTAAAACTAATAGAGTTCATTGAGCTTCATATTTTTATTAGTTGGAAAAATGTAACTTTTTCAATATGTTTGTGGCTTTTTTTTTTTATTCGTTTTTTGGGTTTTTTTTTTGTTTGGTTGGTCTTTTTTGTTTTGAGACAGGGTCTCCCTATAGCCCCATCTGGCCTAGAACTCACTATGTAGACCAAGCTGGATTAAAGATGTGCGCCACCACACCTGGCTGTGGTTTAAAATTTTATGCCTTATATTTTGTACTACTGTTTTCCTTTTAAAAAACTGAAAATGAGCAGAATGCAACTGAGGAAGTAACTCCAGCAGCTCAAGGTTCTCACTTTCTAGAAGTGAGGAGAAATGTGCCTGGTGATGGTGCAGATACCATATTGTTCTTGCCAGGCATGATGGAAGATATTAGATAGAGCAACAATCACAGGTGAAACAAACTGACTCCTGTCACTCAGCTTTCCGTGTAACTGAAAAATGTCCCTGAGTATAGCATCTTCCAGAATGACAAGGAAACATTGTGTTAATTGCATGAGGGTTCTGTTTAAGGACGTATCTAACCCTAAAGTCAATTTAAAGAAGTTTCCTCTGATGTGACACTGATAGCACCATTTGCCAACACTGCTAGTGGATCCTGGTCTGCTAAAAATGGTATCTGGTCACCTCTGCCTCTTTCTTCGGCTATGCTTTCTTCTGGCATAGTTGCTTTGCCAAGTCTGGGATTTCTTAGGTATTCATCTATGAGGAAGCCAGGGAACAGGACCGTTAGTAGAGCTGTTAGGTCAGGGTGCTCCGTGGGTAGGATTGTAGGCAGGGGTGGTGAAAATGAACTCCATCTTTGTGAAAGCCTAAGGAAGTCCAACTACAAACACAAGGCTGTTCTCAAAGTATGCACTTGTGCATATGATCACATTGGTGAGTAATATTAATTAGACTGATATTTTAAGACATCTGACAACATGTGAATATACCTAGGTTGATGCTCTTGTGTTTTATTTTTTATTCAGACTTCTCAATTTTAAATCATTCATGGCCGGGCGTGGTGGCGCATGCCTGTAGTCCCAGCACTTGGGAGGCAGAGGCAGGCGGATCTCTGTGAGTTCAAGGCCAGCCTGGTCTACATAGTGAGTTCCAGGACAGCTGGGGCTACAGGGAGACCCTGCTTCAAACAAACAAACTAACAAACAAACCAGCTGCAATGAGAAAAAAAAAATGAAAAAAAAAAAATCATTCATATGATCCATGTTTTGAAATAATGGTAGGATGCCTAATATAGTTATCTCTGTTACACACAGGACTGTTAGGGCACAAACAAAAGCAAAGGTCTCTACTTTTCCCATTTTAACCACGTTATTATACTACAAGCTTTCAAAATGGTTTATTAGCTATAACTAATTCACATAAATAGATAAAGTACAGTTGGACTATCCTGGCCACCCTACGTGTGGTCTCTTCAGCAGCAAGAAAGCAGCACAGGGAAATACTGCTCTAGGAAGAGGGGTGAATATATGTACTACTCTGCCTGGAGGGTCAACAGAGCTCTCTCTGCCAGTTGCAGTTGTTCTTCTGCTTCCCAGAGGCAGACTGGCCTCTCTGTCTCCTTGGCATTGTCCCAATTAGATGGGCTATCTACCTGAGGTCAAGTTCCAGACAAACAACAAAGATAAGGGGAAGCTCATTGTAGACAGGAGCTTTGTGTCCATTTATGTACTGGACTAAAAGGGCAGACTGCACATTCTCTGTGCTAGTGACACCAAATGCTGCTTGGTGAGAGACTTTGAAGTCCTGTTGGCTGTGGGACAAAGTTTTAAAAAAAATTCATCCTACTTTCTTGTGAGGCTCTTGAGTGGATTGGCCAGGTTTTCTCTTTAAATTAGTGTACTTGTATTAGGAGCATTTTTCTACATGAATCATACAGAGTAGCCAAGTGTTTTCACAGCAGGAGTCTGTGTGACACATGAGGCTATTGACTGTCAGTTCTCTGTGCATGACAATAACTCTCTCAGTCATATTTTGCTTTGATGTTTTTAGCTCATTAAGGAAAAACTGTTAAAAAGTGAAGATTTTCAACTGATTTTTTATAAACCTTGTAATTCTGAATCATCTGTGGTATATAATAGTATGATATTTGAATCACACTGTACCTGCTCTGATCCATGACGATGAGTGGTGGCATCAGGTAAACAACAATGGAACTCTAGTATCCTGAAGTGGCAGAAGTCAAGGGGGTTGGTCTTTATGGATGTTCTTAGCTCCTTTCTCTAAAATTTGTATTATCAGTGGACTAAGGGTTTGGTAAGCCACAGTTCATTGAAGTATGTTATGCAGTTCTTTTAATGAAAGCTTGATTATGCCCACCTTCACCCCTGTTTGCTTTTTGATTTTGTTTTTTGTTTTTTTGTTTTGGTTTTTTTTTTTTTTTTTTTTTTGTTTTTTTGTTTTTTTTTTTTTTTTTTTTTGGTTCTGATAGAAGGTGCTGCTAAGATATCTAAAAGCGCATTTGATGGAAATCAAATAAATCACAACGGTAAAAAAATGACCACAAATAGTGTGGTTTATGGTGTTTTAAATTTTAGTTGAGGTAGTGTTTTTAATCTTATCTATTGAAATAGGCATATTTTTATTTAAGAGCAGTTAGTTCTGCAGAAGTTTTTGATCGTGCATTTCTTCCTGGGTCTACCCTGGTATGGGCCATACTATAGAGGTGATATAATATGCAGAGTATCCCCTACTATGGGCATACTATAGGGGTGATAATATAAATAGACCTCCCTGGTAACCTGATTCAGTTTCCAGTGCCACTTTATAAGATTGGGCAAATTTGAACATAGATGAGGTTCAAATTCCTTCTCAATGAATTTGAAGTTGAATGAATTGTGCCTAGTCTTCCTGGCTCTGTCTGTCTTTCTACAGGCTTGGACTTTGGGTAGGAAAAGTAGTAAGTTTATCATTCCTCTAAGATTCAGTAGTGACCTCCACTGCACAGTGTTGTCTGATCTGAATGAGTCACACTGTGCAAACTGTCTAACCTGGTGACACTTTGCATAAGTAGCTGCTTGGTTTGTTTCTTCAGTTTGACAGAAGTTTGTTATTGTTTTTTTAATTCCTTTCAGGAACTAGTAGAATTATTTTCATACTGTTTTTCCATTTGTTTGTTTTTAATCCTGTTTTAATAAACTGTTAGTGGAAAACTTTAATAGACATTTCCTATTACTGTAGATTAGTGTGTTTTCACACAGTAATATGATTTAATTCTGTTCATTTTGGCTTTTACATATCTTAAAGGTGTCACTAGGTACTTAGAACATTATTATGCTCATGTACATAAACTCACTCATGATGAGGGACATGTGTGTATCCTTTATAATTATGGCATGTTCCTTCTGTGTCTTACAGCAGTACCTCTTGCCATAATTCTGTCTTTCATGTTAGTCTAGCCACACTGGCTAACCCATATGCAGCATGTAGTTGTATGTTATTAATCTGGTGGGTCAGTGGTTATTTTTACATAAAATACTGCCTTTTACTTAGCATTTATATTTAATATAATTATTGATATATTCACTATAGTAAAAAACAAAACTACCAGGCAACAGTAGGCTATAAATCTCCTACTCATATCACTGGATGGACTAAGCCAGACATAAAAAAGTCTGTTATGAATAATCCCACTTGTATGAATGTAAACAGAGGCAGGATTGACCTCTGACTTTAGAATCAGAGTGTGTTTTCTCTTCTGAGAATCAGTTGCTAGAATAAAGCCCAGTGGTCCTTTGCTCATTCTGTTTCTTAACTGTAGGATTGGGTCAGACTTATGTTCAGCTAGAGAAAAATTTCCCAGAACTCTCCAATGAGCTGTGGTCTTTCTGTACCTGATTAAAGAAGCATACTGTCCACTTGTAGATTTCTAAAGGGGTGCACTTAGAGCTTTTGAGCTAGTGGGATGAGGTATTATATCAGTCCCCACAAAATTGACATCAGATTAAAAGTGGTCAGAATTCTTTGGTCATCATGTATTACTTTTTTTTATTATTTTGTGAAATCCATTCCCTCTCAAAAATTACTTTGTCTTTTATCTCTACAGTCTTAACATTTGCACTTCTGCTAACTTCTTAGCCATTAATCCACTACACTTTGAGAAAGAATCAGGGACGCAATTCAGTGACCACTCTGACTTCATGCATTAGTCTCTTTTCAGTGGTTATGATTTAGGATGCTATAAACACTTCTCAGAAAAGGGGGATGATGACAGAGAAAGTCACTAGAGGGGACAGAAAGCTTGCTATGGTTTAGGCCTGAGAAGACTTTTTTTTTAACTTTTAAAAAACTTTATTGAGAATTTCATACATACATATAAGGTGTTTTGATCAAATCCATGACCACTCCCTCCCCTCCAACACCTCCCATATCTCACCATCACTTTTTTCTGACTTTGTGTACTCACTCCTTTCTTCTTTCTTTCTTTCTTTCTTTCTTTCTTTCTTTCTTTCTTTCTCCTTCGAGCACCACACTGAGCACCAGTTGCCTTTTCTTTCTTTTCTTTCAGCGGGGCTTTTTGCTACTCTAAAACTACCCCCTCTGAAGAGGTAACCCTAAAATCTTTTAGGAATTAGATAAGGGCTCCCGAATACTTGTGACATTTTTGGCCTTTGGAACAGATTATTTTGCTAAGAGGCCCAAGGACATTTTGACTTTTAGCTAAGAAACTGGCTACTTTTCTTTGGGGTCTTTTTTACCCTGTCTAGCCAGTTCCTACCTCCTATTCTTATCACACCATCCTCTGAAGAGGTTACCCAAATTGCCAGTAAGGAATAGGGAGGCAGACTGCTCTGGCTTCTTCCATGCTGAATGCAGGGTGAGACAATTGGAGTACCCCTTCAGTGGGTCTATCTAAAAGACTCCCAAATTGCATAACTCTTATCTCTAAGGGGAAAAGAAAGTCCTTGAATCCTGAATAGGAGATGTGAAGGAGAAGTAAAAGCAAGAGTAATTAGCATTACAAGTTCTAGACAGGGAACTAGAAAAAAGTCTGAACAGGGCAATTTTCAAATGTTCATATGAGAGTCCACTGGAATTTCTTGACAAGGGTTTCCAAAAGCATCCCTCTATTTTGTTCCTCCTCATTTTTTCTTTTGTCTTCTAAGGCTGGACTGTAGAGTGATGGATTCAGGATTTGCTTTCAGGTATTTCGATAGCTGTTGGAGTGGTTAGAATTAGTGTCAGTTCCCTCTCAAAGGCTTCTAGATAGGGGGAGAAAACAAATTCATCCATCATTTTAGAACAATAGCAGGTGGTCTACCTTAATCTTTCTTATTTTTTTAATGTAGGCACTTAGAGCTATAAACTTCCCTCCAAGAACTGCTTTCAATGTGTCCCAGAGGTTTTGTTGTGTTGTATTGTCCTTTTTGTTTAGTTCCAGGAACACGAGATTTAAGCCTAATGTCAGGGAAGTGTAATCCCTTGAACTCTTAAAGAAATATAATGATGACTTTCCTGTTTGGTTATACTTTCCTTTTGGATATGTAAGACCATACAGCTGGCCCAAATAAATCAATTTATTTTTACACTTAAAGGTCATTTGAGGATCTGTTCCTCAGGGGTCACATGGGCTTGGGAGGAGCTCCTGGCTCCTTTCTTTTATTATTTCTATCTGTGTGAAGATAAGTCAAAGGTCCTGCTCAGTCATGTCTGGCTTCACTTGGAAGCATGAATGAGATGTTTCCTCTGAGTTGACCCTCCCTCAGAAGACTTGTTTTATACCAATTTCAAGTGACAGAATTGTAGAATTGCCTTTGCTGCTCCGCCCTTCATGCTATTGAAGTAGCTCTCATTACTCATGGATAGAGTCCCACCTAAAGCCCAGGATGATGTGGCCCTTTTCCTAGAGTGCTCATAGCACTACACTGAAACTCTTAGGTGGGTTTAGTTCTTTCACATTTCTGAGAAGCTGAGACTCGTGTCTATATTTTCTAAGATAGTGATGAACCCAGAGAGATTAAACATTAAGCCATGATATTGTCTGTTTCTTAATTTCCTTTATTTTTCTGCTGTTATACTTTTGTATTATATATAATTTTCTTTTCATTACCTCTGTATCTTAAGATATAATCATTTAAATAAGACATCAGATTATTATCTATACAGTGTAATATCATGTGGATTTACCATACTCTCTTTATAAATTTAGATTTTCATATTCTGTAAGTTAATTTTTACATTCTTTATAGCATTTTATTCAAATATACTTCATAGCACTTACAGCTTTTTTAAAAAAAAATAAATAATTTATTGAGAATTTCATACATGCATATAGGTGTTTTGATTAAATCCATGCCCACTCCCTCACCTCCAACTTCTCCCATATCTCCCCATCATTTTTTTCTGATAACTTCATGTGCTCTTTCTTCTTTGACTTATTTATTTTTATGCGGCTTTTGGCTACTTTAACATTCTCCCCTCTGAAGAGGTATCCCTAAAGTCTTTTAAGGATTAGCTGCAAGCTCCCAAATACTTTCAAGATTTTTGGCCTTTGGAACAGAGTATATTGCTAAGTATGTTGCCCAATTATAAATAATAGGACTTGGGAAGTTTACATGTTATCAAAATCCATATCCTTTGTCTCCCTTTCTAATTGTAACTAATTCAGAACTATTTAAACTACACTTATCTGATTTTTAAAATTATATCCAAGTTTATTCTTAGGTAGATTAAATATGATATTCCAAGCACTTGCTTAATCGATCACAGTTGAGGTAAAATAGTGCGCACCTTATTCAGATTTCCTGCCCCTCCTCAGCAGTCAAGTCTGTGTGGTGGGTTCTGCAGAGTCTTGGAGAAGGCAGTCCTTTCCCTGATTCTCTGCCCCTGTTTCCACCCTGTTTCTTTCATCCCTTTGTTAGTTGGAATGCTCTGGCACATGTCATGACATCTTGTACAATCATTTGTTTTATGAAAGAGTCCAAAACTCTCTGAGAAACCTGACAGTTTCTCATTGGTTCTCTCTTACAAAAACCAATTATTATTTCAAACACAAAAAGGAAGGAATTTTTTTCTGACATGATTGCCTTTGGTAAATCCGTGCTGACTCACTCCTATTAAATTGTACTTCTCCAAATGTATCATTAAACTCATCCATGAGTATCATCTCAAATTTATTTCCGAATATAGTTGCTAGACTTACAGGTCTATAATTTTCAGCCCCTCCCTCTTCTTTTTAACCTTCAGACTGGAGTCCTTGTTTTCTAGTCTCCTGGTTCTTTACCACTAACAAAAGACTTCCTAAAATCATTAACATTTCAAGGATGTCTTTTACCTAGTCATCAACCCTGAGTTCATTTACTGTTTTTCTTAGCTGCTGCCTGAGTCTTTGTTTCCCCTAAACTCAGTGTATATCTCTGTCACCTTCAGCTGTAGTCAGCCCTCTGTGTCCACTCTAGTATGGCGAATTTGATATTTTGATACTTGGCCTTTCTCTTTGCTCTGTCTGACTTTCATGCCTGTTGGAGTTCCTCAGTTTTGAAAGCACTATCAGATATGCTTTGTAGTCCATGAGTGAATACTATTGGAACAGCCTTTTTCATCAGTTTATTTTTTTAGTACTATAATTGGCATCCCAGGAAAATCCCATTCATGTATGTTTGTCAGTGAGCATATTATTTACTGATAAGTTAAGCAGACCTTGAGAACTCATCACAACTTATTTTAATCAATAATTCCTGAGGCTTTTCTTCAAACCCTTCTAATGATAAATCCTTAAATATTTTACACTTTATATGCTTGAGAATAAGTATGTTCACTTTAATGCTCCAGAACTGTGTACGAAAACCTCTTTATCTGCTTAGCACTTCGGAGTAGTAATGGAAACAGTTGCTATCTGCCTGGCACACCGTCTTCCTTCTCCCAGTGCTATAGGGTGGGGAGTCTGTGTACTGTGGAATCGACTACATCCAATCTAATTCCTTATGGCTTCCCATTTTAAGTGTCTAGTAACAGTGCTGCAGTATCCTGTTTGTCACAGTATCACATTGTGCCTTTTAATTACAAAGCAAGGAACAGTAATAATAGTGCCAAGCTTCTCACTAAACCATTAAACTTTCAAAAACAAACCTCTGATGAGTGTGAGTTCCAATTTAATTATTTTTAAAAATGGATCTTCAAGTAGTTAAGTTGCCTAAGGATAGATAACAAAAGTGGAGCTGAATCAGATCTATGACTTTATTCTAGAATGTTCCAACATGTAATCTTACATGTATAGGAACTTGGAACAATACCAGTTGATCAAATTCTTACCATGAAAAACTTTAAAAAATGGATGGCTTCAGATATCAGATTATCTGAGCATGTGTATTAGGAAGTAAAACTGCATGATAAGGTTTTAAAAGCCATAGTAAATAGTTTCGCATCAGTCCCTCTATTGCCTAATACAGACGCTGACTCAGGGTCAGAGGGAGGAAAGAGTAACAGGAGCTAGTGTTGGTATGGATTTGTTGAGGTGTGGGGCTCTGACTAAGTTCAACTGGCCACTGTCTCATTTCTCAGTTACAGCTATGGAGTGAGTTGCAGAGTATACAATTAGAATATGGCTTTTATTAGTATATCATGTGTCAGGAACTCCTTATAGGATTGGCTAGTCATAGACCTGAAAGACATAGACATGCATTCATTTAAACACTTTTGATGGATCTGAGGTCTTTGGGTCACAATGCTAATTGCTGACTATAGAATCTTAAAGAAAAACTTTTAAATGATATTTATATTTTTCACCAGAAGAAAGACAATACCCTCTTCTTTATTGGAAGCCTGTGTAATTCAGAGCCACAGGGAAACTCTTCAGGCACAAGGTGGTATGGTCACATCATCACAGATAAATTGAAGTTTATATCAGAACTAGCACCTGTAGCATTCTGTAACTCAATCCAAAAACAGAAAGAAAAAAAAAAGAAGAAAACAAAATTGTTACTTTATTCTCCATGAGAACTTCATCAAATATTTTTATTTATTTTCTATTGAGTTTTTCTACATTTCATATAATAGATCTTAATAAGATATAGATCCCCTCCCCCATCTTCACACTTCCATATGCCCCCCCACACCAGATTTCATGCATTCTGTCATATGTTAAGTCCTTTCTAGTCAAGCATTTGTACCCAGACATCCTTTGGTGTAAGTTCATCCACTGGAGTCTACTCAGTCTATCTAGAGTCTCTTCCCTCAAAGAAGATCTTTTCTCCCTCACCCAGTAGTAATCAGTTACCCATAATTCCTAGGCTAGGGTTTGAGCCTGCTGCCCATTTCCCTTGTTCTATACTGGGTTTTTCTCTGATTTAGTTGGCATGGGTCTTGTGCGTGCTGTCATCTTTGTTATAAATTCATATGAGCAAGTTCCTTTGCAGTGGCCTGAAAACCTCTGTTTCCTTATTTTTAGGCACCAATCCTGGCTCTTACAATCTTTCTGCCTCTTCTGCAATGATCTCTGAGCCATGGATGAGGTTTAATATAGGGTCTTAGCCAGCGACATGCATCCTGCAGTCTCTTATTCTCTAAAACTTAGCCAGATGTGGCTTTCTGTGTGTAATCACACTCTGGTGTATGCAGAAGCTTCACTGATGAGAGTTGAGGAATGTACCAGTATTCTCCCCACCCCCTGTTTTGCTGTGTTCCATGAGCCTTAGGTATAGAGGTTCAATTGTAGATATGTCATTTAGAGCTGGGCGTTTCTCAGATACATATTCTCTATGTGGCCACTGTGACTCTGTTATACCCTCCATCTATTGTAAAAAAGAAGCTTCTTTGATGAGTAGGGTAGCATATACTTGTCTGAAAATATAAGGATCCATATTTAGCATACAGTAAGAAATTTCATTTGTCTAGAGATATGACAGAGATAGGGTTTTTAATAAAATTTATGTCCTCTCCAGCCATCTGTATTTGACTGTGCTTACAGTGCCACCCATGAGTTCCCTCTCATTGAGAAGGCTTTAAGTCCAATTAGATAGCTGTTGATCGCCCCCCACCCCCCAGATAAAAGCGTGACTACTGCACCAATAGAGGTAATTTGCTGTGCCGGACCTTGTGGTTAATTACGCTTTAGAGCTGAGTTGGGCCATTGATTTTTCTCCCTTCAAAGTTTACATAGTATCCTCTAGAACTATGAGAGCTGGTCATCACAGAGAATTCTTCCAGGTTAGTTCCTGCTCCATTGTTCCAAGTCCTGTGTCTGAAGTATGTCCAGTCTTCGGCATTAGGGTCTTATGTTCAGGTTCTGGGAGGTATTCAAGGACTGTGGCAATAACCTGTGTTATTTTGGGAGATTCTTGGATGACCCTGACCAACAACTGGAAGGGAAGTTTCACCTGTCTGGCACTGTGTTCCTTGTTATATAGCCTTCAGGTATACAATACACATGCACTCATGTTCAGATATTGTATGTGTATTTTTCTGGGGAGTTTTGGGTTAATACATTTCCTTCTGGCATTTTATGCTACCTAAACTTTATCTCTCCTCTCTCTCTCCCTGTCTAACATTCCTCTTCCCTTCCCAGTTTAAGTGCCCCAATTTTTCCCTTGATAATACCTGTCTCCTATTACCCTCTCTTTCTTTATTTTTTTTATTTATTTATTTATTTATTTATTTATTTATTTATTTATTTATTATTTTTGGTCTTTTTGAGACAGGGTCTCCCTGTAGCCCC
>NW_008353490.1:5112010-5157760 GCF_000622305.1 Nannospalax galili
TAAATGGAAGTATTCCCAGAAAGCTCATACTGATAAGCATTGTTCACCCATATATGATAGCTCTATTAAAGTTCAACTCTTTTTTTTTTTATTCTGGTCCTTTTAAGATAGGATTTCCCTGTAGCCCCAGCTGGACTGGAACTTACTATATAGACCAGGCTGGCCTTGAACTCACAGAGATCCACCTGCCTCTGCCTCCCAAGTGCAGTGATTAAAGGCATATACCACCATGCCAGGCTTATCTCCCCCTTTCTTGAGTTTCTTCTTGCCCTTTACCCCCATGGTTTGTGGAAAATGTCCTTTTAAGATAGGATTTCCCTGTAGCCCCAGCTGGACTGGAACTTACTATATAGACCAGGCTGGCCTTGAACTCACAGAGATCCACCTGCCTCTGCCTCCCAAGTGCAGTGATTAAAGGCATATACCACCATGCCAGGCTTATCTCCCCCTTTCTTGAGTTTCTTCTTGCCCTTTACCCCCATGGTTTGTGGAAAATTATACTGGGAACAATATGCTCTTACCAGGTAACTGATGTGGCTTTTACTTTTTGTAGACCTTTTATCAACTGTATATCCAATAGAATTTAATATATTTTCAAATTTTATACATGCTGACATACTTTCATTTTCAACTAAAGGTGATTTTATGTGAAAACCATTGTAGTTGTTGACTCCCATTGTTAACTCTACATAACAGGTAATTCTTATAATTGAAGTAATACATATTACTATTTCTTTCACAATTTCATTTATTTCTATTTGCAGTGAATAAAATTACCAGTGCAAAACTTTGCTTTCTTCTAGGTTTTTTTAGAGTTATTTCAAACTTAGAGAATAATAGAATTCACCCAACTTCCCCAAATGTTACCATTATATAATCACAGGAAAATAACAAAACCCAGCAGTTGTTAGCATTAGTATATTACTACTTCTTATACTATATTCTTTGTTCAGCATTCACCAATTTCTCCAGTAATATTTCCTTCTTTTCTAAAATTCAATTCATGATCCATCATTCCCTGTTGCTGTCCTAGCTTCTTAACCTTCTGGAGAAGGTCCATGACCACTTCTCAGTCTTTCACAACCTTGACATTAATATAGAGATGTGGGCCAATTATTGTGTGGACTGTCCCTTAATTTGGGTTTGCCTTATGTTTATTCTTGATTTGGATGTGCATGTAGGGTATATTCAATATAGCTAGAGATGACAGCCTGACAAGTGGAGTACAACAGGGGATGTAGACTCCGCCACTGTAAACTGGCTCTTCCTTTTGTAATCAGTGAAGAAACCTTCATTGTGGACTGTCTCTTCCTTTTCAGTCAGTGCAGATCCTTCCACTGTGAACTGGCTCTTCCTTTTTCAGGAAGTGCACATCTTCACATCTTCGGGAAATACTTTCTGGCACCATGGCATGCTCCAGGTTCATCCTGGGTGTTGACTGCTATTTTAATAATCCTTGACTCCTTTTAATTGCAAATGACCTTTATAACCAAGATTAGTACACTGTGAGTACTCTATGTGCTTCTGCTTCTCAGTGTTCACATCAGACAGAGTGAGACATTGGTGTGCATACTAACCATTGCTTTCCCATGAGTGTTCATGATTTTAAATCTCTGTATTTTTGGATTAAGCCATGGCTTTTTTGGATATGGTACTGAAAGCACAAGCAGATTTAAAAACTAGATAAATTGATCTTCATTTTAAAAACTTTTATTTCAAAGGTCATTATCAAATAAAATTAGAGGAAAACCTATAAAATAGGAGAAATATATACATCTCTGTCCTATAAGAAACCTATATCCGGAATATTCAAAGCACTCTTAACATTCAAAAATAGCAAGACAAATGCCCTAATTAAAATTAGGCAAAGAATCCAAAGAGCTGTTCCTCAAAGAAGATTTACAAATGCCTAGTAAGCATACAGAAAAATACTCAGCATCATGACTCATTGGAAAAACACTCCAAAACCAAAGTGAAATTCTGTATCTAGGCTATTTATCTCTCTTGACAGTTATGAATAAAGCTGTTATAAATATCCACATTGTAGATTTCTGTCTAAATTTAGGGTACCTAGAAATGAAATATGTGGATTACATAGTATATTTACATTTAACTTAAACTGTCAAACTATTTTTTTGGTATATTTTATATTCCCACCATACATGTTTTCCAGTCTGGTACCTGTGGCTCTTCATTAGCACTGATATTGTTGGTTTGCTTTTTAAGTCATTGTGTTCATTGTTTGGCAGTTTCTCATGCTTTTGATTCATTTTGACTGAAGACTAACTGTTGTTGTCAAGGCATGAAGTGCCCCAAAAGGTTGTATATTGTTGCCTTGTTCCCCATCTGATGGATCCAGTCATTGAGAGCTGATTAGATCTTGAGGCTTCAACTTCATCAATGGCTTTATCCATTGAAGACTGCATAGTGAATGGGCTATTAGAAGATAGGTCTTAGTGGGAGGAATTTCATCACTGAGGGAAGACAGATCTTATGCCAGGCTTCATCATTTCTTGCTCTCTGTTTCCCAGCAGCCATGAAGTAAGCAACTGTTCTGCATTAAACCCTCATCACCATGATGGTCCATAGCCACATTATTCCTTTGTCAAAAATCAGGTGACTGTAAATTTGTGGATTTAAATCTGGGTCCTCAATTCTATTGTATTGATGAATATGTCTCTTTTTTTTATGCTGGTATCATGCTGTTTTTATTATTATAACTCTGTAGTATATTTTTGAGATCAGGGCTGAAAATGTCCCCAGCAGTTTTTTTTTTATTATGCAGGATTTTTTGGCTCTGTGTGTGTGTGTGTGTGTGTGTGTGTGTGTGTGTGTGTGTGCTTATAAAACTTTAGATTCTTCAATTTCTTTGAAGAGTTATGCTGGAATTTTAACCGTGTTTCTCCATTATGCATATTACATTGAATTTGTAGATTCCTTTTGGTAGGATGGCTATTTTCGCAATATTAATGGTACTGATCCATGAATATGGAAGGTCTTTCTGTCTTCTAGTACCTTTTACAATTTATTTCTTCAATATCTTGAAGTTTTTACTGAACAAGTCCTTTACTTTGTTAAACTTATTCCAAGGTCTTTTGTGGATTTTTGACACTATACTGAATGGACTGTGATCATTTCCCAGTTTTCTTTCTCAGTATGTTTGTTAGTGGTGTATAGGAAGGCTACTGATTTGGGGGCTGTATTAATCAGCCCTATGAGTTTTCTGGTGGAGTCCTTAGGGTCCTTTATGTATAGATCCATATCATTTGTAAATATACTTTCCAATTCTTCCTTTCCAATTTATGTCCTCTTTATCTCCTTCCTTTTGTCTTATTCCTTTTGTCTTATTACTTGAAGACTTCCAGTACTGTATTGGACAGGAATGGAGAGAGTGAACATCCTTGACTTGTTCCTGATTTTAATGGGAATGTTTTCAGTTTTTCTCCATTTAGTATGATGTTGGTTATGGGCTTGTGGTATATTACCTTTATAATGAAATATGTCTCCTGTATGCCCAAGTTCTCATAAATGGATATTGGATTTTGTCAAAAGCCTTTTCTTTTTATTTTTTAAGTTTTACTTTATTTTTGGTATATAATTGCATATATACACAGACACACATATATATATATATATGGTACAGTCCTTTTGTTTGAAGAAAGGGTTCTATTTATCATTTTAAAAACATGGGGTTCGTGGTAGCATTGTAGAAACAATGTTCTAGAGAATGTAGAACCAAAGGTAGCTGAAATGACTTTCTATAAGTTATACTTATTTTTTCATTTCAAAGTCCATGAATTATAAGTTTTATTACTGTTATTACAGTATAAGAATATAAAATTATTTTTGTCAAAGGCCTTTTCTGCATTTAATGAGTTGACCATGTAGTTTCTGCCATTGAGTCTATTTATGTGGTAGATTGTATTTTATTGATTTACATATGTTGAACCATTCTGCATCTCTAGGATGAAGCCAACTTAATCAGAGTGGATAATCTTTTTGATACGTTCTTGCATTCAGTTTCTGAGTGTTTTATTGAGAATTTTTGCACCTTTGTTCATCAGAGAGATCGGTCTATAATTTTGTTTTTGTGCTGTGTCTTTGTTTAGTTTGGTTATCAGAGGAATACTGGCTTCATAAAAGGAGTTTGGAGTGTTTCTTCATTTTCTATTTTATTGAGTAATTTGAGGAGTATTGGTGTTAATTCATCTTTGAAGGTGTGTTAGAATTTTGCACTATCTACCAGGTCCTGGATTCTTTTTAGTTGGGAGACTCTTTTAATTTCTGTATCTATCTCATTGGTTGTTAGGGGTCTGTTACCTTGATTTAATTTTGGTAGACTGTACATATCCAGAAATTTATCCATTTCTTTTAGATTTTCTACTTTAGTGGAGTATAGATTTTTTAAGTATGTCCTTACAGTTTTCTGAATTTCCTCTGAGACTATTGTAATGTTGTGCTTTTTTCATCTCTGAGTTTGATAATTTAGGTGCTGTCTCTCTTTCTTTTGGTTAATTTGACTAAAGGTTTGTCAATCTTATTAATCTTTTCAAAGGACCACTTTGTTTCAGTGGTTTTTGTTTTGTTTTGTTTTGTTTTTTGTATTGTATTCTTTGTTTCTCTTTATTGATTTGGCTACTCCATTGAGGTGTTGTTCTTGGTTTTCCAAGGCTTCCAAGTGCATTATTAATTTATTTACATGAAGTGTTTCTAATTTTTGGTGTATGCACTTAATGCTATGAATTTTCCTTTTAGGCTGCCATCATTGTGTTCCAAAGGTTTTGGTATGTTTTGTTTTCATTTTCATTTAATTCTAATAAATTTTTCATTTTCTTCTTAATTTCTCCTGAGACCCAACATTCAGTAATGTGTTATTTGGCTTCCATGAATTTGTGTACTTTTCCCCATTTTTCTTACTTTTGACATATACTTTATTCCTTTGTAGTCAGATAGAATACAAGATGATATTTCAATTTTCATAAATTTGTGCAAACTTGCTTTGTGTCCTAATATGTGGTCAGTTTTGGAGACAGTTCCATGGGCTGCTGAGAAGAAAATATATTTTGGTGTTTGGGTAGAATGTTCTGTAGATGTCTGTAAAGTCCATTTGATTTATGATGTTAATTTAATTATCAAGGTTTCTCTCTTTAGTTTTTGTTTGGTTGACTTATCTATTGCTGACAGCAGGGTATTAAAGTCACCCACTATCACAGTCTTCGAGTCAATGTGAGAATTTAGAGCTAATAAAGTTTCTTGAATGAAGTTGAATGCCCCTGTGTGAGGTGCAGATATGCTTAGTATTCTGATTTCTTCTTGGTGGATTTTTCTTTCGATGAATATGAAGTGGCCTTCCCTGTTTCTTCTGACTAGTTTTAGTTTGATGTCTATTTTGTCAGTTGTTAGAATACCTACTCCTCCTTGTTCCTTGGTTATATTTGCTTGGAATATCATTTTCCATCCTTTTACCCTAAGATGATCATTGTTGGTAAGGTGTATATTTCTTAGAGGCCACAAATTGATGGATCTTGTTTTCTAATCCAATCAGTTAGTCTGGTTTTTTTCTTTTTTCTTTTTTCTTTTTTCTTATCAGAGAGTTGAGACCGTTAATATTGGGGGTTATTATTGATCAATGTTTATTAATTCCTGTTATATTGGTGTTGTGCTGTTCTCTTACACCATTTTTGGTTGGCTGTTCTGGGATAATTTATTTATTCTTGGTGCCCTTTTGACAGTGTTTAATCTTCTTTTCTGGTGAAAGTATTCCATCCAATATTTGCTGTAGAGCTGATTTTGTGAATATAAATTCCTTAAATCTGTTTTTATCATGGAAAGTTTTTCTCTCTCTTTCAGTTACAACAGAGCTTTGCTGAGTGTAGTAGCCTGGGCTAGAATCTGTGTTAATATCTTGTATGATATTGGTCCATGCCCTTCTGGCTTTCATAGTGTCCATTGAAAAGTCAGCTGTTATTTTGATGGGCCTGCCTTTATATGTGACTTGATCTTTTTCTATCACAACTTTCAGTGTCTTTTCTTTTTTCTGTACATTTAGAGTTTTGACTATTTTGTGACATGGGGAGTTTCCTTTCCTGGTCCTGTCTACTTGGTGCTCTGTATGCCTCTTGTACCTTGACAGGTATTTCTTTAAGCTTGGGAATTTTTCTTGTATGATTTTATTAAAAATATTTGTTGGGGAAGGAGGAGGCTGGAGAGATGGCTCAGCAGTTAAGAGCACTGACTGTTCTTGCAGAGGACCTGGGTTCAGATCCCAGCACCCACATGGCAGCTAACAAACATCCAGTTCCAGGTGATCTGACAGCCTTTTCTGACCTCTGTAGGCATTTGCACTGGCACACTTACATACATGCACGCAATACACTCATACATATAACATAAATAAGTACATAAATAAATAATAACATTTTCTGGGCCTTTAGCCTGGGTTTCTTCTTTTATGCCTATGAGTCATATGTTTGGTCTTTTTATAGTGTCGCAGAGGTCGTACATATTCCATTCTTCACTTGTTTTAGTTTTGACTTTTTTTTTTAATTGAGCAATCCATTTCCCCAAGCTTGTCTTGAATATCTGATATTCTCTGCTCCATTTCCTTCACTTTTTTTTTCTTTTTTCCTCTAACTTTTTTGAGTTCCTGAGTTTTGATTCCAGGTTTTATTTCAGATTGGCTTTTCTTCAGAGATGCTATCTCTTTATTGAATTTTAGCTTCATGTTTGAATTGTTTAGTTATTTCATTCAACTCTTTGTGTTTTTCCAGTCTTCAGTTTTTTATTCATATCCTCTTTGAGTTCCTTTAATGTATTTATGTATTTTTAGCATTTTATTTATTATCTTTATTTTATGTGTATGAGCCTACATGTGTTTAAGCGCACCCATGTCATTCAGTGCCCTGGGAGGTCACAGGAAGGCATCAGATACCCTGGAACTATAGTTTACAGAATAGTTGTTAGGCACCATGTGGGTTCTGGGAATTGAACCCAGATCCTCTGCAAGAGCAGTTAGTGCTCTTAATTGCTGAACCATCTCTCCAGTCCCAACCTTTAACATATTATAGTTGCTATTTTGAAATCATTGTCTTGTGCATCCACTTCGATGTCATTCTCAGGAAACATTATAATAGGATTGTTACTTTTTGTTGTAGCCATATCCTCTTGTTTATTCATATTGCTTATGATTTTTTGCTGAGACTTTGGCATCTGGACTTGTTTGGTGGTGTTTCTTGGTATGGGCTAGTGATCATCCTTGTTGAATGTTTGTTTGTTAATATCTTGTTGTTTCCCCAACTTGTCAGGTTATGGGTCAGATGAGTAGGGCTTGGTGTTCAGTTTGGGGATCACTTTATGTAGATGTACATTTGGGGTGAAAGAAGTGGTCTCAGTTCAGCTAGAAATAGGTGCAACTTTTGAGTTCAGACTTCAGGATTCACTGCACAGGCTCCTGAATCAGCAGGGTATGAGGCACCTGCCAAGTGAACAGGTTGGGTGGTGGGTTAGGGGATGAGTTTGCAGACCTGGTGTACACAGAGCTTAGATGGTGGGGCACAGGGAAGTCTCAGGGACAGAATTCAGGACTGTAAGTCTGTGGTATGGAAGGATCCCAGAGATCCAGGCCAGGCTGAGTGCCTGCCAGGACTGGAGTGGCATGCAGATCCAGGGTGGGATAGAATCTCCATGACCCAAGGAAATCTGAGAGCTAAGATGGGGTGGCACTAGTAGAGTAATGGAGCTTTAGACTACAAGTCTGGAGCAGAGAAGGATCCTGGAGACCCAGGCTGGCAGAGATGGCTGAGAGTGACTCACCCAGGATGGGATAGGATCCCCATGACCCAAGGAAGTCTGTGATCTGTTTTGAGTCGCATTTTGTGTAACAGGAAATGTATGTAGTGTTCTTTTTTCTACATATAGGTGTCCTATCTATTGCTTCCTCCAATGAATTATCTTTATACTTCTGCTCAAAATAAGTGAGTAGTATTGCTTTGGGTCAGTTTATTCTATTTTAGTATCACAGTTTCTAAAATTAAACACACGTGGATTTTTTTATTTTGTTCTCAAAATGTCATAGCTGAGTATATGCGTTTCTCTTCAGCTTTATTTGCTTCACCTCTTCATTGTTCTGAGATCTAATTTAAACTCATCAAGTGCTTGTCTGATTTGTCTCTGCCTTTCCTTTATCTTGAATGACTTTCTTACTAAGGAGAGCTTACAATGCAATTCAAAAAATCCTGCAGAAAAATAAAAATGAAATCTGTATATTTGCATTTAGAATATAGTAGCAATGAAATTAGTTTTGTTTTGTTTTGTTTTTTTACTATTGAATAAGAATGTGTTTTCATTGCCTTATGATATGATTCTTCTCTAGTGGGCTTTGAAATCATAAAACATACTCACCTAATTCATGTTTTGCATTCACAATGCTTTTGTGTGTCCCTTAGCAACAGAGATGCCTTCTAGGAACTATGTTGTTAGGCAATTTCATTGTTATGTGAAAAATCATGTAGTTACGGAGATGGCATAACCTACTGTTTACCTGGTGTGTGTATTTCACATCTCTTCATCGTATATGTGTACCTGCCTATCATATACTTATTGCTGCTTTACCATGATAAAGGAAGTACCATATTAAATCAAGCATAGAAGAAAATGAAATGATCAAGAGATTATTTTACCTTACATACAGATGGAATCATACAGAAGTTGTCTTTTATGACCAGCCTTTTCATTTAGCACAATGTCCTCAAAGTTCATCCATGTCATTGCATGTTCCTGAATTTCTTTCCTTTCTAAGATTCAGTAACATGCATTAAATTATAAGTTACAGAAGTACAAATGCTGAAAACAATTATTCCTGTCTTTCCTGTGTTTGTTTGTTTGTCCCACAAATCTGTATTAAAGATATTAGACTTCTTTAGTTTTGAGGGATCAGTTAGAACAGAGATTTGATTGGAATGTGAAATGCGGAAATAGAGAAAAGTCAATACAAAAATTATACTAATTGCCATAAATCTTTAAATTTAAATAGACCCAAAAGATGTTATATGGCATATGTTAATGAACATATGTTAATGAGCAAATATATAAATCATTTGAATAAATTTTATAATTAATTTATTAAGAAGAAATGAGAACATTTGAACTTGTCAACATGCTTTCTTTCTTATTGTTTTCCATTTTTTTAAAGATAGATTAAAAACACTTACATACATTCTTTTAATAGAAGAAAATCCATCATTGTAAAGAAGTCACTTGAATCACCTAATAGCTTTTACAGCAGCAGAATGTAGCGTAGGCCCTAACTTGATAAAACAGTATTTTTGATGGCTGGTCTAGAGCCTTCTTAAAAAGCTCTGCTCAGACATGTTCACTCTTGTCTCAGCTTTTAGTGCCATTTGTTGAGTAGCATGTCAATGTGATTGGCAGGGAGTCATTCTTTCTTCTAAAGACTCATAATTTTAGTGCATGCTTAAAATAAAAACCTAGCATAAGTGATTTCCTGTTTGTAAAGGAAAAGGCAAGATTCCTTTGCAAGGAGCAAAGATTAGTATAATCACTGTGCATGGAATATAAAATTGAACTTTTTAAGTTTTGTTGGGGATGACCTTTTGGAGTCTTTTTTTTTTTTCTTTGCATTCCTTGCTTAGTGTCCCTACATTTCTTTTGGATTGCAGTACCATTTTCTTTCCAGATGTTGGCTGGGAGACATTTGGATTATGTTGTCCTAAACAGAATCCATGTCTTACAAGGTGAAATAGATCATTTTGCAACTTGGACTGAATTTGCGGTCAGTCTTTTTTAGGCCTCTGTATCTTGGAATGATTAAATAAGTTAATGTTTATAAAGAACTCAAAATAGTTAAGGCATCTATTAAGTTTTCTTTAATATTAACAAAGATATGATTAAAATTACTGTGATGTATGTGCTTTTCAATTAGGCCAATAGATGCTGCTATTGATTAACAGAGGTTCATATTTTGTTCACTTCATGCTTACACAGATAGGCTCGACTGAGGACACAGCTTGCATGTTCATATTTGTAGACATTATTTGTTCAGGAAGTTTATTCTTTCTGTTCTCTTGATTAGAAACACAACTTTATAACAAATAGACTGCTTGCTCTAAAGAATATGTTAGTATCAAATGATAGAGACATGAGAATACCCCATACTTCTCTGGACATTTTTGTGTATTGTCTAAAGATTTTGGTTTCACCTGAGGATTTGTTGTTTAATTAGACTCTGTTCATAGCCCTTTCCATTGATATAATAGTTCAATGTCCCGCATTCTAACAACCCTTATTTAAAACATATTCATTAAATATACTATCATTTTTATAAAGCATCCAGTCAACACTGAGCTGTAACACTTGTGGTGTTTTATGACTAAACCATCAATGAAACTGATATTTTTTTAGACTATTCTGGCTATTCAGACAGAGCAAACTTCACACTCAATCAAGGACCAAATGGAGTAGGTAGCAGATGTAGTGCCTCTTGTGCACATTTAATTAGAATCAAATTCTCTCAACTTACAAGTACCATTGCTATGTAAAGGTGAGTTAGAGGTCCCATTTTCTTCAGGGATGGAAATATAGCAGGACCTTGTACAACTCAAGTGTACATGAAGTTGATTAAGTGTGTGAGGCAAGTTGTAGAGTACTTGATCTTATAAGAATAGCATATCAGAGGAGTGATAAGAGGAGTGGGCTGGAAGCCCTGAGCCTGCAGAAGAGACTGGAGGGTCAATAACATGTGTGAGAAAGACAAGTTGAAAACCTAAATTGTATGGATATGGTAAAAGGAGAAAAGAAGAAAGATACAGAACAGGATAGTTCTTTGAAATAGCCTAGAAACACTTTAGGATTCTGTTTTACTTTATGTTTATATAATTTGTGTTTTTCATCCACATTTCTGACCTTTACCACCTATGTAACGTGGGGGTGATGAATGCTTTTAGGTTATGAGTCTTTGGCCATAAGTCAGAACTTAAGCCACAAAGTAATTTTGTTTCATGTATAATTCTTTTTAGTACTTAATATGTTTTTCACCCCAATTTCTCTGAGTCCAATAAAATATGTTGGAGGTTTTATGTTCAATTTAAAGGTATCAAATTTATAATATCTTTCCTACCTTGATATAGACATTTCAAGTTTAGAGCGTTATGTTTTGTTATTCATGGCAAGATCCAGTTCGGTGTGTTCATCTTCTAGGCATTAAGATGTCAGTATACTCCCCTATTATATTGATATGCATAGTCATTTTCACTCAGTGCACAAAACAATATTTTATCATCATAGTACAGGTAAAATTGAATGTTGTGCTCAAAGACAGACCTAAAATATAGCATGATAATTTATGCAGGTATTTTATCTGAGCATTTATATTTCATTTTACTCTACTTCTGCTTGCTTAGGGTTACTAGCAGTGTCTTTCTTAGTGATCACAGTGATAAAGAACAAAAAGAATCATTATCTTCAACTCATTCTTTCCATCTCCTAAAGTGGAGGATGTGCTAGTCCTGTAGTAGTTTCTCCCATGAGTAGGTAGTCTCATCTATTGGCTAGGCAAGCTACCAGGAGGGTCCTTGTCATTAATGTGAATCTTTATTTAATCCCTGATGCCAGAGAATTCCAGAAGATTGGTATGCAATGATCTCTGTGGATCAGAACGTGAAAGGGCCCTCTGCCACTGACACATGCATCAAAGATACAGTAATCTTTTTACTAGGTCTAAATTATTAGTCAGAAACATGATTGCCATATCTGGTGTTGATGAACAAAAAAGCTAATGATTTTTAAGCTTTGTTAGTAAGGAAGGCTTTGTAGCTGTCTGAGTTCAAGAAGTTTATTTTCTACTTGTTTGTTTGCAAAACATGTTGAAGTTCTGAGATGACTAGAAATTTATTTTTCTTGATAATTTGCTGTTATGTTGTGAGCTAATAAATTAGGCTTCTAATTGACATCTGTGGCTATTGATGAAGCTCAGTTTGTGCATATAACAAAAATTCACATAGCCCCTACCTACAGTGCCACCTTGCACACCACAACAGGCTTCAGAGGTATCAGAGTGAACAAGGATGGTTCTTGCCTTGGCAGAGAATAGACATTAGTTGAGCAGCTACCCAAATAGCTGCCTAATTTCTTATAAGATATACATAAGGAAAAAGTCTAATATGTTTTCCGACTACACACTAGGAAAATGGTGTGTTAGAAGGAACATCAGGGAAGGCTTTAACCTTGTTTTTAGAGATAAAAGTGCTAGTTTCTAAGAATAGGAAAGTGCTAGAAAGTAGCGTTGAACTAATTCCATTTTATTCTAAATAATGATAACATCATATGTAACGACTCTTTGATATAGATACCTACTATTAACCCAATATTAAGAACCACTGTCCTTAAGATTCTCATCTCATTTGATTTCCAAAACTACCTAATACTACAACTATTCCTAATTCAGTGGGGGAGGAATTGAGGTAAAGTAACTGACCCAAACTTGAAGACTGGTACTGCAGTCTGAAGCCAGCCTTTGGTGTCATTGTAACCACTATTAATGCTACTACTTTATGACAGATAATTGACAGTTTTATGTGTGATTCTTGGAGTAAATGTCACCGTCCCCAAAGTGCTTTTTTAGTCACAGTTCTCTCACATAAGAGCCACTTTAAGTGATGAGGACTAAGGGATTAAGTATAGGTATTAGACTTCTCATAATTGTGAGAGCTAAAACCTTAACAGAGAGCCTAATGGAGTGAAGTCAGTTTTATGTATGAAACCACACTTTAAACTTCAGAGCTTTAAAAATATGTACAATATTTTTTATGTATCAACATGTTGACTTTTCTTGGCAGAACCTTCCTTTTCTGTTGTTATACCTCACAGGTAGTCAGTTAAATCAAAGACCCAAATCTCAATAGTATATAACTGGATTGAATCAATCACTGATATTTTCCTGCTTTTAAATCTCTACCATAGACAAAGGTAATTCTTGGTAGACTTAGAGCACTCTGCTGTATGACATCAATTCATATGTTGTATATTGTCCCTTTAACATGCAGTTGTTACCCATGCTTTGGTATTGTGCTTCATGATGTGTTGTCATTTCAGTTCATTACCTCTTTCTTTAATCCATCCCCACTGAATTTGCCACATGTTTGTCAGGGGACCAGAGTTCTTTCCTTTCTCCCATGGCTTCCTATGAAACCTCTGTGTCACCTGTCATGTCCATGCAGTCACTGTGGTTTTTCTGATAGGGGTTTGTGCAGATATGGCACAAATAGGTGACGAGTATGTGTGTTAGACCAGTGTACTGACCTATTTTTTTTTATCAAATGCTGGTTAAAAATGTAAACTCTAGACTTTTCATTAATACCTCTGGGTAGATTTCCAGTACTATTCATTAGAATAATCTTCCCACCTATTTCTTGAATCTGACTATATTAACCTTTTGTAATAAAATGCCCCATCTCTTTGGCACATAGTGTGCTCTTTTAGTTCTGCCTGATTTTTTAAGCTCCGCTTTTTTTTGCCCATTTACTCATGTGCCACTTCCCTGGTCCCTTTCAAATATGAAATATCACCCCATTTATCCTTTGTAACCATGCTGAATTTTTCTGTCCTTTTTAATATTTAGGCTTTATTGGATGAATGTAGATTGTACCTTCTCTAACTGTGTCTTGAATAACTGCCACTTACAGGAATTAAGAACTACAAGGAACGGAAAATGCTGAGCCATAGACTAAGCTGAGGGAGCAAACGTTCCCACTGGGTCCAATTTCCTAAGAAGGACCATCAGGGTAGTGACTAGGGTTTAAAATGATGGTCTGAATGACCTCTAGAAAATGATCAAATCACAAAGGAACTCGCCTGTGTTTGTACCAAGCACATGGGGTACAGTCACTCCACCAAAGACAGACAGCTCTCTTTTGTCCTTGACTTGGTTATGAAAGCTCAGGAATCGAAAATATTCATTAGCACACAGAGACAGAGTTGACATTACAGGATAAACTGCTACAAGTGTCAGTGTTCAAGCAGGAATGGAAGGACACTGTTGCTATCCCAAAGGGGCCTTAGATTCTTAAGATACATTTTGATCACATATAATCCCTTTATTACCTTAGGGCATAATTTCAGTTGTTTGTGTATGGGCTCATTCATCTAAACACTACATCTAAAATCTAGGTTTTCATATTCCACTTCCCTTTCACATTGCTTTTCCTTCTGAAATCTGGACTCCTGAGAGTAAAAATTGAAATATTCTAATTGAAATATGAGAAAGCTTATCTTTGTTATTTTAGTTAAATCTATTTTCTATTTAGAAACAAGGCATGACAGGTGGAATTTTTATATATACCAATATTTTAATAGCTTGGTAATACCCTTACCAATATACAAATATTTAAACATTGAATAGTGTTTTTAGATCTTTTACTTATCAGCCACAAAATTATTGAAGTATAAATGAGAAAAGTTAGACATTAAGTAGTTAATAAAATAGATATATTATTTGAAAGTCTTCATGAATTTCATTTTTATTTTAAGCTTTTGTATAGTCCCATGATGATAGAGACAGCTTCACAGTGATCATATAAGCTGAGGGTTGCAGAAGACATGAGAAACAGCCAGAAAGGAGAAATCAGAGGGTTAATAGAATGAGCATTTCCATGGATTGGTATTTCCTTTACCAGCAAAGGAGTCAGAGCTAAATAGGATTTATATTGCTGATTGCCAGAGATATATGTGAAATGTTGAACTTCAGTTGCTTCTGGACCAAAACAGGATACCCATTTTCACTGATTAGCAGAGACTGAAAAGGTGAGAATAGCCATTGATGGCTACAGGACAACTGGTACTCACACTGCTTCTGGGAGCCTTTGCTGCTTAGGCTTTGTTAGAAAGTAAACCAGACTTACCTCTTCTTTTTTTATTTCAAACAAATGAAATTTTTTCTTAATTGATAATATAATCTTTGCATATTTATGGCTTACCATGTGACATTTGGATGCACGTATTCATTGTGCTATGATTAGACTCCACTTCTAGTAGTTAAAGTGCACAAGACGCTTGACTCAGCAATCCTTCCTGTAAGCATCAGTCTTATAAATTTAAAGTACTACCACTTAAGAACACTATATTGTGAGCCATTTTAACAAAGACAGGAAACCATATCCATCAGGATTATTTTAATAGTTTGCAGTGGACAGATACATAGCTGTTAAAAAAGAATTAGACATAAATGTATTGCTAAAGTCATAGCATGTAGTTGCACTCAAAAAACTTCCATGATCATACTTGTCTTAAAATGCAAAAAGGAAAATCTGTATATAAATGTGTTATGCATAAACAAACATGCAGATGATGTCCACCAAATAAATCATTGCTGTTGATCATCTTCTGTGCATTCAAAAGGCAAGTAGCTGCTTTCTGTTTTAAATATATTTAATTGTGGTGCCAATGACTTTTCATGACTAATACATAATTAACTTAAGAACTTCTAAAAGACATTTTAAATGTTACGTTGTATATCCCAGTTTTATTTTTTTATTCCATATTCTTCTTGGAAAAAGCAGTAAACCTAAAAATGCAAGCTTTCCTGTGCTTTCTACATTTAGTTGCCTTTTGTAACCAATAGAAAAAAACAACAAATACTGTTGAAACTACTCTAAAAGTGCTAAGAATAGAAATTAAGGAAATAGGCTTCTCCAGATAGATCAAGATTGCCTCATGGTATGGTAGAGAAAACACCATGATGAGAGATCCCTCAATCTTGGGCCTACTCTGACACTTCCTTGCTGTATGATATTGGCAAGCTTACCTAAGTGCTATCAGCTTTTGCTTCTGTATGTGTGAAATGGACGAGAAAACCTAGACCAGTCATGTCATAAGAATCAGTTAAACTGCACATGTAGCCTCTGTTACAATGTCTCTCAGTGGACTTTTACCTAAGATTCTGAATTCCAAGATAAACCCCTAAGTTCATTTGTTTCGTGAAGAGCTAGACATTTGAGCAATGTAATCATGGCCCTTGTGGAGTTTGTCATAGTAAAAGTCAGAAATTACACAGAAGCTCTTAAGAGCAGCATCAGGGCCTGCTTTCAGAACAGAGCTCTGAATGGGGCTGGAGATTGGAGGAGTCTGTGGAGCCTGAAGAACATCTGGACTCCAGTTTTGTCCTTCGGCATGCTGTGAGTGAACAAGGTAAGCTAGAGGGAAAGACTACAGATGAGGCCAAAGAGGTTCATAGGAGCCCTGCTTTCAAAGTGTGTTGAGAATTTTGCACTAAGTTAAACAAGAAACCAGCAGAAGTTGCTGATGGATGGTGACATAGTAAGATTCGGATCACTCACTGGCAGTTGTGCCTTGTGAGAATACTTAACTTTCCAAGGTTTCTATTTCCTTTAAAACACTAAGAAATCCTACTCTGGAACTTTTGTAAAAGAAAGTGAAGTGTTTATTCTGGTGTCCACTATGTAGAGTTCATTCAATGAAGGGCCCTTCTCTGGCTCACCTACCTTCAGCTCTGCACCTGTGGCAGTCCCACTAACTTTTCTTGAGTGTACTGCTTGGTTTTCTTATATTATTTTGTTTTTAATCAGTTTAAATGAGTCACATGTGAAACACACTTATTCTCTTTCTGAACTTTGACACAATCTCACCACTTGTTACTTTAGAGTTAGCTCAGGGCAACCTAACCACAGAGGGAAATTAAAGGAGCACCCAGTTTCTTTGTGCCCAGTAGCTGGGCCAGGAGCTTAGAAGCTCTGTCTGACTCTTCCTGACACTGCTACCTCCCTCAGTGTCTGAGTTAAGTCTTTCCTTTTGGAGCAGTTTCTTCCTGATGATTCTCATGAAACATGGTAGTGGGTTCCGTGATGTGCTTCGTGCCTACAAACACCTGCTGTTCCCTCATGGTTTGCTGATATAAATGCTGACTTTCTTGTCTGGTTATCTAGGGTGTCTGATGTCACTGTCCTCTGACCCCTTGTTCGTCTTCCCTTAGGCATTGGTTCCTGCTGCAGGAGAGGAGACGTTGAGCATGTTTGCTCTTTGGGTTATTCACAACCAAAGCACAACCTTTTAGTTGGCTTTCTCACCTGAGGTTTATCATTTGGGGATCAGGTGGCATTATAAGCATGAAGAGAAAATAAAAACAAGTCCACTCAAATGCATACAAGGCGTAATAGTGAACTAAGCACATATTTGAATATTTCAAACACAAATGAAAGTTTTAATTGAGAGTTACTCAGACTAGAACTAGGTTAAGCATGTAAATGGACAGAAGTATCTCTGAGCTCAGATTACACACACACACACACACACACACACACACACACACACACACACTGCATATAACTATCCACGTCTTAAGTGGTTTCTGCAAGATGCAGGAGAATCTGAGAGTAAGAACTGTCCTGAGAGTAAGAACTGGTCTCTGCAGGCATCAGTGATTCTGTCTCTGCATACGGGTACTCAGGCACTCTGATGGCTTGAAGTGTACTGAGGTTTTTCACTTGAGGCTTTCTAGGTGCTCACTAGCCATGCATTCTCAGGAAGCTAGGTGATGAAAAAGTTGGCAAACCATTCAGCTCACACAATTACCAGCTGTCCTTAGCACAAATTATGTAGAAGGAATGAATGAGGTATTGTCGGTACCTCCCTGAATCCTTTTAGTACATACTGTTTCTGCAACATGGGAGTTTTAATTTCCAAAGTCCAGCATGTGGCCCAAAGCTTCACAGATGCTTGTGAAATATTGGATTGACTAGCTAGATTTTCTTTTCCTTTTTTAAAAATAAATTTTCAAGTAAATTCTGGTGGCAATCTATGAAAGAATGAAAGATTAAGAAATGGGACTGTGCTTTTCACAAATTGGGATCAGTGATTATGAACAGGAAGCCCTGTTGTAATACAAATCAAGCTGGATTTGGAAATGAAAAGACTTTCCTTACTTTGATCACCTTGTAGAAAAAGCTTTTAAAGTTGTCTAACCTGAGCTTTAAATGTTTTTTAAATGTCAGTCATTTTAGAAACATTTTGTTATAAAAAGGCAGTTTTTGTTTAGCCTGACACTCTTTTTGGTTGGGACTCTGTGGTCTTCTGGGTGGTTCTTGCTCACTTGTCTGTCTACCTGGCCCGGTATCTGGTGGCTTCCTATCTACACAGAAGTCTTTCTCTCCTTTAGTAAGTCTCAAGTTGATACCAAATACTTGCGTTCTATGTGGGTTTCTATGAGAAACCTGCCTCTGACACCAAAGAATGCATTTGTTTTTGAGGCATGAATAAATAATAGCTCCTATTGCAAGATGTATTATTCATTGTTTTCAACATTTTCTTCAATATACTCTCAAAGCTATGACTTTAAAAATTAAGTCTAACCATTAATATTTATTGAAAAATGAATTCATTAGAGATATTTTCACCAAGAAATCCAGTTTCAAAATGCATTATCCAAAGAGATATTACTAGTATATTGTTGTTTTCCTAAAAATTCTAATTTTTCTTAGGCTGGTATTATGTCATAGAACTTTTAACATGTGACAGTCCCCTTACAACTGTTACTCTACCTCTGGAGCATTTATTTTTCATCTGAGAAATCATTCATTTGTCTGAATTGCTGACCTAGTGAAAGTTTACAGTATCGTCAGTGATAACTATACCATGAGAATAGTTTGTCACCATAATGCTTAGAAACAGCCATGCTGAGACATATTAGAAACGAAGTTACACTTTCTTGCTTAAACTTCCAAATTTGACTTACTAAGAAACAATTAAAAGAAAAGAAACAATTTAGGGTGTGTGTGTGTGTGTGTGTGTGTGTGTGTGTGTATGTGCTTTGCCTATGTGAAGGCCAGAGAGTGATATAAGATGTCTTCTGTACTTGCTCTCTACCTTATTTTTTTATTGTCATTATTTTTATTTTATGTGTATTGCCTGCATGTATGCAAGTGCACCCATGTTCTGCAATACCTGTGGAGGTCAGAAGAGGGAGCTGAATCCCCTAGAACTGGAGTTATGGACAGTTGTTAGCCTCCACGTGGGCGTTGTGAATTGAACCTGGGTCCTCTGCAAGAGCAGCCAGTGCTCCTAACCACTGAGCCATCTCTTCAGCCCCCTCCACTTTATTTTTTTGAAGAAGGATCTCTCAGTGAACTTGGAGATCAGTGCTTCAGCTAGATTGTGGGCAAACAAGCTCCCAGGATCCTCCTGTCTCTTCCCAGGTGCTGAGATTACACCCAGCTCCCCCCCCCCCTTTTTTTTTGTTTGGTCTTTTTGAGACAGGGTCTCCCTGCAGCCCCAGCTGTCCTGGAACTCACTATGTAGACCAGTCTGGCCTTGAACTCACAGAGATCCACCTGCCTCTGCTTCCCAAGTGCTGGGATTAAAGGTGTGCGCCACCACGCCCGCTTCTCCCCCTTTTTTGATTGATTGATTTTTAATTTATGTGTATGAGTGTTTTGCCTGAATGTAAGTGCACAGGCATAGTGCAGTACCCTCAGAGATTAGAAGAGGACAACAGATCCCCCTGAAACTGAAGTTATGTACAGTTACTAGCCACCATGTGGGGGCTGGGAACCAAACTCAGATCCTGTGCAAGAGCAACCAGTGTTCTAATGGCTGAGCCATCTCTCCAGCCCTACACATAGCTTTTTATGTAGGTGCTGGGGGTTGGATTTCAAGTCCTCATGCTTATGCGTTGACCTTATCAATTGATTGATCCATTGAACTATTTAGTGAAGTTTAACTACCCCCATGAGACTCAAAACTAGTCTTGAAGGAATCAGATTTTCACTAGGACATAACTAGAACTCAGCCCTTAATATGGCACTTGTCAAAGCCCCAGACTTACAGCTATTCTTTTGCCAAGAACAATATTTAAGGCTAGGACCATGCCAGTATTGGGTCCTGGGAGGAGGATGCATTGTAGTTAAAGTCATTACTACACTGGCTTAGGGAATAAGTCTCTTACACTGAGAGACAAGTGACACTCAATTCTACTCAACAGTTTTCTTTAGAACCTTCACAAAGTGACACTGTGTGTCATCCAGAAGTGTGTAGAAAGATAGGGTGCTGAAATGGAATAACCCCTTTCCAAATCAGCATGTTACCCAAAGTTCAAAAGTGGATTCTTTACCATCCTTACGGTTACTTAAGTGGATGTATCAGCTCTGAGTTAGAGTGCCCTTACTGGCTATGCCTCACCGGACACACCCATTCAAAATATAGGCTTCCTAGCTTTTGTGTGCTTGTTATAGCATCTAAGATCTGTAGATGAAATTTTTTATTTAAAAAGTCTGTTAATCTACATTGATTTATAATTTTTTCTGGATTCCTTAGCTGAGAAATATAGTTCATCACTGACTGTTCTATTACCTGACAGCAGTTGATAAAGTATCCATGCACAGAGTGCCAGAAAAGGTTAATATTTATTGATTTTTATGGTGCTACAACCAGTGTAGTTTTGCCATCAAAGATGTATGGCCACCAGCAATGGCATCTGTAAAACTACAGAATACACACCCAATTTTATTATAAATTGTGCCAGTATGCTAGATTTTAAAAATAACAGATGCTTAACTAAATACAGAAAGCTCTGAGTATACCAATTCTAAACCTTGACTTGTATTTGATATTTTAATATGAAATGCAAGAAAAACATTTGAAAATTTAAAATCCGTGCTTTGCAAAGAACAATCATATTTAGCCCTTTCTTCACTTAACTACATGCTATTGATCCACAAAAGTACCCAAGCCACTGATGCTGAGATTATAAGCAATAAAAGGTTTGTTTTTGCAGCAAAAAAAGTATATAATTAGCAAAGAAAGGGGAAAGCCTATGTTTTGTTTTAAAGAAGTAGTTTGATTGTCACACCAGTGTTCAAAAATCTGCTAAAGAAAAATATCTCACTGCCTAAAACTATGAATTCTTTGTCCAGTTGCAGGCTGGAGGTAAAAATAATGAGTGCTCACTGTTTGTTTCATTTCTCTCCACCTGTGTTTCACTTGATGTGACTGTAACCCATTTCTCCCACAGTGTGAGCAACACGGATCTCTTCTGTGCATTTGCTCTCTTAGATATACGTATCATTTGAATTGCTTAGTTTAGTGACAGCATCCAGTAATTAACAAGTGAAATGAGACATTTACTTTGTTTTTATGTTGAGAGTACATTAAAATTTGTTTCTTTGCCTTTAAGATCGTACAGTTTAAGTATGGAGTAAATTAAAACCACCTCTATTTGAAATGTAATAGAAATTGTATTTGTACAATGCTGTCATATGTGCACATTTGTACACACACATACTTTCTCTCTCTACTTTTACCAGCAGATTAGATTGTCAGGAGTTCTGTCAGCATGTTTTGAGATCATCATGTTCGCCTTCCATCTTGCAGTTGATGTTTAGTCTAACAACCTGTGCTGAGTTTTTATTTCTTGAAAAAGAAGTGTCTATTGCCTAGAAAACTCTCTCCACTAAAATACCATTTAAATATATGGCAATTAAAATTCTAAATTTAAAATAAATTAAAAGGCTCAGATAAGATTCCTGAACTACCATGTAAAATCTCTTGAGAGTATGAAATATTTTCCATAAAGATTTTATTGTCATTGAAATCTATTTACAGTATTGTTTGATTTTTCTTCCTAAATGTCAGTGTCAGATAGACAGTTCTGTTTTCTTGATCCTTAATGTTTTTGTCATTGAATTTATTCTTTTCTCCCTTTTTAAAAGTCAGACACAATCTCATACTCTCCACATAGTAACTAAAATAGTCTTTCTCCAGAATGTTCCAAATGCTGTATCTCAGTAGTATTTTCATTTCAGAGCAGCAGCCTGGATTTTACAGCATCTTAAATTCCAGGCTCTCTGATTTTGCTATCCACCCTGAAACCTTTGGGTGACAACTAGGTGACAGGCTTTCCCAACACCCTGTTTCATTTCTAAAATTAAATAGCACCACCATGACCAGGCACTGGAGTCCATCACACCCTCACCTCCAAATTAGCTATTGCCTAAGATATAGTGGCTGATGAGGGAAGATGACTTTACAAGATTAATTAACTTATCATATGTTTAAATTTTGGTATCTAGGAATATAAAGCAAAAAAGAAAAAAAAAAACCCAATGAATTTTATATGTAAGGAAAAGATTTTATGAAACAAGCTAGCATCTAAAGGGAAAGAAGCATTTGAAGAGTTCTTTACACACCATTCACCTGAATTTAGAGAATCCCTTTGAGTTTTGTGACTAGCAAGATTTTCAAATTCTGCAAAACAAGATTTACTATTGTAATCAGGAAGACTCTGATTCTAGTAAATGTGAGCTTTATTATCTGCCCTTCCCCCAGGATAAAGAAAGAAAATCCTTTGGCACACACTCTAGGCATGTTTGGTTGGGAAATTTGGTAATCAAACTGGCTCTCTAAAAAGTTGTACTTTTATTTGTAAATTGTAAGGACTTGCAGAGCATCAAAGAGAAAATATTTTAGTCCCATTTTGAATTATTTCATTTTTCTTATTTACTTTATGTATACTTTATTTTTAAATGAAACACATTCTAAAAGTTGGAACTGAACATTGTTCCTGTGGTAGCAGTTTGTTTCTTGTTTTCTTGACTTGAAACTGAAAGCTGGGCTTGATTTTAATGATTTACTTTGCATTAGAAGCTAAATACAAGAAAATAAGCATAAAGGTGACAAACAAAAAACAATTTCTAACAAATAAAGTAACAGTAACAACATATCCTGGAAAGCAATGACTAAAATGATTTGGCAGTTTTTAAGCTCTGTCCTTAAAAACCTGATCCATATTGTTGTCTTTGAGAGCCAGACTTTTTAAAAAGTACATTTTAATGAAGTCTTCTTGTGTTTAAAAATATGAAGTTAGCTGGGTGTGGTGGCGCCCGCCTTTAATCCCAGCACTCAGGAGGCAGAGGCAGGCAGATCTCGTTGTGTTCAAGGCCAGCCTGGTCTACATAGTGAGTTCCAGGACAGCTGGGGCTACAGGGGGACCCTGTCTCAAAAAGACCAAAAAAGAAAAAAAAAAAGTGAAGAAAGAGACTTTTAGGTTAATATACCATTATAGCTTTCAGTTGAGGTTTTTTTTCAATTGAAAAAAAAAAAAAAAAATGAAGCAAGAGACTTTTAGGTTAATATACCATTATAGCTTTCAGTTGAGGTTTTTTTTCAATTGAAAAAAAAAAAAAAACAAAAAACAAAAAAACTTTTGTTCTACTATTGAAGGGGAAGGTCAGTGATCCTGTGGTTTATCTTGTCCATGTGACTTAAAGCAGGTCACTGGGGAGAAACATGTCAAGCGACTTCCTGTCCTGTACAGGGCCATGCTGAAAACACCCACTTAACCAAGAAACTTCTTTTTTCTTCCCCTATGTTAGTTTGTGTAATCTTGGGGAGGGACAAAAACAGTTTTGTTGCCCTTATAGACAAAGAACTCTTTCTGTGTCATTTGCTCCTTTTTTGTTTTGTTTTTCCCCTTTGTCAGTGAGTAGTGTTGCCTGATTTTAGCTGAAATCATTACTGATTCCATGTGGTCTAGCATAATTAAAAATATTCTTAAGAAAAAAGTCTGAGTTAACTTCTGTTTTCCATGGTAGCTTCAGCTGAGCTGTTTTCTAAATTGTAACTTGTTTAGGAATTTCAGAGTTTCATTTGTGGTAGACCTGAATTTAACAAGAGTGTAAGGAACTCTTCAAAAGGGCATAATGGGAAACGTCATCATTTAAGCTTAAAAACAAATTTGAGAAATTTCTCAGCTATGAAGGGAATGGGAGCTCATGTCAGGCTGCAGCAGCAACATGCACATTCAGCACATGGAGTGTGCTGAGGGTACGAAGCAGCAGCCTCCCTGAGGGGAGAATCCAGCTTGCTGGCTGCCCCACACCAATGCCATCCCATGGTCCACTAGGCCATGATGAAGTTAGCCTGGTTCCACCCTGAAAGGATGACTATACAGAAAGACAGACAGGTAGACTGTACCATGTAGACCAGCCCTTCTGTTCAGTGAAGATGAGGCCTGGTTGTGCACCACCCCCATCTCTTAGGGTGGGCTCTTCACCCTCTGCCTTTTGTTTCTGCTTCTCCTTTCTTTTCTTCAGTTCTTGTGACCTCTCAACCCTCTCTCCTTTTTATTTTCTTTTATACAAAAACACACAAAAGTGCTGTAAATTCACACCCACAAACCGAAGGTCAAAGAGAAAATGACTGAGAGGTAAAATAATTAAGTACAGGGCTAGCAACAGAACCCAGCACACTTGTCTCTAGTTGACAGTGGCCCAAGCACTGTCAAAAGTGTGAATTGCCAGATCACTTTTAAAGAAGGTATTCTTTTCTGCCTTAAAGAAGGTAGCCTTCTTTTCCGCCTGCTGCTTCTTTTAGCTTATGTGACTTCCTCAAGAAGATAGAATTCTTTTCATAAGCCTATGTCCACTAAATGTCTTGAATAGGAGCTTTTCTCAGTGACTGGGTTTTTGTTTTTGTTTTTTTATTTCATGTTATATATGGCATGAAAAACCATGCTTTGCTGTTGATGCTAAATTTCCCTACATGTGTCTTCATTACTCACATTACACAATTTATTTGTAAAACATGTTCCAGATTGCTGGTTTTCAGCTGACTTTTCCTCATTCTCTTCTCTCTCACACAAAGCTTAGTATCTAGAGCCATCACGTTCAAAAATTCAGTTCTATTGACATTATTAGCCTACTTCTAACTTGTGATATAAGAAACACTGAAGTCCCAGCAATACCAAATTAATTTGTCACTTTCACATGTCATTCTGAAATATTTTGCTTGTATTTCTGAAAATTATTTCCTAAGAAAATAAATAACTCGTGCTCATCACATCTATATATTATCACATAAGGAAGTTCAAGTTCATGTTTTGAGAGAAAGGGAATACATATGTTTAAGGGAATGAGAGAATGTCACAGATTTAAAACAAATGTATAAATACCTATAAATTACTCACATATTTTAGTGTGTAGAGAACCATAATTAAAAAGCAGATGACTAATTGAAAGTCATGGATGTCTACAGTTGGAATGTTTGACCTTCAAATCAGAGTCAGATCAGAATCAAAATTAAAGTCAGAGATAAAGAAGAAGTACTGTCAACCTTAAGGTAGTTCCTGTGAAGGCTTTGTTTCAGTGGGCAAATTACAAAGCACAGTAGCTAAGAAAAAGAGCAATGGAAAACTGGGAAAGCAAATTGTATAAGTGAGTCCAGCTTGCTATTGTGTTGACTTTTTAGAACAGTTGGGAAAGAGGTAGAAAAAAATCGCAAATGGAATTATGTGGCTCATAACAAGACAGAGGATTAGAAACAGTGTAGAAGAAGCCGTTTATGATATTGTCAGTCAGTGTATTCCTGCCTGGCACACATTTGAAATCAAATACTTAAAGAGGACCATTGAATGCTTGTAGCAGCACAGACACGTAGATTAAAGAAAGCAGCTGGACTTAGAAGGAGCTGCTGCATCTGGAAACCACTCCTGTTGTTAACAGGATCAAGGGATCACCTTACCTTCTCTATGATTAAGTGTCCCTGAATATAAAATAAATGAACCAAACTTTAAAAATTAGCTTGCTGTTCCTTCCTGCTTTAACATATCATAATCTATAAAATTTCAAGTAATCCTAGACTATGGCTGTAATCCCCTGCTAGCCTCATTCATGGTTTCTGTTTGCTTACCTTTTCTGAGACTTGTGAGGAGAGCAGAGTCTCTGCTTCTCTAAAAGCTTTTGTCGCTGACCTTGGAGAGGGTATATGGATTCCTGGGTTGAAAAGACCTGATGGCTGGTGGTGTAGCATGTACAAGGCCCTGGATTTGACTCCCAGCACTGAAGAATACATGCAAACATACATACATACATAACATACATACATGCAAACATTTTTAAGTTAAATATATACAAACAAAACCTGAGTCCTTAAGTAGCATTGTGTTGTCAAAGGTATTGTGACCACAGCTATGAATAGGCAGTAACTATTGGCATTCTGTAGTGTCCTGTACATCTGTTACTATCTCTCTGCTATAGGAGGGTTAACACAAGAGCATATACTCCAGAATCACAACCCTAGAGGGAAGGAAAGCCATGCTAAATCTGTTAGGCATGGCCTATGCCCCTGAATTCACCATCAAAAAATTAGAATGTTATTACTTTCTCCTCCCAAAAGAGAAAGACCCAACTGCACACTGATTATGGCTAATATTTTCATCCCAAAAGCAGAAGTATCTGAGGCCATACATGAAATAGGATAGAAGTATAAATTGGCCAAGTAGCACCAGCCCCAATTACCCAGATGCCTCACAAAGTAGCTTCTAAGGAAAAGGTGCCCAGAGTCTTCTTCAGGATGCTATGAAGCCAAGCAGTACTCATGGGTGATGGCCATGTGAATGTTCAGCTCATGTCTCCCAACCTCCTCTTCCTGACCTATGGATGCCTCTTTATATGGCTGCTAGAATCAGCAGTGGTTCCCTTGATTTACCTACCACATTCCTTTAATGTTTACATTATTTAAAACAATAAGGAAGATGGAAAACTCAGTAGAGTTGTAGTAGACCTCTGAATAGTGGCTGTAATTTTCATTTCTGCTGCTTACTTGGGGATCAGTGCCATTCTCAAAAACCACATAGGCCCCACTCACAAGTCTCGTTAAAATATGGAAACATGTGCTTGGCAGGGCCAGCACACAAAAGGGAGTGTTGTTTTGGTGCTGTGTTCTTCTCAACCAGGGAAGGAGTGGGCTTTGAGGTCCTTTGTGAGATCATTCAGCCCTCACAGTTAAGAAACCCTGTTTGCTTCAGTCTCCATGCAAATCATCATGGTGGCATTAACTTTTCCCTGAGAGCTTCTTGGAGCATTTAATGCCTCCTCTTTCACTCTGTGGTAAGAAGCTTTGGAATCAGCTCTCAGAAACTGGGGCAGTCCCCCATTTTCTTGCTAATGGGAATACTCTGAGCACATACTTCGTGCTCTCTCACCTGACTCTCCAGGGTTTTCATACTTTTAACAGGATATGGTTTTAATGAGGCTTCTAGAAGCTTTAGAAACTTCTTTAATGATTTTGTTTTGACCTTTGCCACTGCTTTTGCTAGGACTGAATTGATTGTCTATACTGAAAATTTGCCAGCACGATACCAATTTTAATATTTTCACATGCAGCCTTGCGCCCCCTTTTTTTTTAAATACTGGAATGGGCACATATTAAGAATTACAATGAGAAATAATAATCTTCCCTCTCTTCCTCTAACAGCAGGGCAGTACCCAAGAGTCTAAGTCACCTCTTGTTAAGAACATAGCAACTGGAATTCCCAGGTGGCTCTGAACATCCACAGACTAGCCCAGCTTTTAGTTCTCTTTTATGCTGCAGACATTTAGATAGAGTCAAGAAGGAAATGTTCACTGCCCCAGTCACTTGTAAACAGTGGGAATCTCAACAAGGTAGGAATAAGAATGAGTAAGGCCACTGTGGCGGGGGCCAGGCCCCCCTCTGTCCTCTGTATTCTTAGATTTTGAAGGACTTGGGCTCTAATCAACATGGCTGCTGAGTTGATTTGCCAGAGCAGCTCTGATCAGGGGTCTTGTGGAAAATGGGCAAACTCTCTGTAAGCCACCGTAGACCACTCTTCTTTCTGTCACCAAGTTTTCTTAATTGGCTGTGCACATTATGTTTTAATATTTCTTCTTGATGCCGGGTGTGGTGGCGCATGCCTTTAATCCCAGCACACGGGAGGCAGAGGCAGGCGGATCTCTGTGAGTTCAAGTCCAGCCTGGTCTACACAGTGAGTTCCAGGCCAGCTAGGGCTACAGGGAGACCCTGTCTCAAAAGAAAAGAAAAAAAAAAAATTCTTCTTGATCATCATCACAATTTCCCTTAATTACCAGAAAAACTTTAAAACATGGCATATTTTCAATATATAGTCTCCTTTTTTTCCATTTCCTATTATTGAACTTTATAATGTGTAGATTTATTTCATTTTCAGTATTATCTACCTTTAGTTTATATGTTTTTAATCTAAATGTTAACTGTGATTCATTTTCATAGTATATTTTCTTCATGGTTACTAATTTTCAGAACTAAGCTTACTTCCTAAAATAAAAAGTAAACTAAAATAATTGATGCCATACCTCTAATCTCAGCTTCTTGGAAGGCTGTGGTCTGCCTGGGCTGCAGAGCAAGTTGAAGGCCAACCTGAACAACTTAGTGAGACGTTGTCTCAAAATAAAAATAAATGGAAAGAGAATCAGAGACATAAGTCAATGGTGGAGCACTTACCTAGTGTGGATGAGGCCCTATTTTAAATTAGTATCATGAAGAAGAAAGGAAGGGAAGGAGGGAGAGGGGAAAAAGGGGGAGAAGAAAGGAGAAAAGATAGGACTAAGTATTTGGGGGATAAAAGATAGAAATATTAACTTTAATTGAGGAATAAGACAGTTACACAGTGCAGTATCTAATTTTTTTTAAAAAAATAAACTAAAACACAATCAAGCTGGGAAATGTATCATAGTAGTTAACAGAGCACATGAAGCTTAGCTCCATGAAGGAGAGTCCAACTTGGCCATGCTGGTGATTTGCCCAAACAGTTCTAATAATCTAGAATACCACAGGATGTTGTAAGTTTTCCTTCCTTCCACTATTCAGAAGTGATACCCATTACTATTGAGAAACTAACATTTCAGTGTCCCCAGCCTGGGAGGCCAGAGGAAAAAGAAATTGGTCATTTCAGAGCAATTGACACATTAGAATTAAGGAGCTAGTTGACTTACCATCAGATTTCTCCAAACTTGAACTTTTGGTAGGTAGCTTGTCTACCAGCCCAGTTTTATGTGTACAGGCACTTTCATCCTGACCTCAGCTTCCAGGACTGTGCTGCACTGGACCTTAGGAATAGGAAGTTTAAGCTCACAACTGACCCAAAGTCACATATTCATAGATCTTGGTCTGGACTCAATGAGCAGATAATGAGCAGTACTCTTCATGACCTGCATTGGCATTCTGGCAAGAGGATAAACCAAACAGAACTAGACAGAGGGAAGGGAACTGAGGAGCTTAGCACTGTTGTGCATGCAAGGTTGAGAAAATCTAGAATGACTGAAGGAAATTTTTATTAAGACATAATTACCATATAATAAACAACATATATTTAAATGTACAGTGATTTGTTTTAACCTAAGTATAAACCCTTAAAACCATCACCACAATTAAACTAATGAACATATGCTGTCTCCCCAAAAATTGTAAGAAAATTACTTGTGGACAAAGATCTATATGACATAAAGACCAGAGCTGTGAAAATATGTTAAGAGAGCCTGTCAGACCTGCAACTACCTATTGAACACCTGAAGAAAAACAGGCCTGGCATATTGAGGGCTCCTGCTGGACTGTGAATGAGATGAAATGTGGTCAGGACTGGGATGATGGGAAAAGCCAGGCAGACCAGGCAGGCCTGGAGGCAGGCAGGTAGGTGGAAGCAGAAAGGAGGCAGGGAAGGCAAGTGGAAGGAGAGAAGGCAGCACTCAGAGAAGGATGAGAGTGGGAGCAGTGTTTTCTCTTTTGACTAATGGGAAGCCATTAAAAGGCTGTCAGCAAGAGAGGAGCCTGTATTGATTTGGCTTCTGTCTGAAGAAGGAACTGCAAAGTCTCGGTGATCATTGGGTGTGGGACTGGTGAAAGCCAGGAAAAGCAATGGGATCTTGTAATTATCAACAAGACTTTTCTTGCCACCTGGAACCTATTCTAGGCTGTCTGCCTTCTGAGGCTGCCCTTGACTCTTTCAAAAGCATCTCAGAATCATGGTATAGAGTCATGTGTCCTTACTGGAATACCTCGTGCAGTGTGTACGCCAGGCACTCGTGTGAACGTCAGTGGCAGAACCTTGCCACTCCATGTGCTGTAATCACCCTTTCTGAGAAAACTTATAAAAAGTTCATCTATAAAGGCTGCACAATGGGGCTGAAGAGATGGAGCAGCAGTTGAGAGCACTGGCTTTCTTGCAGAGGACCCAGGTTTGGTTTCCAGCACCCACATGGTGACCATCTGTAACTCCAATTCCAGGGGATCCAACGCCCTCTTCTAATCTCCATGGGCATTGCACGACATGTGTGCACTTGCATGCATGCAGGCAAAATACTCATACACATAAATAAAAATAAATAGATAAAATAAAGGTACAAAATACTCTTCCTTCAATCATCCCTAGCTCTTTCCTGTGAAACTTCATATTACAAGTGTAGTTCCTTTATTAAAGAGGCCCCCATTTCCAGCTCATCTGGAGATGTTGCCCCTTTTCTAGAATGTGAACCTAAGCAAAACTAGAATCCCAGCATTATGTTTGATCCAGTTGTAGATGTTCACTGTTTATCAACTTGAGTAACCAGAGTACCACATTCTACATGACTGTCACCATCCTGATATTAACTTCTGACAGCCTCCAACTTTTTCTTATTGAGCTTAGCTGTGAACCCAAATTCAGTGTACCCCATGTGTACTAACAGCAGAGCCCCTGCTCTTAAGTCCCTTATATGTGTTCTGAGATTGTAGCATTTAGGGCAGCTACGTGTTCATTGGTATATATGGAGCTTCTTAGAGCTAACATTTTTGTAGCCTTTTTCTCCAAACTATATTGTTTATGATTTAAAATTTATAATTCTACACTTATCGATTAATTATTCTACCATTTTCCATTATAATTTGTGAACACAGGGTGCGTACTATACTCATGCTTCAGTATCTTGTTATTATTCAGTATATGGCAACCATATCACAGCTAGAGCTGATACAGAGGTAAGGGCTGGTAATAGAAGAGATAGCTGTGACATGGGACAGGTTCATTTGGTATGGGTGGGTTGGTGACTTTGGGGAGTGATGGTGGTTGCAGGAAGGACTGTGTCCTGAACTCTAAAGTCCTACAAAAAGGAAGTGATGTTTTTGTCTTGAATTCTAAGACACAAGTGCCTGAGGGGATGGCCTCATCTTGGTTCTCATGCTTCATCCCCAGGTTCTCTAAATGTGATCTATCAATAGCAAGGGATCATCTACTAAAATCACAGTCACTAAGTCTTTTGAGATAACTTATAAATCAAAGTGTTTCTCTTTTAACTTGACAGATATTACTGTCAAGCAGAATACAATACTCATGTCACCAGTCACCACACTTCCTTGTAGAAAAGCTGCTTGAGAAGCCTCATCAGAAGCAGAGTGTTACTATGAGTTTAAAGTCAGAACAAAGCCATGGGACAGAATTCAAGAAGAGGCCCTTAGGTGTTGCTAGCCTAAGGCTACAACCTGTGTTTAGCCTGACTGCATGGTCTGCTATGCCAGCAGTCAGTCTCCAAAATATCTTACCTTGGCCCAAGTAGAACTGGAGGGGTGCCTGCCAAGTAGGGTTGGTATCTTTTCCTGTTGTTAGTTTTAGTGTGCTGAAGCTTGCATGCACCAGCCCAGACCACTGTCTCAAGTGTCTTTCAACTGGCCATCACTCAGACCCCATTACAGGTTTTCTTGGATAATGCTTTTCCTGGGGCCAGCATATCTGGGATGTATTGAATTAATTATATGACTTCAGGGTTTTTTTGGAGTGATTTGTTGTCTTATCTCTGGATCTTGCTAATGGAGCATGCAAGATGAGGGATTGAGCTCTGCAATTGTTCTAAGAAATAAACAGGAGAGGGTTATACTCTGTTAGTCTTAATGATTTAGCATCTTGAAAATGTCAGTTTGTGTAAACAAAGATATTTATTAGTAAGCATCTAATTAGTAGATTTCACTGGATACTGCCATTGACAGTTCCTATTTTACCCACAGGATACTTTGGCGATGGGGGTCTGTCTATGGTCTAAGGAAGAAAGGCTGCATGCCACAGTGGAAGCAGTGCTTTCATTCTCTCAGAACATCTGTCTTCTTTCCACAGGAAGGATTTGATAGTGCAGAACTTCAGAGTTCACTGAAGGCATGTGTGCAAAGCTTTGCTTCTCTTGTACCCTGGGCACTTAACCAGTGACTAAACACAGAGTTTGATGGGAGAGTGGTTATCCATTGCGTTGTGTAAGGCATTTAGAATCTTCATTCCATCTCTACTTCCTTCTGGGCTAGAAGGAAGTCAGTTTTCAAGACATACTCGAGTATTCTCTACTTTGGGGAGCCTTTCATGAACCTCCCAAATGATACTTATCAGCTTTTCCCTTATTTGGAGAGCCATGCCACGTGTCCCCACTTCCATTGTAAGACTATACATAGCTGTCTGTCTCATGGTGGTAGGCTGAGCCCCTCCTTGAGCTCACATTGATTCACTTAATCATTCATTCGGATCCTAAGAGTCTAGGCTGAGTACTGAAGATTCAGCTGTGAAATCAGAGGGGAACAGCATGTTGCCAGAGCCCTGTCTTGAGTGTACCTGTGAATGCGGGCGGGGGGGCTCTTTATGTGGCACAGGCAAAAACAAACACTTGACGAAGCAAGGTAGCTGACAGAATGGAAAACGGTATGAAAGTAAGAAAGCAGGCTTGTATACTGAGCATCCATGAGGCTGTTTTTAAAAACTGGCTCATCTCAGAAGACCTGTCAGTGAATGGAACATCTGAACTATATTAGGCCTCATGAGGAGCCAGCTGTGGTCAGACCTGACACAGAGCTTTCTAGGCTGAGGAGTAAGCAAAAAGTTTTCAAAGTAAGCAAAGGTGGTCTGTCTGGTCTATGTGTGCCTTGAAATCTTGCTAGGGGTATCATGTAAACGTTGAGATTAAAGAAGTGGAGGAACAGAATAATAGGTCAGCCATTGCTATTCTGCTTAGTTTAGAAGCCTTTCTGCTTCTATACTGCACCTGCCCACAGTACCTGCAGCACCTTCTTGTTCTCATATTGGCAATTGGCTCCAGTGCCTGAAATCACAGAGTGTAGTTGAGGAATGTGGTTCCTCACAGTCTAGAGTGAAGAAACCTAGCACACAGTATAAGAGGAAGGTGACCCCATTTACATAGTAAACCCCTTCAATAATTGCCATGCTGACAGCTGGCACATTCACAACTATACATGATGAAACCATCTTACTACTAAATAGCTATAGCCCCTATTGGATATATTTTATGTCACTGATAGGAAGCAATACAGAAATTTTCTGTTATATGTATATGTGTATGTATATGTAGGTATATGCAGTAATCATATTCAAAGAAATGATCACAAAATTGAGGAGTGTTGTGAGATGTGGGAAGAGTTGGACGAGGTAGAGGGAAAGGTGAAAATGACATAAATACATAAATATTCATGTATGAAATCTCTAAAAGGTTTTTTTAAAGATTTCCCAGTATGTGAAAGAATCCCCTTTCTCTTTGACCTGTTATTGTCATCTTCAGTGACAACCATTTCCTCAAACACTCCAAGTGTAAATGTCTTTACAATAGTCCAAAATAATGCATAATGAAGTGTCCTTTAGCATCCTTTTTCTTTTAGTTTGATGTCTACCAGATACATTTGGAGGTGTCATGGGGAACCTTGGCTGTCTTTTCCAGCATCAGAGATCTGGTAGATCTCTGTCTGTGGCACTTGTTAGATGTTCTCTAAATGTCCCGTGGGAATGGCTGTATGTGTGCCCTTGAGCAACTGATTCTACTTATCTCCACCTGTTGCACCCATCTCTTCTTACATCATGAGCTCCACCACACGCACCAGGCCTACTCATGAATACCTCATTTTTCAGTCCAGGGCCTTTGAACTGGGAAGAAGAGCTATCCAATCTCCCAAGGCCAGGGCTAGAGTTCTCAGCTCCTGCTATGCCTGTGCTTGCCTCGCATGAGCACTACCACACTGTTGAGATTACTCCCTCAGGCAGTGAGTGCTCCTGATGGAAACTTTTGAACGGCCTACTTGGTTGAGGGCTTTGCTGAATGAATCAATAAATTAGTGAATAAAGACTATGAGTATTTAGCTTCCTGACTAGAAAGTTCACTGATCACAGATGACCTGTTTACTTACCTGAAGGATAGCTGCTTGTCATTCTCTGCTTTCTTTGTAAAATTGAACCACTTTTAATTTTTTTTCCATCTCCATAGATTGGCCTTTATTCTTTTTCTAAAAAAATAAAAGCTTACTGAAAGGTTTGCAGACAGTGAAAGTATTATTTTTTTTTTCCAACAGAGTTCTTATCATGTTGCTGACTGGTCTCAGGCTCATAATCCTCCTTTCTCAGCCCCTGAGTACCTTTGGTTATAGACTCATGCTACTGCCCACTCCCTGCCCCAACAGAATGTGTGCAGGCACTGAAACAAACCACTGAGTGCACATTGCTTCTGAATATCTAGGGCATTCAAAGACACCCTGAAGGGGCTGGAGAGATGGCTCAGCTGTTAAGAGCACTGGCTGTACTTACAGAAGATCCAGGTTCAATTCCCAGCACCCACATGGCAGCTAATAACCATCTGTAACTCCATTTCTGAGAATACGACACCCTCTTCTGACCTCTGTGGGCATCACACAACATGGGTACACTAACATACATGTAAGCAAAATACTTATATACATAAAATAAAAATAATAAAATATTTCTTTAAAAAAGAAATCCTGAAATAGGTAGTGGTTTGGTTTATAAAACATTATCTATTTTCAGCATTTTAGAATATTACTATGCAAAAATTAAATTATTCATTCCAGTCCATATCTAATTTTTCATACTTTATAATCTGAGACAAAATGAAAGCCAGTGCAGTATTTTCCTGAGCTATAGTCCACTGATAATGAAAGCAGTCACATGCTTTATCTACATGTGCTCTTACAACTGTAGCTACTTGATAGGTGTATTAGCTACTTTTCTGTTGCTGTGATAAAATATGTTAACCAAAAGAAAATTAAGGGAAAAAGGCTTTCTTTTAGTTTATCTTTCTAGAGGCATAGAGTTCTTATAATGGGAAAGGTATGGCATGGCAGCAGGAGCAGGAAGCTGACTGATCACATTTAATCATATCAGAGAAGGGGAGGGAGGGAGGGAGAGAGAGAGAGAGAGAGAGATTGATTGAGGAGGCTATAAGCCCTCAAAGCCTACCCCCAGTGATGTACTTCCTCCAGCAAGGCTCCACCCCCTAATGATTCCATAATCTCCCCAAGCATCATCACCAACTGGAGATCAAGTATTTAAGCACATGACATGAGCCTTTGGGGGACATTTCTTATTCAAACCACATTTGGCCCACAGGCCCCTTATAGGCTCATGACCATCTTATGATGCAAAGTGCATATAGTCCAACTTCAAAAGTCTCCATAGTCTTTAATAGCCTCAAATAGTATTCAAAGCCTCTTCTGAGATTTAAGGCAGTCTCTGAACTGTGACCCCTGTTAAATAAGCACATTACATATTTCTATTGTACAAAGGGACAGAATATACATCAGTATGCCAAAAGGCAGGAATAGGGGCATAGTAAGGAAGTAGTGGACCAAAACACAGCAGAGCAAACACCAAATCCTTTAGCTCTATTTCCAGTTCCCCCTGACAGATGTCTTGCAGTTCTGGCATTTCCAACATTTGGGGACTGTACCACAACCCAGGCCTCACTCTCATTGCTTCACTCAGTAGTCTCTCAGGACTTATTACAAGGACTCTGACCCTGTCATACCTTGGTCTTAGCAGCTCTCTGAAACCATGAAGGAAGAATCCATAAGCCACTAATCTTGAATCTTTCTTCTTCTATGTAGATCACCGGCCAAATTCAACTTCTAGCCTGGCATAACTCCCCAAACCCATTGGACCACATGTAGACTGAAACAATTGCTTTCTAAGAGCAAGCAACCCTTTAGGCTCTCTTTCAGAAATTGGAGACTTAGCTAGCTGGGTTCTTGCCCTTGGGGGCACCTTTTTGTCTCTCCAGTGCAAAGCAGGGTGTTTCTCTTTAATGCCACTAATTTTAACAATTATAGCCTCTTTTTCAGCACATAATTTTAGGAACATTGAACTTCCTAGTGCTCTTTTCCTTTACAAACTACAGTTTTCTTTCTGCCCTATTTTTTGCTCCTTTTCATTGTAGATCTGTATAAGTGTAATCATTAATAACCATCCACAGACTAAACATTATGTTGACTTAGAATTTCCTCCACCAAAGAAATTAGCCCATTGCTTTTTTGTTTAGCCTTAGGACAAGGGCAGAATGTAGCCATATTCTTTGCCAAAATATCACACGAAAGGCTCTAGTCCCATTGCTAATATAATCCTTGTTCCCCTCTGAAACCTCAGGGTATGGGTCTCCTCTTTCCACATTACTCTCAGCACTGTTGTCTTCCAGGTGCCTACTAAAGTAACCCATTAAGTCTTGCTTACAGCATTTATAAACCAAAACAAACAAGAAAACATACTCAAGTTCTTCACAGCAACAGCCTTACTCTCCTGGTACCAACTTCTGTATTAGTTACTTTTCAATTGCTGTGATAAAATACCATGACCAGAGCAACTTAAAGGGGAAAATATTTTGTTTTAGTTTACAGTTCCAGAGAGATCAGGTCCTCATGACAGAGAAGGCATGGCATGGCAGGAGGAGCAGGAAGCTGGCTCATTTAACCACCCAGGAAGAGAAGAGCAAGAGAACAAGAAGTATGGCAAGGCTGTACCCTTTCAAAACTCGCCCCAGTGATGTACTTCCTCCAGCCAGGTGCTACCTCCTAAAGGGTCCATAACCTCCCCAAGCAGCACCACTAACTGGGGACCAATTGTTCAAATACATGAGTCTATGAGGGACTTTTATCACCCACAAGGGGTGTCTCTGTGTATGCTTGGTAACAGTTTTTGACCATTTGCCATATTAGTAGTTCTTATGGCTCTGTTACATTTTGGTCAAACCCAGATACGATTTTTAAGTACTGTTCAGGTTATTTTCAAATATTTTTTTTTACATGTTGTCAAAATAAAGTACTATCAGTTTCTACATAGTAGTTGACCCAAATTTAATAGCAACATCTCTTTTATGCAGTACTCTTAAATTTTCTTAGCAGGAAGAAATGTTAATTCATAGACTAATTGTATATTTTGTTTTGATATTTGGCTTTTAAATAATTACATTTTTGTAAGTCAGTATTTATGCTACCATTTGTAATTTTGTGGCCTATAGTTTAATCATGTTGAAATAATATTTTGTCACATTTTGCATGTTTTTTTACTGGGTTTTTTTAAAAAAAATTTTTAAAGAAAAAACTGTCATAAAAGTCATCCCATCACAGGAGACTACATCTATAAGCAGATATCCTTTTCTTAGTAGAATTTGGATTCTTCTTCAGTAGGAGAACCACAGCTGTAAACAGCAGCACAGGCAGCTGCCTCCTGGCCTCAAGTAAACAGAAATATTTGTGACTTCTGCTTGGAAAGCAGACTGTCTTTCCATCTGTGGTCAGTCTTGCTCCTATAACTTTTGAAACCCACCTTAAGATGTATTAAATACTACTAATAGAAGGCAGACTGTTTCAGTCATCAGCAATAGCCATATTCCACCCTTTCTGTTCTTTTACTTCCCAATAACAACAACAAAATACCTTTGTTCTATCACTTCATTTTTCTTGAAGACCTTCCTTAACCAGAAAGGATCTGCTAACAAGTACCTCTTTAAAGATATTTTTATTTTGTCTTCATTCCTGAAAGTTTAACCAGCCATGGAAGTCATAGCTGTTCTTGACTTGAAGCAGTTGATAAGCACCATGCCACCTCTTCTGCCTCTAAGGCTCCTCCTGAGAAACCTGCTTTTTTGAGTTCCCAAGGAGGAAGTATGTCAGTTCTTTCCAGCTGAATTTAAGTTTCTCTTTCTTTAATTTTCATACATTTTCATTATAATGTCTGCCTGGGAGTTTCTTTGAGTTTTGTTCATTTAGGTTTACTCAGCTTCTTGATCTGTAAGGATCCATCTTTTGTCAAATTGGCAGATTTTTCGCCCTTTATTTCTTTAAATACTTTTCATTCCTTCCATCTTTCTTCTCTTATTCTGACATCCACTGATCTAAGGGGTAGGTTTTTATTCTAGTCCTTCAAGCTCTCCACTTTTGTCCTGCCTCATTTTCTCATACCATCCAGTTGGGAATTTTTCTATTCTTTCCCCAGTTATTGAACCTAGCTAGTAAATTTTTTAATCTTTTATTGTAATTTTTAATTTTATAATTTCCATTTTATTTGTTGTAATTTCTGTTTCCTTGCTGAGAATTACTTGACTTCTGATTGTTTCAGTAAAATGTATAATTTTTTTCAGAAAACACTTTCATGATGCTTGCTTTAACAGCCCAATCAGTTTATTCCGACATTGAGTTTATCTTGGTGCTGGCATTAGGCCCTTCTTTTCCTCATCAACATTGTGATTTTCTTGGCTCTTGGTGTGACAAGTGATTGTGTATCAGACATTTTGTCTGTCATGTGAGTTTGGGTCATCTTTGAAAATTTTTTTTCAGTTTCCTTAATAGATATTTTATTATTTATTTAATTTTTATGTATTTCAAACGTAACATCTTTATTCCCCCTTCTCTGTCGGTACCTTCCCATAGCCCCCTCACACACTGGATTTCATGCATTCTGTCATTTATGTTAAGTCAAGTTAGTGTCCCCAGTTGTTCCTCAGTGCAAGTTCATCCACTGGGGTCTAGTCAGCCTATCTAGAATCACTCCCTTAAAGAAGATCAGCTCTTCCTCACCCAGCAGTAATCAGCTGCTTAATAGTTCTTTGGCTAAGATTGCCTGCTGCCCATTTCCACAGTTCTATGCTGGGTTTTTGTCTGCTTGAGTTTGCATGGGTCTTGTGCATGCTGACACCATTGCTGTAAGTTCATAAGAGCAAAGTTGCAGGAGCTTGTAAGACTCTGTTTCCATATGATCATGCGCCTCTTCCTCTGGCTCTTACAATCTTTCCACCCCCTCTTCTGCAATGGTCCCTGAGTGGGTGAAGTTTAATACAGGAGTCCTGTTCAAGGACCCACACTCTGCAGGCTCTTATTCTCAGTGGTTTGGCCATTTGTGGCTTTTTGTATTCATTGACCTCTGTTGCATGAGGGAGCTTCGCTGATGAGAGTTGAGAGATGCGTTGGTATTCTCTCTACCCCTTGTTCCACTATGTTTGTGATCATTAGGTATAGATTGTCCATTGTAGATGTGTCACTTAGGTTTGGGAATCTCACAGACACTTAATCTCTGTGTGTGGCCAGTGTGAAACTCTGTAATAGTCTCTGTTGCAAAAGAAGCTTCTTTGATGAGTGGTGACTGACAGATTTGTATATAAGGATTTGGTACTAGGATCCACAAATGAGGGAGAACATACATCGTTTGTTTTTCTGATTCTGTGTTAACTTCTTTTAGTGTAACAGTTTCTGGATTTATCCATTTACCTGAAAATTTCATGATTTTGTCTTTCTTACAGCTGACTAGAATTGCATTGTGTAAATGTGCCACATTTTCATTATCCATTTGTCCATTGAGGGACACTTAGTTTGCTTCCATATCTTAGCTATTGTGAAAAGAGCAGCAACAAACATGGATGTACAAGTTAATAAAAGGCTATCTTATCATGAGATTTAACATGTGAACTGTTACCTAATTTCATAGAATGTGGTTCCAATGTTGGCTGAATTTTTCATGCTTTGTCTCACTTTATTTCAGTTTATCTCAAGTGACTAGGGCTCCCACTGAACTTTGCTGACTACCTTAGGGGACCAAATAAGATTATTTGGCCAGACCACAAGCTGTCATTGGGGAAGATTATGGTGGGGTCCCAACCCATCATGCACCTGACTGCCTCAGTGTCATTGGAAAAGAACGAGACCTACCATGGGCTTCCTGAAGCTGGATATTTCTCATGCCATGATTTGGGATGAAGACAATACTAATTACTTTTCAACCAGATATTATTTCTAAAAATTTTGATTGGATGCTGTTAATTCCTTAAGTTGGAAGAACATGTTTTCCTAGATGTCCTTCCTCCCTTTAAACTCTTCTCAGTCTATTTCACTCATTCCTCCTCCTTGTTACCAGGATCCCCAGGCCTTTTTCCTGCTTCTCTACTCTTCTCTCATTCTGGTGCCATGCACTCACTAGTTATAATCAGTCTGCCAATTCTGCAATTGGGCCAACATATGTACAAGTACCATGCCTAGCCCTCTTCAAACAGAACGCACGTCTGAGCACTTAGCTCTGTCCAGGAACTGTAGAGATGTCTTTCTTTCTCCCTTCTCTCCCTATTGCCTACGTCTCTATCTTTTCTTCCTCCTCTTCCTTCTGGGTTTCTTATCCCCTTTCAAGACTGTCATTGACTAGCTATTGAAGCCAGATACTTAACTGCATATATTTTTAAATATTTTTTATTTGATGTGCATGAGTGTATTGCCTACATGTATGTAAGTGCACCCATGTCATGCAGTACCCACAGAGGTCAGTAGAGGGTATCTAATTCCCCTGGAACTAGAATTACAGACAGTCGCCATGTAGGTGCTGAGAATCAAACTCTGGGTCCTCTGCCAGGGAAGCCAGTGCTCTTAACTGCTGAGCAGGGTCTCCCTGTATCCCCAGCTAGCCCAGAACTTGCTATGTAGACCAGGCTGGCCTCAGTCTCACATAGATCTGTGCCTGCTTCTGCCTCCAAAGTGCTGGGATTAAAGGCGTGTGCCATCACCCAGAATTTGCTACATCTTTTAGTCCTTGATTTCTACCATCTCCTTTTCCACATCAGTCTGGTCTGCTCAGAGCTGCTCACTTCTTTCTCATGATGCCTGAGCTCATCATCCCTTGCTTTGCCTGTGCTTCATGTATTTGCAGTTCCTGATGAATCTGTATTTACAGTGATATATCTTCTACCTTTGATTTTTGTGGAATGTTCCTTTTCATCCATAGTGATTTTATTTATATAGAAGTCTCCTGAAAATGTGACCAATCTTTATTTTTAGTTGTATTGTATGTCCTTGTATTTTAACCTTGAACCTATGAATATCATTATATTTGAACTTAGCTTCTATGTGCAGTATATATGCTTGGCCATATTTTTAAAATATTTTTTATTAATTATTTTTATTTTATGTGTATGCCTGTATTGCCTTCATGTATATAAGTGCACCCGTGTTGTGCAATGCCCATGGAGGACAGAAGAGGCTGTCGAATCCCCTGGAACTGGAGTTACAGATGGTTGTTAGCTGCCATGTGGGTGCTGGGATTCTGTCTTCTGCAAGAATAGCCAGTGCTCTTAACCACTGAGCCATCTCTCCAGCCCCACCTAGTCATATTTTTAAATAATTTTTATTTTTATTTTTTTGAAATTTCATACATGAATATGTATTTACAACATTTTCACCCCTTTCTCCCCCTCACATTCCTCTCACACACAATTTCATGACCTCTTCTTTAAATGTGTGTGTGTGTGTGTGTGTGTGTGTGTGTGTGTGTGTAAACAAACCTACTGAGTCCATTTTGTGGTGCTAATATGTACATGTGTTTAGGTTGACCACTTGGGATTGGATAAGTCTGTCAAGGAGCTCATCCCTGGAGAAAATTGATTCTCCCTCTCTCAGCAGCCTTTGATTTCCTGCAGCTCTTCATTTATAGGTGGGACTTTATGAAATTTCCCCCATGGCATATCAACTGATGTTCTTATTATGCAGGTCTTAAACAAGCAACTGTACTGTGGAGAGTTCATGGGTGCAACTTTCATGTCTGGAAGACACTGTCTAGCAGCAAATGTCCTGGTCCTCTGGCTCTTGTAGTATTTTTTGTTCGCTCTTCCATGATGTTCCCTGAGCCTTAGGCATAGGGATTGTATTATAAATCTATCAATTAGGGCGGAACACCTTGCAATCACTTATTCTCTGCATTTTGACTTTTTGACCAGTTGTGGATCTCTGTAATTGTCTCTGTCTGTTGCTAAGAGAAGCTTTTTTTTTTTTAATGAGAAGTATGATAAGTATTTAAAATGTAGTTAGAAATTATATTGGTTTAGGGAAATGACAGTAATAGGTTCTCCTCTAGGAACTATGTGCTCTCCAACCACTGGTTTTTAGGTAGATTTACAGTACCAGGTATGAATACTCTCCTGTTGAGCATGCCAGAAGTACAATTAGACAATTTTTGTTTATCCCCAAGATTAAAATGCCACTATTGCACCATTAGAGATATTTTGCTAGACCAGACATTGCTGTGGTTCATAGGCTTTACAGCTAAGTCAGTCTGCTTTTGATTGCTTTTCTTCCCAGGCAACTTACATAGCGCCTTCTGATACTATACAAGCTGGTCCTCAGGTGCGAGGCTTTCATTTCAGTTCCAGGTCAGTTCCTACAAGTCCTATATCCAAAGTGTGGTATCTTCAGCAATAACGTCTTGTCTTCAAGTACTGGGAGGCAAGGACAGTGGCAATAGTTTATATTATTTTGGAAATGGAGGCTTTTCCATGCTTAGCACTGGGGTTTTTGTTATATAGTTTGTGGTTCTTGACGGGAATATAATCACCTTTGTGTTATAACTCCACTTGAAAAATATAGATATATAATTAAGTAACTTTATAAAATGTTTCCCAGTGGTTTTTCTCAAACATCTCTCCTTCCTTCCTCTCTTTCTGTATTGTCCTCTCATTCCCTTGCCAGCTTAAAGTACCTGCCTCCTTTTTTCCTTTTTTCGTTTTTTCCTCATGAGAGCACCTGTGTCCTACCATCACATTCTTTACAGCTCCTTCCCTCCCCAAGGTCACTTTCTACTCGCCTGGCTTCTGCCATTACTTTGGATCATATGTTCGCTTCTAAAGATTTGTTAGCCATGTTTTTTAAAGCCTTGTTAATCGGTGCCATTTACTTGTCTGTTTGACCACATTCATTTTAACATAATTATTGATATGTTTAGGGCTTAAGTCTCTCATTTTATTTTTTGGTTCTGTTTGTTTTACTTTCCATTTCTCAGTTTATTTTTGTTACCTTCCCATGATTTATCTTAACATTTTAAAATTTAGATTAGACTTTATAGTACATCACTTTGTAGATCATTTTAGTGCTTGCCTATATACTAATTATGTATACATAACTTATCATGGTCTATTCATTTCAGTTCCACCAGTGGAGCAAAGTATAAAAACATAACCAGAATTTACTCTCCTTTACCATCCCTTATTTGTAATCGATTGTGTATAGTAACTACATGAATTGAGAACTACATTCAACAATTTTTGATTGTCATCAAGTACAACACTTTAGAGACTTTGAAATTAGACACACACCAATAGTCTTTGAGCAGCTAGCATCAAGTTTCCTAGTTTTATTCATTGATACCTGTCAATCTTGTCTGTGATATGAGGCCAACATATAGTTCGGTTATAACATTTCTTTTGGAAGCACCTAGAATAGGCATTCGTGCCTGAAGAAACTTCTACAGGTTTCCAGTTTCATGATATTTACTAGATAATGCTAATACCATAAAATAGTAAACATAAATGAAAGAAATAGTTGCTATTAGTTTGCTAGGGCTACTGTAATACAGTTCCACACACTTAAGCAATAGAAATTTACTGTCTTCCAGTACTCAAAGCTATAAGTCTGAGTCAAAATGAGCCCTGCACCCCTATGCTTGTTTATATACCTGAAATTGAATCAGTGCTGAAGGAACAAATCAAGGCATCTTGGCCATGTTCTGGTGGTTATTTGGTGTATTAGTTCTTTTCTCATTGCTGTTATAAAATACCTGACAAAAGCAACTTAAAGAAGGAAGTATTTCTTTTGGCTTATAATCCTAGATACAGTCTGTGCTGGATAGCTTCAGTTGTCAATTTGGCACACCTGGGAAGAGGGAACCTCAATTGGAGAATTTGTTTTCTGGATCGGCCTGGGCATGACTGGGAGGCATTTTCTTGATTGTTGAGAGATGGACCCAGTCCATGTTCATGCTACCACCCCTGGGCTAGTGGCCCTGGGTTGTATAAGAAAGTAGGTTAAGGACAGACCGAGGAATAAGCCATTAAGCAGCATTCCTCTGTGGTCTGTGCTTCAATTTCTGCCTCCAGGTTCCTGCCCTGAGTTCCTGCCCTGGCTTCTCTTGGTAATGGACTGTGAGCTGTAAACCAAATAAACTCTTTCCTCCTCAAGTTGGTTCTGGCTCTGGTCAGTGTTTTATTTTTTATTTTTTTAAATTATTTATTTAATAACAGCATACTTAGAAGAAGCATTTCATTACAACAGCATTGACATATTCAATAACAATTATCTGAGCTAAGATGCATCTCTTTCAAAATTGGCTGTAAGTTTTTAGGCTTACAGTTGAATTATTACACTTATACAATGTTGTATTCAGTATAAACCCTGTAAGACATAAAATTAAATGAAGTTTTAACCTTTAAAAAAGATCTCCATTTCATTATTAAAATACACAGTTTCATACAGAAAAATTCATTTTTAATGCAGTTGACATTAAGATGTTTGCACATGCATTTCTAATCTCTATATATCGTATTACTACTAGTCATAGTTGGTTACTTTCTGAGCTCCTTGGCATCTGAGCACGGATATAAAGTCATCAGGTAGATTTCAATGGTAATGTTTTTCACATCTACTAATTATTAAGGAGCAAATTTTTATGCTTTGAATAATTAGTTTTTTTAATCATTTAAAAAAATTTTTTATAACTACATGATTAGAAGAAGCAGTTCACTACAGCTTTAACATATTCAGTAACACTCCAGAGCAAGAGTACATCTCTTTCACAAGTGGGGGCAAGTTTCTAGGTTCAAAGTTGAATTAATACATTTATATATTATTGAACTCAGTATAAGCCCTGTAATACATAAAATTGGATGAGAGTTAATCTTGAAAAAAAGATCTCCATCTCATTTTAGAATACTTTGTTCCTTGCAGAAAGACTTATTGTTTTTGCTACTAACACTGAGATGTTGGCGCATGCATCTCTAATCTGTATGTATCTGATTATTACTAGTCATAATCGGGTGTACTTGGATGCTTGGCTCCTGTGTATGTCTATAAAGTCATCGGATAAATTTCACTGGTATTGTTTATCAACTCTACTAATTAGCATTATATAAATTTCCATGCTTCCTCCTCAAATGTATTTTTTGAAATTTGTTGACTTGTGTGTGTGTGTGTGTGTGTGTGTGTGTGTATCACACAGAACATCCCAAACCATCTCATTCAACTATACACCCACTTCCCAGATGATACCCTCCCATAGCCTCCCTCCCCCCACTAGAGCCCTTATACTCTGATATCCCTGTTCCTGTCTGCTATGTTGTCCATACCCCTAGCCCTTCATCACTACTTGCCCTTCTGGTGAATCTAGTCAGCCTATCTAGAGGTCATTGTTTTAGGAGGGTCAGCTGTGCCTCATCTAGCAGCAATCAGTTGACAATATTCCTTTAGATAAGATTGGGGTCTGCTGTTCATTTTCCCAGTTCTATGCTGGGTTACTATCTGGGAGTCCCTTTGGCTACTCTGGCCAACAACTCAAAAGAAGGTATCGCCTGTCTGGCATTGTTACTTGTTATGTAGCCTATAGCTATGCATATGGACTGTAAAGAAATTATATTGGCCCCTTTAATCTTTGGTTATGCTTTCCTTTTGGGTGTTTAAGGCCATACAGTTGGCCCAGATAAACCAATTTATTTAACTTATATGGATGTTCAAGGATCTGTTCCTCAGGGGTCACATGGGCTTGGGAGGAGCCCCTGGCTCCTTTCTTTTTCCAGTTCCGCCTATGTGAGGATAAGTCAAAGGTCCTGCTCAACCATGGTTGGCTTCGCTTGGAAGCATGGAGGAAATGAT
>NW_008353490.1:5157880-5158053 GCF_000622305.1 Nannospalax galili
GCAAAAACTGTCCTTTATGTCCCTCTGACCAAATTAGTATAGGCCTCAAAGTATGTCTGTTAAACATCCAAGATGGTTAGTTTCACCAGTCTGGTATTTTTAATTACTGTGTGTCATGTAGTTAAGTCTTGGGCAAAGACCAGTTGTTCTCAGATAAACCTTACCTAGACATA
>NW_008353490.1:5158443-5158974 GCF_000622305.1 Nannospalax galili
ACTCGATACATACTCAATAATCAGGGTTTGGTTCTAGGGTCCACATATAAGGGAGAACATATGTCGAATTTTTTTCTGAGTCTGTGTTACTTCACTTAGTATAACAATTTCTAGTTCCACCCATTTACCTGAAAATTTCATGATTTCATTTTTCTTTACTGCTGAGTAAAACTCCATCATATAAAAGAACCACATTGTCATTACCCACTTGTCAGTTGAGGGTCATTTAGATTGCTTCCATCTCTTAGCTATTGTGAAAAAAGCAGCCACAAACATGGGTGCACAAGTGTCTCTGCAATAGGATGAGTTCTTTTGGTATATGCCAAAGAGTGGTATAACTGGGTCAAATGGTAGATTCCTTTATAGTTTTTTAAGAGTTCTCCACATTCCTTTCCATAGGGGTTGAACAAATTTGCAGCCCCACCAGCAATGGATAAGCGTTCCCCTTTCCCCACATACTCTCTAACATTTGGTATCATTTGTTTTCTTGATCTTAGCCAGTCTGACTGGGGTAAGATGAAATCTTAAAGT
>NW_008353490.1:5159174-5161146 GCF_000622305.1 Nannospalax galili
CATTTTCTCCCATTCGATGGGTTTTCTGTTCACTTCCCTGGTTTTGTCCTTTGATATACAGAATTTTTCAGTTTAATGAGGTACCATTTGATTCTTGCCCTTGTTTCCTGAGAAATTGATGTCTGGTTTAGAAAATCCTTTCCTACCTATATCTTGTAGGTTTGTCCCAATGTTTTCTTCTAACAGTTTCAGAGTTTCAGGCTTTACATTGAGGTCTTTGATCCATTTGGAATTGACTTTTGTGCAGGATGAATGATAGGGATTTAGTTTCATTCTTCTACAGGTGGAGATCCAGTTTTGCCAGCACCATTTGCTGAACATGCTGTCTTTCCTCCAGTGAATATTCTTGGCCCCTTTGTCAAATATCAGGTGGCTGAAATTGTATTTACTCATATTTGTGTCTTTGATTTTGTTCCATTGATCTATGGGTCTATTTTTCTGCCGGTGCCATGTTGTTTTTATGTCTATAGCTCTGTAATAGAGCTTAAAATCCAGTGTAGTAATCCCCCAAGGCATTGCTCTTAGTGCTAAGGGTTGTTTGGCTATCCAAGGTCTTTTGTGCTTCCATATGAAACTTAGGATGGTTTTTTCCAATTCTCTGAAAGATGTCATGGGGATTTTGATTGGCATTGCGTTGAATCTATAAATGACTTTTGGTAGGATGGTCATTTTCACAATATTAATTCTTCCAATCCGCGAGCATGGGAGGTCCTTCCATCTTCTAATGTCTTCCTCAATCTCTTTCTTTGAAGAGTTAAAATTTTCCTTGTAGAGCTCTTTAATGTCTTTGTTCAGGTTTATTCCAAGGTATTTTATTTTTTTGTGGCTATTGTGAATGGGAGGGTTTCCCTATGCTCTTTCTCTGACTGCTTGTCATTGGTATATAGAAAGGCTATAGACTTTTGTAGGTTAATTTTGTAACCTGCCACTTTACTGAATGTGTTAATAATTTCTAATAATTTGAGCTCTTCTTTTCCAATTATTACTCCTTTAATTTCCTTCTCTTGTCTTATTGCTCTTGCAAGAGTTTCAAGTACTATGTTAAAGAGAAGTGGAGATAGTGGGCAGCCTTGTCTGGTTCCTGATTTCAATGAGAGTGCTGCCAGTTTTTCTCCTTTTAGAATGATGTTGACTGTGGGTTTGTTATATTTGGCTTTAATTATGTTGAGGTATGTTCCCTCCAGTACAATTCTCTCTAGGACTTTAAACATAAAATCATGTTGAATTTTGTCAAAGGCCTTCTCTGCATCTATTGAGATGACCATGTGGTTCTTGTCGTTGAGCCCACTTATATGATTTATGACATTTATTGACTTCCGTATATTGATCCATCCCTACATCTCTGGGATAATGCCAACTTGATCATGGTGGATGATATTTTTGATGTGTGTCTGTATGCTGTTTGCAAGTATTTTGTTGAGAATTTTTGCATCTATGTTCATTAAGAATATGGGTCTGTAGTTTTCTTTTTTGATTGTATCTTTACCTGGCTTTGGTATTAGAGTGATGCTGGCTTCATAGAAGGAATTTGGAAGATCTCCCTCCATTTCTATCTTTTTGAATAAATTAAGTAGTATTGGATATAGATCTTCTTTAAATGTCTAATAGAATTACGCTGTAAATCCATCTGGTCCTGGGCTTTTTTTAAGTCGGGAGGTTTTGAATTACTATTTCAATATCTTTTTGTGTTGTGGGTTTGTTTAACCTCTTAATCTCTTCTTTGTTTAGTTTTGGTGGTTCCCATGCCTTTAGATATGCATCCATTTCTCTTAGGTTTTCAAATTTAGTCGCATATAGGTTTTTTAAGTATTCCCTTATAATGTTCTGTATCTTTCTGGTGTCTGCCATGATATTTCCCCTTTCATCTCTGATTTTGTTGGTTTGGAGGTGCTCTTTCTTTCTTTTAGTTAACTGGGCTAGCGGTCTGTCAATCTTGTTCATCTTTTCAAAGAACCAGCTCTTGGATTCGTTG
>NW_008353490.1:5161600-5162924 GCF_000622305.1 Nannospalax galili
AAGTCCATTTGATATATGGTATTGTTTAGTTCAGATGTCTCTCTTTTAACTCTCTGCCCTGTTGACCTATCTAATGGAGCAGTGGTGTATTGAAGTCACCTATTTTTAATGAGTTGGGATTAATCTGGGTCTTAAAGTCCTGTAGTATTGTTTTTATGAAGTTGGGTACACCAGACTTTGGTGAATATATGTTCATGATTGTAGTGTCATCTTGATTCATTGTTCCTTTGATCAGAATGAAGTGGCCCTCTTTGTTTCCCCTGATTAATTTTAGTTTAAAGTCTATTTTGTCAGATATTAGAATTGCTTCACCTGCTTTTTTCTTAGTTCCATTTGCTTGGTATATTTTTTTCCATCCTTTCACTTTGAGATAGTGTCTGTCCTTGAAAGTGAGATAAGTTTCTTGCAGACAACAAAAAGATGGGTTTTGTTTCTTAATCCATTCACCTAGTCTGTGTCTTTTGACTGGAGAGTTCAGTCCGTTACTATTTAAAGTTATTAATGAAAGATGAGTATTGGATCCTCTCATTTTTATTTCTATCTACATTCTTGATATACCTGTACTTTTCCACAGTTATACCTTCATTGGATTTCTTTCCACAACCCCTTGCCTATAGTCGTTCCTTTCTTCAGCTCTTTGTATTGTTTCCAGAACTCTCTGAAGGGCTGGTTTTGTGGACATGAATTGCTTCAGCCTATTTGTGTCATGGAAGATTTTTCTTTCTCCTTCAACTATAGTAGACATTTTGGATAGGTATAGTAATCTGGGTTGGCAGCTCTGGTCATTTATGACTGGGAATGCTTTGGTCCAGGCTCTTCTGGCTTTCATAGTTTGCACTGAAAAATCAGCTGTAATCCTGATGGGTTTTCCTTTATATGTTACTTGTTGTTTCTCTTTTGCAGCTTTCAGTATTGTCTCTTTGTTTTGTACATTTACTGTTTTTACTATGATGTGCCCTGGATGGTTTCTTTTCTGGTTCTGTCTCTTTGGTGTTCTATATGCTTCTTGTATATGTATGGGCATGTCTTTCTTTAATTTTGGGAGATTTTCTTCCACAATTCTGTTGAAGATCTGGTCCATGCCATTATCCTGGGATTCTTCTCCTTGTATACCTATGATTTATAAGTTTGGTCTTTTTATGGTATCACATAAATCCTGCATATTCCATTCTTGTGATTTCTTAAATTTTTCATACTCTTTGCTTGAGTGGTCTAGTTTGTCCTCTTTTATCTTCCAATCTTGATACTGTGTTTTCCATTTCATTCATCCTATTGGTGAGGCTTTCTCCTGTCATTTCTAATTGGCTTACTGAGTGTTTCACTT
>NW_008353490.1:5163177-5191121 GCF_000622305.1 Nannospalax galili
TTCATGTTATTATTTTTTCTCTGTGATTTTGACATGTGAATTTCTTTTGTAGTTTCTGATTCTTGTGTGAGACTCAATCCTTCATGTTTAGGTCTGCTTCTTTTTGTTAACTTTATGTGTCTTTATGGTTTACTTTTTGGGCATGAAAAGCTGGTTCGTCTTATCTTCCAGTTCTCTCTTTTGATTTTATATTGGAGTGTCCAAATTCCTTTTGTCTTCAGGAGTTCCCACAGAGGCCCAAATCAGATAAGGATCTGATGATCTCAGCCTTTCTCCTAAGGTCTGTATCCCTCCAGGGTAGATTTTGGTCTCAGGAATTTGGGGGTCGGACTGGCCTGGGATCCAGGCCCAGGAAAGATGCTGGTCTCGGGCACCTGGTGGCCGTGCCACCCAGAGATGCAAAGGCAGATGGGGGTAGGAATCGGCCCCAAGAGCTCCTGGAGACTGCACTGAGGAGCTGGATTGGTCTGTATGCAAAGGATCAGGAAGAGTATAGATCAGCCTAGGCATCCAGGAAAGAGGATGGCAGGTGGTGCACACCCAGGGAAGCAGAGGGAGGTGAGCGCGGGGCCAGGAAGCAGTGCTCCTGGGGACCTGAGAATGCACTGAGTTGGTCTGGATGCAAAGGATCAGGAAGCAGCAGTGGTTCCCCAAGAGTCTGAGACAACAAGACAAGGAATGGGACAGGACCTAGGCTAGGAGAAGAGCCTGGCATGGGAGATGGGAGAGTGAATGAGACTTGGGGAGTCAAGGCACGGAGGGTGCGATGCATTTACTCAAGAGAGAGAAGCCTGTTGGTGGGAGAGAGGCCTGTTGGTTGTGCAGGCCTAGTGAAGCAGAGGGAGGTGAGGGTGGGGCCGGGCCCAGAAACAGTTCTCTTGAGGACCAGAGAAGGCACTGAGTTGGTCTGGATGCAAAGGATCAGGACGCAGTGGTGGTTCCCCAGGTGTCTGGGGCTCCAAGACAAGGAATGGGATGGGACCCAGGCTTGGAGGAGAGACTGGTGGGGGAGCTGGGAGGGTCAATGAGGCTCTGGGAGTCAAGGCGCAGAAGGCACGATGGACTTACCCCAAAGAGAGAGGCCTACGGGCTCTGTGTTTTAGTATAGGACTAAAAAGCTAACTAGACATAGTCCATCATGGGAGGGAAGGTATGGTAACAGGAACAGGTTGTAGCTGGTCATGTTTCATCTGCAATCAAGAAGCAGTGATGGATGTTTGTGTTGAGTTCACTTTTTATTTTTATTCAATCAAGGACTTCAGCCCATGGAATGGTATCACCCACATTTCATACTGGTTTTCCTAGATAATTTTTTCTAGACTTCAACAGAGAGTTGTTTCATGGTGATTCTAAGTCCCATCAGTTTAGCAAGATTAACCATTACTCATGACTTTGTATCAACATAACTCCAATCTTCACGAGAAATTCTTCAGATTTCCCTTTTCGTAAAGATAACAATCTTACTGAATTAGAGATGACAATTTCAGTATAACCTTATCTTAACTAGTTATATCCCTCAGGATATAAGGTCACAATCTGTTATGCTAGAAGTTAGGACTTCAGTACATGATTTTTTTTTTCAGAGCCTTGATTTAATCTAGAATATATACCAGTAATGTAATCATCAGATACACATTCTAATAGCCATTATGAAAGAGGTTTGTAGATACTACGTCACTGTCCAAATACAAGGTGGGCAATAGATCTCTATACCTCCAGTGCTGTGCACCCTGTGGAGTAAATTGTTTCACTAGTTCTGTTATATCAGATAGCCAATCTCACAGTGCTCTTGCTTCTGCTGCTTGAAGTCTTGCCTCAGAGTTCTTAGTCACATCTTACAGTAGGAACCAAGGTTTCAGCCTTTAGTTTCGAAAAATCTTAATATTCACGTCAACCTTTTTTTAAATTTTAAGTGTATGCATGTATTGCCTGCGTGTGTGTAAGTGCACCCATGTCATGCAGTGCATGTGGAGGTCAGAAGAAGGACTTGGATTCCCCTGGAACTGGAGTTATGGATCGTTTTTAGCCACCATGTAGGTCCTGGGAATTGAAAAGGGTCCTCTGCAAGAGCAGTCAGTGCTCCTAACCGCTGAGCCATTTCTCCAGCCCTGGTCAATTTTAATAATAAAGAGTTAACAGAAAATTAAACAAGAGAGATTTTCAATGTAATGGCATTGTCATGGATTAATTTGATGCTTATTTGAAGATGGTTCTAGTGACATCTCACTTTTTTCCTAAGTATCAATTTATCCTAGGCAACTTTACCTGATTATGTTAATCATGCTAAATATGAAAACTGTTCTATCTTATCTTGGGTGTTAGACTTTATGGAAGCTGTACATATACCTCTCAAAGCATTCACTATGACTCATATAGTGAAAACTAGCAATATTGTAGTAGTTGATGTTTTTAATTCTAAAAAAAAAGATCAATGTTGTACATGGAAGTTGCAGGGTAGAACATGAAGTGGGGATACTAATTTAGGACTGGTGTAGCAAAAGTGTGTTTCTGTACTGTTACTTCAAGTGTAGGAAAAATCATTATGGCCTTGATAACTGCCAAGACATCTGCTATGTGTATACTACATAGAGTAGAAATTAGAACAATCACAAGGTCTTTCTTCTGTTCAGCTTTTACTTTGTTCTGTCTTTGGGAAGATAAGAATGAGAAACAATTTCAAGTGAAAGTATTAGTAGACTCATACTGATTTGCTGATTTTTATGCACAATGTGTGGAGCTGCCAGCAGATTCTGGCAGTGTGTCCATTAATATATACTTAGACTATGCAAGATTTTGTCTTAATATGCTCAGTCTTTATTTATGTAAAGCATAATTTTGAATCCATTTGAGTAATGTACATTTAGCATAAGCAGAGTTGTAAGCTGGCATTATTAAAATGCATAGACCCGACATCCTGGGCTTCTGCTGAAATATGCTTTTAATTGAAGCAGAATTATGGCGATATATTACCCACATGAGTCTGATTATATGGCACAGCACTGGCTTGCACAGTAGCTCTTTGCTCTATGAGAACTATATAGTGGCCCATAAGTTGTGGCTGGGCATTTAAATATTCTAGGTATGTATATCTGAATTGTTTGATATAGTGTTATCTAAACATATGTTATCTTGTGGAAGATGCATCTTGTAGTCAAGTAGCTTTTAAAAGCAACTGTGAGTGATAATTGCATTTGCCAGTGATTGAAGGTCATTCATAAAAATATGCATTGTTTAATAGAAACTATTTTAGCATTTGGAATAAAAATAAGAATAAAGTAAACATTCACTGATTAGTACATTGTGTTTACTTTTATAGTTTTTATTAAATTATAATTCACACTTTCCATAATAAGCCTAGGAGGAAAATAGCTTATAGAGTCCACCATTTATCTGTAGATTAAATCTCAGCATTCAAAATAAGAACCTAAAATGATCAACATGAATAGTATGCTAATGAAACCTTGATTTTCTCATTTCAACTTGCAAAAGGAGGTCTTTGGGGCATGATAATGTGGTAACATATGGTATCTGTTTTAATAAGTACTGTTCAGACAAGACCTGGTGCCTGATATGATACTAATGCATCTTGAAGTCCTGGGTAAAGTTTTCTTTGCTGCAGTATGTTGTGTTCAGTGCCCACAGAGATGACCTGGACAATGGAAACATTTCTCCTCATGCCAATTTATTGGCTCCCATTCAGTTAACTTACTAGCTATCTTTTTATTTATGTATTTTATTTAACAACTACATAAAATATTTCTTGCATAAATATATAATCTGGTCTGGTCATTTCAGTTTATGCTACTTTTATGAAGGTAGTTGCTACTGAATTGTGTGTGTTTAAAGCTGTTTTTATGGAAATCAAGTTGCCACATTTCCCTTCTAATTTGATACACTCCAAGTGTCAGGTGGCTCTTTTATAGTCAGAAATAACTGCATTTTCCTGATCATCAATAGTATGCTCATTCTATCACATTAAGATCTTCCCCCCACCAACGGATATTTGTCCCTCTCACCCTCTTCCAAGTTCATCCAGTTTATGATGTTATTTATAGCACCAATGTTTGTTTATATTGAGCTCCTTTGTTCTTCAAGGCAAGGATTCCTTATACAGGTCCAGCCCTACAGGTTGATTACAGACCTACAACCTGTAATTCAATAGAGTACTGCCATGTTTACAAAGTCCAGATTTCCTGTGCTGTCAGTTAAGGCAATCAGCACAAAGACCAAGAGCTTTAGGAACTAAATAAACAATGAGAAAAACATTCAGGGCTGCCAGGAACTCTTCACAGGTAATTTAACAGTCTTTGACTACAAGGCATCAGTTGTTGTACATGTCTGCAGAGTATGAAATCTGACATTCTGTCTTGCCATGTTCTGCCAGTAGCTCTCAGCATAGTCTCCCTGTGAAATCCATGGAGCCCTTCCGAGCACTGTGATATCCCATGGAGCTGAAGTGGTGCTTTTACAATAGACAGACATACCTGCACCCTGCCACATGTCATGTCATGTGTTTCTGATATGGAACATCAAATTATTTAAAATTGGTGGATTAACTAAATTAAGAATCTCCCCCCAGTCTGTGAGAGAACACATTTACTGACAGGCAAGCCCTTGAAATGTTTCGCCCAGGCTTGCTTATATGCTAGCAACATAGACTGTTTGGGTCCTTGAGGAACAGTGTAGACTAGACAGACAGAAAACAAAAAGGTTGTCTTTTAGCATGGCATCTTAATCATGTAATCAGTTAGCACATTTATTTCAAACGCTGTGCTTGTATATGTTTAATTTAACTTGCTTGTCTTCTGATGCATTTGCTGGCTTTGCTGATGATCTATGTTATGCTTACAGTAGCTGTTTGCATGCATGTATGTAGGTTTCAAAACCAAAAGGAAATGTGGGAATTAAGGTCAGCAGCTTAAATAGGTTCAGCCATCTCTTTCCTCTTACCTCAGCAACCAGCTGATAGGACAGAGTTTGAAACCAGCCAACCAACAGGTGTTCATACCTACCTGGAGATCTCAGCAGCCACACACCTTGGTCAACAGTAGAAATGTCTTTACAAGGAAACAGTTACGCAAGCAGGCTGCAGGGAACTTTCCATGGCTGTTTCTTTCTTCTGCGTGGGGGCGGGGGGGTGGTTTAAATACTTTATTCATTTTATTTTGTGCGTACGAATGTATTGCCTGAATGTATGTAAGTGTACCTGTGTAGTACAATGCCCCCAGAGGTCAGAAGAGGGCATTGGATTCCCCTGGAACTGGAGTTATGGACAGTTGTTAGCTACCATGTGAGTTCTGGAAGTCTAACCCAGGTCTTCTCAAGAGCAGCCAGTGTTCTTAACCACTGAGCCATCTCTTCAGCCCCTTCTTAGGTGTTTTAGAACAACTTTTAGTAAATACCATAAACATATTTTCTCATAAGAGATAGTCATTTGAAATCACATTCTGAGCTTGTATGTAAAGGGATGTTAATAAATTATAGCGGAGTAAAAGATTAATTTACAAGCATATGATTGAGTGAAGAGCAAGCATAGATTTTGAGTAGAAAGTCAGCAACCTCAGGTCCTGGCACGCTCCACAGATGTTTGAGGCAGCAGAGAATGGGGCTGTCTGTGGGCCACCTGAAGTACTTCAGCATTTTAGTCAGTTGTCCCTCTCATCCTGTGGGGTTTAGTCAAAGATCCCCAGTGTATGGCACCAGATGATGCCAAACCCTATTTTCTAATGCCTTTTAAATCTTGGCTGTGTCCTTCTCCCACTCGGTAACTGTTGCTTTTACAACTTGAATTGTAACACATATTTATTTTGTCTTCTTCAATTTCACAGGTAGAAAATATATTTGCCATAGATCATAACCATCTCAAGATAGGATTTTTTTAACCTTTTACCTTGAAAAAACTTTATAGCTTTTTGTTGGTATGTCCATATTCTATCATTGTTAACTTCTGTGCTTTGGGGTTACTGTAAAGTAAGGGTTACTTAACTATAAGTACTCAGTTAGTGTCACTGTCACTCTGATAACCAAGGTAGCTACCAAGTGACTGATGGACAGGTAATATGTACAGCATGGCTACAAAGAGGCTTCATAGGAGGGTACAGCACTCTGTGTCAGAAGAGGACACAAGTAGGAAGATTTTCCCAGAATTTTTTATTTGGTATTTTTTTAGACTTCATTGATGACTGAAACTCTGGAAAGCAAAATCAAAAAGAGGAAATGCTAAACTTTTTTTTCTCTGGGTCCCCATAATAGAGATGTTGTTGTTCTTTTAGTATTTTGTTATAGTCTGACTTAGAGTAAATTGCTGTTTTCTTCAACTCTTGCATCTGAGACTCTCTGAATATATTTACTAGAATTTTGGATTTGATTTTGTTATTTTTTTCATAAATTCTTTCCCTGTTCTTGTTGGTATTTTGTATTTTTCATGTAAATTCATATGTTTTATGACGATAAACATCGTTTTACTATAGTCTTAACTTTAAAATATATGCTGAAGGTTTTGTCTGTGCTTTATTGACTGTGCTTATGGCATCTTTTATCTTTCAGTATGTTTTTGTTTTTATCAGATCAGGTTGTAGAATGTGGAGTTCTCAGGGGGAGAGTAGGTCAGGAAAATCTTCACAGGCATGGTGATATTGAATTGAATAAGTTGTTTAGAACAAGGACTCATGCCATAGAGCACTGTGAGAAGATTTGGATGCCTTGCACAGGAGAGTGAATGTGTGGTCACATAATGCTGTAGCTCAGAAGAGAGGAGCATTGGCTGAGGAAGACCTTGGATCTATGCTAGGTGGTCTCGGCTCTGGTCGTAGCAGAGCCATTCTGAGAGGAATTGCATTAATTGAGACAAAGCTTAGAAAAATATTACTGCTTTGATTAAAAATGATTCAAAAAGAGCAAGATGTAGGCAAGCATGCTTTAGTTAAGAAATGATAGCACTGAAGCTGAAGAGATGACTCGGTGGTTAAGAGCACTGGCTGTTCTTGCTGAAGACCCAGGTTTGAATCCCAGCACCCACATGGTGGCTAACAACTGTCCATAACAGAAGGGGATCCGACACCTCCTAATGTCCTCCACGGGCACTGCATGACACAAGTGCACTTACATGCATACACATAAAATAAAAATAATAAATAATTTTTAAAAAGTAAGTGATAGCACTGGAGGTGGTGGGACGTACTTTTAATCCCAGCCCTCCAGATGCAGATGCCGCTGTGAGATCAAGACTATCCTGGTTCTAGGCCAGATGGGGCTAAAAGGAGACCCTGTCTCAAAGAAATAAAGAAGTGTTAGCAGTCAGACTAGGGATCAGGTCTGTGAACCTTTTTAGAGGCCAACTGAGAGAGGCAGCACATTCAGAACAGTGAGAGAAAGGAGGGCTGATCACAGAATGATTTGATGGGAAAATGAGAGATGTGTGAGAGTCTTAATTGGAGTGAGATGGATGGGACGTGGTTTGGGTTAAAACAGTGGGAGCTTGTGATACAGGTAGAACATCCAATTTGGGATACCTAACAGCCAAGTGAAAACTAAATATTGAAGGCATGGGGTACAGAGATAGTCGAAGTTGGGGAAGGAAGTAAATCTACTCTGAGACTGTGTGTATAGTTCAGAAGAGAGTACAAACCAAAACCATGGCATACTGACAACACTGAGGGGGCCTAAAGAACCACAGAAGCAATCAGGAAGGAGACTCAAGGTACGTGGGTGCCAGATGAAACCTTCCAGGCTTCCTGTGGGCTGAAAGGGCATGTGGAGGAAATGCTGAGAGAAGGAAAGCTTCTGGGCCAATACTGCCTTTGAACCTGTTCCCAGGACTCTTCCTGACAGGAGATTAGAGAGTGAAGTTGGGGTGGAGGACTGTCACTGAGCCGTCAATAAGAGAGGAAGAGGTAGACTGCAGAAAGTTTGTGCTTAGTAGCAGCAAATCCATGACCTTATAAAATTTTCTATTCAGCATAGTAGAAGTATTAAAAATATGGTGAGCAAAGTTTAAAATTAAGCTACAAACAGGATATGACCTAGAAAAAATACCACTTACATATCTATGATAGTTGGTACCAGGTTTTATGAGAAATTAGATTTTAGCAGGTGTGGGGTAAAAGGACTAGTCTAGCTTAAAGATTATGCAGTATTTGTACTATTTCTTTCAATCATTGATCTACTTTGAGTACTAATTTAAATAATTCTAAAATATATAATACATTTCACTTATCACTTGGAATCATAAAAGAAAAGTAGTTATGGTTCATTAAAATGACAATTTTTTAAATTTTTACAAAAACTTTGAGAATTTCATACATGCATATAAGGTGTTTTGATCAAATCCATGCCCACTCCTTCCCTTCCAACACCTCCCACCTCTCCCCATCACTTTTTTCTTTTTCTTTCTCCTTTCATTTATTTATTTTTATGGGGCTTTTGGGTACTCTAAAATGAAAATTTTTAATAAAAGGCTGGGTCTTTGTACAAAACCTACTATCACTGTTGAAAAAAGATTTTCCCTCTATTTTGAAGGAAAGAAGGGTATTTCAACACTCAAATTCTTTGATAATTCCAAATAAATTGTCATAAATTATTATATAGTAACTAATTTTTAGATGGAATATGAGTTGACCCTTTTCCATCCTTTTTTGCTTTTACTTTAAAAGATCACTGGACACAATGCCAAGGGCTAAATTTCTGACTTTCGTATTTTCTTCCTTTTTTACACGGATGATGGTTTCCAACTAAGATTGCCTTGCAAGAATTACTAACACCACACTTACTTTAGATAAGAATATATTGCCAAGCTGGGTGTGGTGGTGCATGCTTTTAATTCCAGCACTCAGGAGGCTGAGGCAGGCAGATCTCTCTGAGACTGAAGCCAGTCAGGGCTACACAGTAAGAGATCTCAAAAAAAGTCTATTACCCACAAGCTGGGGGTGTGTTGTGACCCTGCCTCTGTTGTAGAGTTCTTGCCTAGCATGGATGAGGTCCTTGGTTTGATTTCCCAGCACCACAAGAAATAAATAAGTAAAAAAATTTTTTTTTAAATATTTAAAGTTTTTTGGGGTTTTAAAATTTTTTATTTTAATTTATGTGTCTGAGTGTTTTACCTTTGTGTATGTAAGTGCACCCATGTCATAAATTGCTATCAGTGGCCATAAGAGAGCATTGGATCTCCTGGAACTGGAGTTACAGATAGTTGTGAGCCATCAAGTGGGTGTGGGAACTGAAGCTGGGTCCTCTGCAGAGTCATCTCTCCAGCTTTTTTTTTTTTGGTCTTTTTTGAGACAGGGTCTCCCTGTAGCCCCAGCTGTCCTGGATTCACCATGGAGACCAGGCTGGCCTATATTACCCACAGATATTTTCCGGTACTTATTTCTAGAAATAATCCAGCATGGAGAGAAGCCAGCAGTGTTGCTGCTAGGGTAGGAGCTGTGATAGGGTAGGAACTGCTAAGGGCGAGGACATGAAATAGGGGAAGGAGGATCCATAGATAGAAGAGAGGTCACAGAGGAGGAGCCATGGATGGAGGAGGAACCTAAATAGAGGAGGAGCCAAGATGACTTGAGTAGCCTGGATAAAGGAGCCCCAACCTTGGGTGGAGCCAAGGATGGATGGGGAACAGAAATGGAGGAGCACCTGGAGAGGGGATGGAACCTGCAATGAGGGAAGAGTGGTAGCCCCATCAGCCCAGACAGAAGCTTGCTCCAGGCCTGTTACTGTTTGCCCTCCCCCTGTGTGGTCTCAGGACCTCTGAGCATCTGTGAGTTCAGGGTGTCACATGGCAGGTGACATCAGTACCTGACTCTTGCTCTGGCCCTGTCGAGACTTGAGTTTAAGGGAAGAGAAGAAGTACAGATTCCTCTTGTTAGCCAGGAACTCAAATAATATTTGAGGACAGAAAACAGTGATCTTACCACTTAGAGGTGGTATTACTATGGGGCTCTTTTCTCCATCAGCAACGGCAGGCAGTGGTGGAGACTTGAGAAAGGTACATACACATTATGCCCCTTCAGGAGAAGCTGAAGGCCAAAGCAAGTTCAGGGCCAAAGCCACATGCAGCACATCCTGTAGAACTCTGCACAGCCTGGTGATATCTTCTGCAGCCGAGTTGAAGTGCTCGACTTTGCAGTTATCAGTTGGGTAAATGATCTTCATGAAGTGTCCATTGCTTGCTGTCACTTCACTCTGACCCCATGTGTATCAAGGTAGGATGAGAACAGCATTGAGGGAGTGCTAAAATGCCTCTGTAGAAGGCTAAGAACAGAATGGATTGCAAAGGGAAATGACACATCCCATGATGGACTCATATCTTCCCAAGAACAAGGTGACAACAAATGCCAGGAAGTCAGAAATGCTTCCTACAGCATCACAGTGGGCTGGAGGAGGGACAGATGGCGGGTGGGGGGTGGGGCACTGTTAAAGGACATGAGCCAGAGCAAGTCAGGTGTCCCACACTTGAGTTGACTTGAGTCTGAGAAGACTCAGCTGGGTGGTTTTATTTCACATGCGGATTATTTTCCAGTTACAACTTCACTTTGCCTTAAGCTACAAAAACTATAAACATAGGCTATAAATGTACTCTAAGATATATGCCACATAAAATCAAAACTTAGCCAATACTGGTCTAAGACTTTTAGGATTTAGTAGCTTTGCAACAGAACTCTAAAATAGCATATTTTCCCACTTCCCATACTTTCTGTGAACTAAAAATGGGAGTTTTGGTCTTTCTGATGGCTTTCTTTACAAGGTAAATCTCAGGGAAAGGTGAGTGTTGTTAGGCTTTCAGCAGTCCAGGTCCAGTAAGGTGTCTCCATTGAGGATCTAAGAAGAGCTTGTACAACTGTGCCTGGTGGGGGTGCTTTATTGGCATTCTGTCAGGTTCCTTCTTTAGCAGTTTTCCTGTATCTTGATTTCTAAAGGTGTAGGACTCCCCTGTCCCTGTGATCAGTGTGAACTTTCCTGCAGAAGTGTCAACTCATGAAAGGCAAGCAAACCTCGGAAGTCCTTATTAATGTCTGCCTCTTCTCAGGGTACCCCACTCAATCTTTGCTTTATAGGAAATTAACTTTTCTCCTTTAAAATAATGAGATGATTAATACAGGTGAATGCCAATAATCATTGATCTCACTGTCCTTAGCTTTTCCTGAGCTGTGTTGGTCTAGAGGCCTTACAGTTCAGGCTGTCCGTCTGTACCCGTGCACTGCTCACTGGTACTGTGGTTTCTACTGGCTACTCAGAGCCTGGTGCTGGGTGTTGCATTATACACACAGGAATTCCCATTGCCATCTTTACAAGCTCCACTTGTTTCTTCCTCCATCACAAAGCAGTTAGATCCGTAGAAATATTTCAGCATCTTACAAGCAGACATTGAAGTTTTGATCCAAAATGGCAAATTAAATCTGTCTCTGGTGGTTCCAAATTATGTAAAATAAAAGAGAAATTTTATCTCTGATGGGTCTTGTCATTTCTATTCAGTAGCATTTTTAAAAATTGATGAATTAGGACTTTTTTTCCCTTCCAAAGAAACTCATCTACCCTTTCATTGTTATTTCTGGTAAGCTTACTTCCCAGGTGTTGTCTGAGATACACCTTTATTGCCACTTGGTTAGCCTAATAATGTTGCTGCTGTAATGATCAAACAATGTTCTTACTAGCTATAAGCCAACCAGGAATGCAAGCGCTTCAGAGATCAAAGCACAATAGGAACACTCCTGAGTTACTCTTTGTAGCTTCCTGTAGTCTTCTTTCTGTTAATATGACAAAGTACCCAAGGTGATCAACTTAAAGGAGCAAAGTTCTGGATCTGATTGTGGATGGATGCTGAATTGTTTGCCTTTCAAAGGTCTATTCCTATATTGCAACTCCTTAGTACATTGCTATAATTTTGACCTATGTTTGAATCACCCTATGTAACATTTTACCTTGTTCACTACTTTGATAATTTTTCATTTAAAAATATTTTTAAACATATGTTAGATCTAGGAGCACAATCACAAGAAAAATTAAATATTGCTCATCTTTAATGCAGCGAATTACTTTACCTAGAAAATGGAATAGAAAGAAAAGTATATCAATATATTTAAATAGTCAGCTTTCCAACAACTATTTAAATATTTTGAGCTTATATATACAACTTTGAAATCATATTATTTCATTATTTTTGCCCCTAATAGTGTTACCAAAATGAGGCAAATATGAATGCTTCTGTTTGCTAGTTGACAGCAGTATAAGAACATGCCTTGGTGCTTAAGTTCTAGTTATGACAGGCACCTGAGTTTGTGTTTTCCTTAGGGAAAACATACAAAATTAAGGCGGAAAGTCTTCTAATAAACTGTCTTAACAGTTTGGGAATTAAGAGACAGTGTCTTTCTCTTCCTCTGCACTTTCAGAAGCACTGAGTGGAAGGGCACTTGTTACTTACCTCAAGCCGCTCACCTCAGTCAGAACAGGAAGCAAAGCAGGCCTGTGCCTTTTGGTAGCCCAGACCAGATTTACTGTGGGCTGTGGGCACAAGATTCTCACAGCCAATTCAGAGTTCTTGTCCAAGCCTACCTTAGGATTATAGATGATGCATTTACCTATTTGCACTTTTCTTCTTTGCAAAAGGAAAATAATATGTTCTTGGCTAATTCGTAGACTAGTTATTAGAATGGATGGTAGAGCTGGCTGGAGCTGCAGCCTCACATGTGAGCACAAAGCATTGCTGCTGTCATTAGGTAATGTGTGTCCTACACGTGGCCACTCGGAAGGGCATTCAGATGTTGTGATGCACAGTGGTTTCACCATAAGAAGATGGACGTTGGTTCATAAACTGATAAATGTGAGTTCAATCTGGTATGATCTCATGCTCTTATTCTACAGTTTAATGCAAAATAGGAACAAGCATGGACTCTCAGTGTGGATACAAAGCATACTTCAGGGTGCACCAGCTACTACAGGAAACCTTAGGCGGACACTTCCTGTTGTAGCATGCTACTTGGCTACTGTTTTCTTTTCTTTTCTTTTCTTTTCTTTTCTTTTTTACAGCATTTTAGAGTAAATACTGTAGTTGATAAGGAACCAAAAATATATTAAAAACTCCTGCCCCCCTCAAAAAAAACCTCATATCCCTGAAATTCACATGATATTAAGAAATTAACGGCTGCTCAGAAAGCATGTGATCACATCAGCACAAGTGGATTTTTTCCACTTTTAATCTGTATGTAGATAGTTCCAAAAAGCACGCTGACATTCTAACTCCTTTGATAGATAACATCATCAGTGTCAGTCATATTTTTATAGCAACAACAGGCGAATGATAAACTTACTATTAGAGATCGCCCTGTGTTAACCAGTGAGCATTTACATGAGAAGCTGTGAACTCAGGTTTAGGGTGTGTGTCCATCTTCTCAACAAGAATGTGTGTTGGAAAGCCATGTTGGTGGGAACATCACATAACTGTTTCTGATTAATCTTGCTTTGTTTAAGCACTATGAGAATGTCTACTCTCAATGACAGAAATAAAATTCTCAAAGAGAAGAGTGTATGACAGGAACTCTAAAGGGATAGTAGAGCTGCCTATCTTGTGTCCTTGTAGCCTAATTAAAAGATAAAAAAATACAACCAACAACTTAAATTTTAAAGGAAAACTAGAAAGAAATAAGTGGAAAAAAGCAGTATTAAAGGATAAATTTTTTAAAATATTTTCAAGGTCTCTTCAATAAAAACCTTTTCAAAAATGTCACTCAGGAGTCAAAGCAAGCCTAGAAAATAGAGTCTGCTTTAGCAGATGTGAGGACTCAAGTTTCTAAGCGTCATGTCTCTCCAAATTGATGTAGATAGAGCACAGTCCCCGTCAGGGGTCAGGGTCCTAGGTGAGGTTGCTGGTTGAGATTTATAGGCAGTTTTAAAATCTGTATGACAGGGGCTGGAGAGATGGCTCAGCGGTTGGGAGCACTGGCTGCTCTTGCAGAATACCTGGGTTTGATTCCCAGCACCCACATGGCAGCTAACAATTGTTGGGCCTTAATGCCCATTTCCAGGGGAATTCGATACAACCTTCTGACATTGCACAACTGATGAGGGTGCACTTACATACATACAGGCAATACATTCATACACATAACAAAATTAAAAAATAAATATTTTAAAAAATAAAATCCATATGACAATGCAAAGAACCTGTGATAATTAAATTGGTTTTGAAAAAGAAAACTAACCTGGAAGCCAAACACACCTGATTCTAAGACCTGCTGCCCAGATGCGGTAATTCAGACACACAGAAACATGGAACACGGGAGAGAGTGCACAGACGTGCTCATGCAGTCAGGCTGTGCTGGATAGCTTTAGTGTCAACTTGACACACCTGAGTTGAGAGAGCTTCAATTGGTGAATTTCCTCCATAGGACTGGCCTATGGCCATGTGTGTGGGGCATCTTCTTGATTGTTGAGTGATGTGAGAGGGCCCCATCCACTGTGAGTGGTGCCACCCCTGGGCAGGTGGGCCTGTGTTGCATAAGAAAGTAGGCTGAGCAGGGGCCAGGAGAGCAAGCCACTAAGCAGTGACCCTCCATGGCCTGTGCTCCAGCTCCTGCCTCCAAGTTCCTGCCCTGAGTTCCTACCTTGAGCTCCCTGATGAACTGTGACCTGGGAGATATAAGCCAAATAAACCCTTTCCTCCCCATCTTAGTAGTGGTCACAGTGTTTTGTCTCAGCAATGGAGAAACAAACTAGGACACAGGTCATTGTCAACAAAGTGCCAACAAGGAAAGAAAGATCATTTAAACAAAAATTGCTGGAATATTTTTATGTCCATAAGGGGAAAAAACAAGCTGTGACCCTTATATCACAAAAATAACACAGAATGGATCAGAAACCTAAAATTATAAACATTCTAGAACAAACAGGAAAGAAAATCTTAGATAGGATATAAAGAGCACAAATTGTACCTGATAAGAAAAATAATTGAGGGGCTGGAGAGATGGCTCAGTAGTTAAGAGCACTAGCTGCTCTTGTAGAGGACTGGGCTTCAGTTCCCCAGCACCCACATGGTGGCTAACAACCATCCATAACTTCAGTTCCAAGGAGTCTAATGCCCTCTTCTGACCTCTGTGGACACAACATGGGCACACTTGCATAAATGCAGGCAATACACACCTACACATAAAATAAAAATAATAAAATATTTAAAAATAATAATGGAGTTGAATTTCATCAAAGTTGAAAGATTTTACTCACCACTAAAAACTAGAAAGCATCTATAATAAAATCAACTGAGCTCTGGATATAGATTTCTGAAAGATAAAACCAGCACTCTATAAAAGCCTCCCCCAAGTGGCAAAAGCTGAAACTGAACACTTAGCTCAGTTGGTCCAGTACTTGTCTAGTACCCATTAAGCCCTAGGTTCAATTCTGGGCACCTCAAAAAAAAAAATGGTAAAAGACAATATACAAGTGCCCCAATAAGTCCATCGTATGATTCTCAGTGCACTAGTTGTCAGGAAAATGACACTACAGTCACCTGAAATTGCCAGATATTGTTGATAGGAATGGTACAGCCACTTTGGAAGACAGTTTGACATGTTCTTATAAAATTAAATATGCACTGTATAAGGCAGCACTTCTACTCCTTATAAATTTACCCAAAAGAAATGAAAACATACATTCATGCAAAACCTTGTCCTCAGTGTTCATGACAATGTTGTTCAAAATAACTGGTGTCCATCAAAAGATGAATTAATAAACAGTTATGGTCAGTGAATATCCTTGGTAGGGAGAAGGCCTGAATAGCAATATGGATGAACTTCCTGAGTGAAATAAGGCAGACACAAGCAAATGCATTCTGTATGGTTCGATTTATGGTGCTCTAGAAAAGATAAATCTCTAGTGATAGAAAGCAGTTTTTTGATTGTCAGGATGTGGCAGGTTACTGACTGCAAAAGGGCACAAGGAGCCCTTTGAGTAGTCTGCAAATGTGCCATATTGTGAGGTGGAAATGTACTCACAGCACTTAGAGACCTGTCAGAACTCAGTGTGCTGTTCAGTGAGCATGGGCTCCATGATTCCATAGACCTGTACCTCCCAGCTTATCCAGAAGCAAGCCAAGAAAGGCAGATGGGTAATTAACATGTTTATTATTTCTTTAGAAGACTATATGAACTTGGAATGTCAGGTATTAGAATTGTTTTTCTTCATCATACAAACATTGATACTTTTCTGTGTTTGTAATTTTACTCCTGTACTCTTTTATTTTTATTTACCTTCTCTTATGTAAATCCTCAAATTTAATGACTGAAGTTCTGTTTTCCTATAGATTCTCCTGAAAATCAGACATCTGTTACTTAGCAGCTTGGATGTGTCCTGAACTACTTAAGGTGGTCTTTTTAAATACCATTCTTTACCAAATTTAAATGCATTGTTTTTAGGAGAGGTCTTGGTGGGTAATATGACTTACTATCCATATGGTTTTCAAGGATATTATAGAGTTGAGAGAAAGCAGTAAATACAGGCACCTGGGGTCACAGAATGTTAGTCAGACAACAAAGAAATCAGCTTTGAGTTGATCCCTCTGTGAACCCTAAGTCCATCACCAAGTGCAGTGCTTAGTAACTTACCCTATCTCAACCAACTTTAATGTGACTGATTTTGGTTAAATTGGGCAATTGCCAAGGCATTCTAAAATACTACAGCAAAATTGTGGTCATTAAAGGGAATTTTGTCTTAATTTTATCTTTTTTTCCCTTCTTGAATTTGATTGACTGTGACACACTTCTGATTATATTCCATCTCTGCATGCTATTAAGCATTTGAAATTGTGTGTCTGACAACAGAAATCTTTTTCAAAAGCAAAAGAATTGACAGGATTTCCTGAAAAATTCAGCCAAAGTTTAACTCTACAGATGATTCATACACAGTATAAAACGTTAAGGGCCGGGCTCCTTGTGAACTTATTTTTGCAGGACATATTTGCAGGAAATTTTGCCATGAGTTTTCATAAATGCCACATTAACTCTTCTTGCAGAAGCAAAACAAAGCCTCCCCCTCAACTCCTGGCTCTGGCGGCAAGTGTTTAGATGACCTCAGATGTGTCTGCATAAGCTTTTTTGTACTACCACACAGCTTGGCAAGATGGAGGGTTACCATACAAGCAGTTCTTTTATATATTTTTTTGGTCTTTTGAAACAGGGTTTCCTGTAGCACAGGCTAGCCTTGAATTTACTGTGTAGCTGAATTTGATCTTAAACTCCTGATTCTCCTGCCTTTTCCTCCTAGATACTGGGATTATAGGCTTGTGCCTATCACCCCCTGCTATCTTTTGTGTGTTTTCCTTAAAAATGTCAATTTAACTCCTTGAAAAGAGGAAGTGCTTTTATCTCAGCCTTGTCTTTAGCATGCAAATGGCCCAGAGAAGTCTGTGGCACAGTAACAGACTGCCAGTCAACAAAGAAGATAACATCTGAGCAATCCAGGGGGAAAATCTAGGCCAGAACCAAGCTTATTAGCAGATGAAACCAATGTCTAATGCTCTAACTTCCTTACACTTTGAATTTTCCCTTAGACTTCCTGGTTTATGATTATGTGGGTATAACAATTCAAAGCAGCCATGGGACATTTATCATTTGTGAGGCTAGGAAGTTGAGATCATATAAACACCTGGAGAACAGACTCTGAAGGCAGTGATGGGAGCTCTCTAAACTTGCCAGAGCTTTCTTTTTACACACACTTCAACTTGGGTTATGTTAACAGAGTGTATGTAGCACCTTAAAAGATCAGGTGCTTCTATTTAAGACTAGTTTAACTTCTGTACTATCTTTGATTTCTGTAACTATAAAAATTTAAACATTTTGACATCAAAATTTAGAGAACTGCAAATCTAAGCCATTTGACCAACATTTTATTAAGTAGTTAATCTTTCAGTAAAGAGAAGGTGGATCAGGAGTGCTAATTTTTCAGTTTAAAGTGGGATACTAGCATAATGGCCTATGCACATATATTTTTCTTTAAAATCAATAAGTATTCAATATTGGTCACTACATTTAAAATGGCTATTCTTTAATGTTTGCTCAAATTGATCCTTACCTTAATGGGCCTTCTATAGATATTTATGAAATAAGTTGTTTAATGTTCAATGACTTCTGTAGCATTGCTGAGCCACTGTCTTCCCTAATGGCCATCACTACTTCACTTAATCCACTTTGTAAACTCTATCAACCCTCAGATGAGACCTGGACTTAGTACCTTGCAACATTAAGTCCCTCAGAAGTCTTCTGTCTTGAGTTAGTCTTGTCATAGCTTTGAGAGAGAAGGATAGGTCTACAGTTCTGTATGCAAAAGCCTTGTAATGCCAAGAAATGCTGCTAGTGCCATAAGTAAAATTGTAGACCTCTGCCAAGACAGGAAATGGCAGTGATGGACTCTCCCATGGGAAGAATATCAGAACTTATTTTTTTAAAATAAGGTGCATATTACACTGTGGAGTCCTGTACATTGAGGTTTATGGTCTTCTTTCAGGTGTGTTCAGCATCATGGTAAGGACCTGTGTGTGCTTCAGTTCTGCTAATGCAGGCCACATTCCATATGATGTCCTATACAAGGCATTCTGTTGACTACAAAAATAAATGAAACATAATCTGGGTTTGTAGGTAAAATGTCTATATAAATAAGTGAAGATTGAGCAGAAGGTGACTTTCCCCACTGTCCATGCAGGGACATGCTAGCATAAATAATACTTGACCTCTCACCAATCGAGAGTAGGAGGGGGATGAAAACCCACTTGGAAACTAGGTAGAACAGCACAGTTCCCAGATATAGGGCAATGGCCTTTGAGGGACTGTGATCCCTAAGAGGAGAGAGACAGTGAACCCACAGTCATGACTTCCTCACTCTCATGGACAGAAAGACATCTGAGAGAGTCCAGCCAGCTCCCTTAGTGGAGGGGGTCAGAAGTTTGAAGTGGCTGCATTTGCAAAGCAGGGAGTCCGTGGAAGGAAGGAGGTGTGCAGATAGAGAGCTCCAGAGATCTGCGAAGCTTTCCTCCTAGCTTCAGCAGGATGCCGGTCCGTACAGAGAGGTACACATCCAGAAGAGAAAAGTAACTGCTGGGGATCATTCACTCCAGAGAGCATATGGGACTACAGAAGATTTGTTCATTTCCCCTGTCCTACATTAGCAGAGAACCCACATGAACCAAACCATGTTTCTGTAGTATGGCACCCTCAGTCTCTCCTAGCAGAGCTTAAAAGCAAGCCTGGGGAGACTCAAGTTGATCTGCCTGCAAGTATCACCACAGGCAGAGTGAACCTCAACACTGCATTCATGACTGTTACACAATTAAAAACTGGGCTGGACAGATGGCTCAGTGGTAAGAGCACTGGCTGGGTTTAGTTCCCAGCACCTACTGTAAGAGTGAGACCACTGAGGACAAGTCAGCCTTCGGGTTGCAACAACAAGAGGTTTATTTAGTACACAGGTACCTGTGGGCACAAAGTCTCCTCGGAGGACTTGCGCGCCCCCATGCTGGGTTTTGGCACTTTTATAGAGCAGAAGCAGGGTACAGAAGCAGAAGCATGGTTATTGGTTAATTTCAAAAACACACAGTAATTTCAAAACCACACAAAGATATGGGGAAATGGCGCGGGCTATAAGGAAGTGGGGTTGTTAAATGGGAGGTGACCTTAGGGTACAGATGTTACTTCCTGATTTCCTGGTATCGAGCCCCGGGGATTGCCAGATGCAGATGGCTTGACCACTACGTCCTGTTTTTCTGATAAGCTAGTTTCTTAATGCTTGACCTCTTGTCAGGCATTCCTATCAGGTGGCCTCATGGCGCCTAGGTTTTTTCACTACATGAAGGCTAACACCTGTCCTTAACTCCAATTCCAGGGGATCCAACACCCTCTTCTGTCCTCCAAGGACAGCAGGCCCACACACCAGGCCCACATGTGGTACACTTATGCAGGCAGGGCACTGATAATCATAAAATAAAGATAAAATATTTTTAAAAAGGAAAAATTGCAGAGAAGTACATAATATGACCCCTAATAGAGAGAAAAAGTAATAGGGTATAAAGGACAGAGATGAGGGAATTAGAATATAAGAACTTTAAATAATAGTCATAACCTAAAAATAACCATTGTTTGAAAAAGTTCAAACAAAATAGAAATCATAAAAAAGAACCGCTGGAGTTTCTAAAACTGAGAAACAACCTTAAGTGAAACATTCTCTGGATTAGCTTGACAGGCTGTTAAGTGTTATAAAAGAAAAGTGCACTGAACTTGAAGATTCAGACTGAAAAGTGAGCAGCCAAGCTCTGAGAGGAAAAGATGAAACTAGGAAGAAAAAAAAGGGGGGTGGGGACAGGAAGAACAGGGGGAGGAAGAGGAAAGAGATGGGTGAGATTCACACCTCCTAACTTCAAAACTCACTATGAAGCTGTAGTAAGAAAAGCAGGTGGTTTGTGTGCAAAAATATTGACAGTTCCACACCTGTATGGTTGGTTGATTTTTCTACAAAGGCACCAAGGGGTCAGCTTTCTGACAAAAGGTGCCGGGCTGCTTGGGTACTCATGGAAACAGCACCTCACCAACAAACTAAAACTATGTGCCTTGGGGTTGCCTCATGTTGGGGACAAAACTTACCTTGAAATGGATTGCAGAAATAAATGCAAGAGCTAAAGCTGTGAAAATGCTGGAAAGAGCACGGGTGCCTCTGTGACAGTGGTGTGAGTCACAGTTTTGCAACCAGGGCATAGTTTGAGCCACAAAAGGAAACATTATTTGAACTTTATCAAAATGTTGGCTTCTACCCTCACAAGACCCTGTCCAAAGGACAAAGGCAAGCCCCAAACCAGAAACAAAAATGTGCTATGTACACATATGACAAAAGATTTAAATATTGAATCTACACAGTACAACAACACACAGATGATTTTTCAGAAGACAAAGAAGAAATGAAAATAACTGAAAGAAGATATTCAGGCAGTGCAAAAGTATATTAAATGGTGATACACACCACCAGTCATCCAGGAAATGCAGATGAAAGCCACCCCATGCTTCTCCACCCACTAAAAGCACTCAGCTCCAAATGGAGGTAAGGATGGGGGGACATCCGAGACCGCCATGCCTTGGTGGTGGGAATGTCAAATGGTACAACCTTTTGGAAAACAGTTTAGCAGTTTCTTTTTTCATTATTGTTATTCTATGTGTATGAGTGTATTGCCTACATGTCTGTAAGTGCACCTATGTTGTGCAATGCCCATGGAAGTCAGAAGAGGGGATCAGATCCCCTGGAACTGGAGTTAACGGATGGTTGTTAGCCACCATCTGGGTGCTGGGAGCCATACCAGGGTCCTCTGCAAGAGCAGCCAGTGCTTTTAACTGCTGAGCCATCTCTCCAGCCCCTAGTTTTGCAGTCTCTTAAAAATCAAACCTGCTGGGCGTGGTGGTGCATGCCTTTAATCCCAGCACTTGGGAGGCAGAGGCAGGCGGATCTTTGTGAGTTCAAGGCCAGCCTGGTCTACATTGTGAGTTTCAGGACAGCTGGGACTACAGGGAGACCCTGTCTCAAAAACAAAAAAAAAAAACCCTATACTTATCATATGAACCAACGGATCTCCTAGGAGTTTACCAGAGTGCAATAAAAGCATGTCTGCAAAGGTTTTATACACATATCTACAAGTAGTTCTTTTTTCCTTTTTCTTCTTTTTTCTCTTTTTGAGACAGGGTTCCCTCTATCCTCAGCTGACCTTGCTCACTATGTCACACAGATCCACCTGCTTCTGCCTCCTGAGTGCTAGGACTAAAGGCGTATGCAACCCTGTCCAGCTATACAGTAGTTCTAGTCAGTATAGCCAGAATCTAAATATAATCGCAATGCCCAGATGAGTCAGTAGATAAGCTGTCTGTAAACTGGAATATTACTCTGCAATAAAAACTAACTGCTGATGCTGTAGCAGCATGGATGAATCTTAGAAATGTTAGGCTATGCAAAAGCAGCCAGATGCACAAAAGCACATGCTGTCTGCTTCCATTTAATCCATGATCCAGAATAGGAAATCCTAATCTGTAGGGTCCATTAGAGCTGGAAGCCATGGGGCTGATGAAAATACTGTTTTATTTATGGTGATGGTGGCTAAAAGCATGCTTGTATTTGTCAAAACTCATTGAACCCTTCAACTAAATTGTGTCCCAGTTCATTGAATATAATTATACATCAGTAACGTTCACATGAAAAAATCAGAGCACCCGAATCCTGCCTCCATGTGGTGATAAGAGTTATGCAATTTGGGAGTCTTTTAGATAGACCCACTGAAGGGGTACCCCAGTTGCCTCACCCCACGTCCCTGTTCAGCATGGAAGAAGCCGTAGTGGTCTGCGTCCCGATTCCCTATCCACAAGTTGGGTAACCTTTTCAGAGGTTGATGTAATAAGAATAGGAGGTAAGAATTGGCTAGGCAGTTAGGGTAAAAAGACCTCAAAGAAAAGTAGCCAGTTTCTTGGCTAAAAGTTACAATGTCCTTGGGCATCTTGGCAACATACTCCATTCCAGATGCCAAAAATATCTAAAATACTTGGGAGCTTGTATCTAATCCTTAAAAGATTTCAGGGTTACCTCTTCAGAGGGGGGAATGTTAGAGTAACAAAAAGCCCCATTAAAAAAATGAGGGGGAGGGGGAGGAAGAGGAGGAGGAGGAGGAAGAGTACATGAAATTATCAGAAAAAAGTGATGGGGAGATATGGGAGGAGTTGGAGGAGAGGGAGTGTGCATGAATTTGATCAAAACACTATATGCATGTATGAAATTCTCAATTATTAAAAAAAAAATCAGAGGGAAGCTAAAGGGTAAAGAGTGAAACAAGAAACAGTTTGCAAGTGACAGTCTGCTGTGTTCCCAGTCTCAGGAGAGTGTTCTGGAAAACTTGAACTGGCTTTCAAAAGGTTGAAATGGTTGAAAACACTTTGTAGGAATATGATGTAGAAAAATAGTTGAAATCAGATAAGATCCCAGTTAGGAACTTTCTTCTAAGTGACTGGCTAGTAATTTTAGTAAATGACAAGACTATGAGACATAAGATGGAGGTGGGAGGAGGTATTCTAGAATAAAAGAATCACTGGGTATTGACATTCTGTAATGTGATGGTTCTGGTTTGGACCCTGGACCAGAATCTCTTCTGGTTTTCCTTTTTTTATTATTTCATTTTAAATTCCATGCAGGGGTCACTGATTAAGAGCACTTGCTGCTCTTGCAGAAGACCCCAGTTTGGTTCCCAGTACCCACATGGTAGCTAACAGCCGTCCGTAACTCCAGTTCCAGGGGATCTGATGCCTTCTTCTGACATCCGTGGGCATGGATGCACTTATAGACATGGAAGCAATACACTCCTACACATAGAATAAAAATAATAAAGTATTTTAAATTCCATGTTTTTGAAAGTTCTCCTGTTTTGGTTAGACAAAGTCTGTCCTTAGGAAGCTTAGAGTGAAGTCTTTATGGGTTAGAGCATAGTAGTTCTGTAGTTTACTCTCAACAGGCTCATAAGAAGAGATGTCACAGGCAGGCCTGCAGTCCCAGCACTGCAAGGCTGAGGCAGAATGATGCCAAATCCAAGGCCAGCCTGAGATAGGTGGTGAGATCCTATCGAGGGAGAAGAGATGGACAGAATATGTACATATGGAAAGAAAAAAAAAAGACATGTTCCAAAATGTCTGCAGTCCAGAGTGAGATCAAAGTATACGAGCGTTCTTTATCTTTCCTTCAAAATTTAAGTTTAAAATTGATTCTAATCAGAAAGTTAGAGAAAAGAGACAAAACCAAACTACATTGAGATGCTATTTATGGAATTGCATGCAAATTTATTGTAAAGAAATCCTTAAGAAGGGATAGGAGTGGGGGTCTCAGAGTGCTTGCATCTGGAGGGCAGGGAGGCCCTGCTGCGCAGAATGCAGATGGCTGTAGTTACTCCTGCAGTGTGGGTAGCAGGGCTGATGTTTGATTTTTCAAATGGTAGGGAATGTAACTTCATCATTCCACGTTACTTTCCACAAGATGACATGACATGGCTTTCAGGACCAGGGACCAGAAAAGATGTTCAAAGAGATCTCTTGGAGTCCTTACAGAGAGTCCTTACAGAGGGTCCTTACAGAGGGCAGATGCAGGAGCGACCATAGCAGAACTGGCACAGAATTTTTGGAGTGAATTCAAAGATAGAGTTGGGGTTTGATTTTGTTTTGTTTTTTTTCCTGATTGATAAAGATAGCAAATATTTTTTATTGGTTTATCAGCCACTGATACATAAAAGCAGTGAAATTTCAAGGAGAAATGTTAATAGTTCTAAGAGCCATGATTCTGTGACTGTGTTTTAAGAACATGCTAGAAATCTTATTTCTGGGCCAGCTAGTTGGCTCAGTGGCTAGGAGAGAGGATGTGAGTTCAGTCCCGAGGACCCACATGGTGGAAGGAGAGAACAGACTCCTGAAAGTTGTCCTCAGGCCTCCACACATGTCCTGTGCTGTGTACATGTACATGATACTCATGCACACGAGTAAACACACACATTCATACACAAAATAAATGTAAATTTTTAAAAATCTTTGTAGAAATCTTATTTCCCCAATACAAGTGTTTCCTTTCACTTCTTATGTGAACATAATGTTTAACACCCTGCAGTTACTTGCTTTCTGACTACTGTAATTGAGTATTTCTTAAAGGATGACTGATTTTGCAGATTGGCACTGTGTAACAGACATATAGTTTGGTGTCAGGTGGATGGAGGGAGCACTGTGGTAAGACAGACTCAGCAACCTTGCTGGGTGAGCTGTCTCTGAGCAGAACATGAGACAGGGAAATCAGAGCTTAACCTTAAACCATATGTGCTTTAAAGTGACCCTGGGTGCTGTGTGTAGAACATTAAGATGACCACAAAGGTGCCCAGGAGATGAGTTAGGCAGCTGCCACAGTCACCTATCCATCAGGGATTGCATCTTGGCCATGATCAAGGTTTGATTAGGGCATGATTAGGGCAGGCCGTGACATGGATCTATCAAAATAAAGCTCTCAAAGAAACTTTGACACAGATCCTCAATGACAGTCTTTCACTTCAGTGATTCATGTCGTCATGGTACTGCGTGTAACTCTGCCTTGTCTAGTTGTCAAAGAGACAGTCCCTGATTTGTGCATTCTTTTTCTCAAGAAAACAAGAAGAGCCTAGGAGGAGATGGGAGGGGTGGGAGTGATACAGAAGAAAAGCCTAGACTTTACCTTTCCTAGCTGGCTAGGACCAGGGACAAGCATCAGGACCTCAGGCAATGCTAATGCTGAAAGCTCTCCCTGACCCTCTTCCATGTCTCCACATACAAATACCTTTTCTTTTCTTTAGAAAATTACTTCAGATAAACCCATGTGCATTATTTTGCATCACTGATTAAGTTCTTTATTTTCATTTTGAGATACATACTTCAAAATTCATTTTTAATCATCAGGAATGTAGTCATTTATTCTTAATATATTTAATATATTAGAATTCTTTTAAATTGTGATATAAATAGTGACAGACTACAGAAATCTTTCAGGTGAAATCTTTTGAACTATTGTCCCATGATAAGTTCAGTGCTAGGGGTCATATTTAGAAAAATGCTTATGGGCTGGAGAGATGGCTCAGTGGTTAAGAGCACTGGCTGCTCCTACAGAGGACCTGGGTTTAGTTCTCAGCACCCACATGGCAGCTAACAACTGTCCTTAACTCCAGTTCCAGGTAATCCAACACCCTCTTCTGACCTCCACAGGCATTGCACCACACAGGTAATACACTTATACACATAAAATAAAAATTATAAAATATTTGAAAAGAAAAAACACATCAGCCCATTTTCAGCACTATGTAAGTAATGTTCAGTCTTAAAATGTTTATAAGTTCAACGATGTTAGTTTCTTAGTCATTCACCTGTTTTAAAGACACCAGCTCCCATGATTCCCCTGGGACAAGCAGGCATAGCTCTAACAGAACCAGCATTTGCAGCCATAGGTGAGTATATGGTGGTACATTTGAGGAGATGAAGAATTTGGGGTTTCAGTTAGCGCACTTTCATGATTTGGGAAATCTTATCACTTATGATTGTGATAAAATTTTTATTATAAAATTTATTCAGAAAAAGGCAGGGAAGTTGGGGCTCCTAGGAGTCAGTTTTTAATAGTGAGGGATGCATAGGCTTCAACTTCCACCTTCTGCCTTTATATGCAGAGTCACTGGGAAGTGATCTGTTAGGAGGAGATTCAGAATCAGGTTTTGCTGAAGAAAATGTGAGCCTCCAAATGGACATTAGACACTTTAGAAAGAGAAGGAAAGTAATGAGCCCTATTTCTAAATGAATTTAAAAAGCAACCTGATTTTAGCTCTTGCAAGGCAGAGAAAATAAGATAAAAACTATCGTACTTTATTTACTAACCAGTGAATTGAATTGTCTGCCTTTTATTACAGATATAAAGTAAAGACTATGAAGAGACAATCATTTTTGCAGCTATCAGACTTTCAGTAGCATATCTCACGTGGTTTAAATAACAGATAGTTTAAGTGTTTTTCCATTACCTTTGTGTAAATGAAAAATGCATAAAATATTTTAACAAGGCAAAGTAATCCAAGGAGATTGTTATCCCGTGTTACAAATTAGGTTATTTCTGTCATAAAATTAAAGAAAAAAATCAACGTTAAGACATCTTGGCTTAATATCATTTACCAGAAGGAACGTGTAACAGATTTAATGAGCTAGCAGGTCACCTGGATCCAGCTGTTTCCGACCAGCTTTATGAAACAGAGAATGCAGGGAGCAGTGGGAGGTAAGCATTAGTACAAGCTCTCGAGGAGTTACAGAATCGATTTCTGCTTGAATGAATTAATTTAGATTATCAATTTATAACCAGCTACACGAATCCCATCAACTCAACAATTCAGTGAATGATCAGGTTCAATCCTTGTAAGGGCTTTGCAATTAGGGGCCTCCAGCAGCAGCAGTCAATGCCTGTCCTGTGGCAGTGTATTGGTTCCTCAGCCAACAAAAAGGAAAAGTAAGTGTTTGCCTCGATGTCTTGCAAAGATAAGAGCCAGCATCTTAAAAGAAAAAAAAAATTAATACAGAAAAAGGTAAAGTAGAAAAATACTGTAACTGTATAGTCAGGGAATTATTTCCCCTTGGAACTATTTTGATCTCAAGAAAGGTAATTTTGAGCACTCCAACCAATGTTAATATTGTTTTCAGTTGACAAAATTGTTCTGTTTTAAAGTTACGAGTTTATTTACTCATATTGTCATTCAGGAATCTTTTCCTCCTAGCTTAACGTTTTAGACGTGTTTCTGTTACTCCCTTAGTCACAATGCACAATGTATTTGTAAAGAAAAAATAATGTAAAGCCATGAATCTTACAATAGTGAAATGTCCTGTTGTGTCCATATATTAAAGACCAGCAGTGACCTCCAGCATCATAAAGATGGGTAATAATATAAAAGGAAACCCTTTTATACCCTGATGCTCATCTAAGAAAAAAGTTTACCTAAAACATAGTTTGGAGAAGCTATCTTGATTAGCCTTCTGTTGTTGAAGTTGACAGGTTGTTGGTCAGGATGAGTGCTTTTCTTGGGGCCATTTTAATCGTCGTGCAGCCATAAGTTTCAGTGGGATTGTGACACCATGTGATACAGAATGATGAAAAGTCCTGATGAAGTCCTATGGGTGCTGTGTGCACCTCTTTGTATTAAAAGAAAAGAAAGAAGCGTGTGTCTGATTTTGTTTTCATTAAGTATCCATGAGAGAGTCCACAAGTGGCTGAGGTTCTAGGAGTCCTAATCTGGGAAAGAAACTTGGTCTCTGAGGTGTGAGTTGCACAAAGAGGTGTTTTGTTTTGTTTTGTTTTTCACTTTTGGAGGTTTTTATTGAGTATCCTTAAGTTCAGAGATTCTTTCTTTAACCACATCTATTATTCTTTTTTTT
>NW_008353490.1:5191151-5191396 GCF_000622305.1 Nannospalax galili
AGAATTGGCTGTAAATTTTTAGGTTTACAGTTGAATTATTACAGTTATACAGTATTGTACTCAGTATAAACCCTATAAGACATAAAGTTAAATGTGGTTTTAACCTTTAAAAAAGATCACCATTTCATTATTAAAATACACGGTTTCATGTAGAAAAATTCAATTTCAATGCAATTGACATTAAGATGTTTGCACATGTGTTTCTAATCTCTATACATCTGATTAGTACTAGTGACAGTCGGTTA
>NW_008353490.1:5191433-5205584 GCF_000622305.1 Nannospalax galili
CATAAAACTGAGTGAGTTTTTAACTTTTAAAAAAGATCTCCATTTCATTTTAGAATATATTGTTCCCCGCAGAAAGACTCGTTGTTTTTGCTACTAACACTGAGATGTTGGCGCATGCTCTAATCTGTATGCATCTGATTATTACTAGTCATAATTGGGTGCACTTGGATCCTTGGCGCCTGTTTATGTCTATGAAGTCATCGGGTAGATTTCAGTGGTAATGTTTATCACCTCTACCAATTAACATGACATAAATTTCCATGCTTCCTCCTCAAATATAATACATTTTTTAAAATTTGTTGATTTGGGGGGCGGTGTATATCACACAGAACATCCCAAGCCATCTTATTTGACTATACGCCCACTTCCCAGATGGCATCCTCCCATAGCCTCCCTCCCCCCACTAGAGCCCTTGTACTCTGATATCCCTGCTACTGTCTGCTGTGTTGTCGGCACCCCAGCCAATCCCCACTTTTTGCCCTTCTGGTGAATCTAGTCAGCCTATCTTGAGGTCTTTGTTTTAGGAAGATAAGCTGTTCCTCATCTAGCAGCAATCAGTTGTCAATACTCCTTTAGATAAGATTGGGGTCTGCTGTTCATTTTCCCAGTTCTATGCTGGGTTACTATTTGGGAGTCCCTTGCACAAAGAGGTTTTACCAGGTTTCTTTCTGTGTCTTTTGCATTTGAGCCAGGGGAGCATAGTATCTAGTCAAAAGTCATTAATTTTTATATGATATGATAGACTCCTAGTTCAGAAGATTCTTTGAGAGTACAAAAATGCTTGTGTTTATAATGTATAAAGGTGTTCTGGTTGCAAGAAGTGGATGCTCTTCAACTGTCATGGTTGATTTCGTTCTTATAGTGTGGAATGGTCACATTGGTTGAGCATGGTCTCTGTTTTGTGGTATTCCTCGAGCACCATGAACCTAGTGAAAGTTGGGCCAGTATAATCTAAAGCACAAGCTGCGCATGCATCAAAGTTGACATGAGATACCTTTTCCTGCAAATGCAGCATCTCAGGAGTCAAAGCAAGAGCTCAACTAAAAGTAGCAATGTAGTTTAAGTTCATCAAAGAGCTACCCATTCTTACCCTATTACTGCCTTTTCCAACATTAGGCTTTCACATGTTTTATTAATGCAAATACTACTGAATCCACTATTAAATTGTAACATATTTACCCACCTACTATGTACTTAGCCTTATACCAAGAGTATTATGGAGTGTAAGAAAGTGTAGATGCACATAAAATGTTTAAGCAATAGTAAAAATAATCCAAATGGGGACATCAGCACAATATTAAGGTGCTCTCACCTTTGTGAAGAGCACTTACGCTTCTAGATTCCATTCTCTGTCCACTTCTTATGGTTTATATTTATCAGGTCCAGAGTTGCCTTTTAAAGCCTTTTGCCAAATAAGGTCTAGCATAGTTCCCAACATAGACGGAGAAGAAGAGTGGAGACTCGAATTCAGGGAAACTCATCATGAGATGGACCAACAAGACAGGCTTTGTGAAGGCAACCAGGCTTCAGCAATGTATGTGACACAATATAGAACAGAATCTCCAAATTCTGTCATGTTCCATGATCCTTAGGAAAATGTCCACCTGAAGTTCACATGTCTCTGTTAGAGGGTTATTGTGAGTGACTTACAGGACACTGAATGAATACAGATAGCAAGCCCAGCAGTACTATTGCCATTATCTCAGTATTGTGTACTCACATGGGCCTTTGTTTTCAAGTATGAGGGAGGTCAACAATGACTTAGAAGAGGAAAGCCAAGAAGACAGGTGAATAGGATAGGGGATAACGGAGGCAGAAGCTTGGGCAATTTGTGAGTTTCTGGGAGTAATGAAGGTCATTATTAAAATGTCAGGAAGGCTGAGAAGAGCAATAAGAGGCATGGTGTGGTACCGCTGTAAACAGAGGGCTGAGGGACTTTGAGGGTCATAGTTAAAGTGTCAGGGAGGCTGGGGAGAAAAGTTAAGGGAGGAATGTCATGGTACCACTGTTAACACAATGCTGTGGTACTGTTGACACTGTACTGAAAACCTTTAGGTTTGTAAATTTTGAGCCAGAAACTTATATAAAGTTGATGGATATTGATTAGGAAGAAGACCTTCCTTTTATATAATCATAAGCCACTTCTAGACAATAGGTAACAACTCTCTGTGAGCAAAGAATCATTTTCAAGTTGAGCAGGATGAAATGTGCCAGATGCTCGTGTCATAAGGAGTACTAGCATACCATAAGAGTAATAAATACAGGCATGCAGGGTAAGAGGAAAGTAGTCCATTTAACACAAAGGATAATGGAATTGCTCCTCCAGAGTTGGCTGAAATGCTGATTATCTCCAGCCCTGGTTTCCCAGTCAGTCAACATGTAAAGTCCAAGGGAGGTGGTTTTTCTGGAACCTCTGATTCAGGCTTGCTAAATTTAGCCAATGAAAATGAAGGATGTCCATTCAGATTGAATTTCAGCTGAACAACAAACCATTCTTCAATATAACTGTTTCCCAAATATTGTCTCGTTTATCATTTGTCTGAAACTGAACAGGTCATCCCATATTGTGTCTGGTAACCTCTATCCATTGTCATGGCACCTGGCTCTTGAAGAAACCATACCCACCAGAAGAATAGCAACAAAGAATTCAAAATTTTGCAAGCAAAGTTTGTAAAGATGGGGCAGAGAATAGAAGCCAAAATCTAGTAGGTTCTTGATTAAGTCAGCGACTAGACCAGTGTTTCTCAGCCAGGGGGATTATTTTCCTCAGAGGATATTCAACAATTTTTGGAGACACATGGGGTTGTCATGACAAAGGGGATGCTGTTGGCACCTAATGGGCAAAGGCCTGGCATGCTTCTCAGTGCCCTACAGTGCCCAAGGCAACCCTACCACAAAGAAGATCTTGCCTCAAACATAGCAGGACCAAGGTGGCAAACCCTGGCATAGACTGATAATGAAAAAAGAAAAAAAAACAGCAATATGGACACGTTTCCAGGCTTCAGAGTCAAACAGCCCATTAGTTGAGAACTCACTTATGAAGGGAAATTGTTCCTGCATGGGAACTGTTCCCATGCAGGAACTTGGTTTGCTCTGGTGAGCTCTTGTTCTGCCTAAGGCATGTGCTGGGTCATAATCCCGATGATGGAGCTAGTATATGAAGCAAGTTGATAGGACCATGTGCATACAGCAAACTTGCAGCTCTTGTGATTGAGGAACAAGTCCACAGAGGCAGCTCACCTGAGTAGCCTCCCTCTGGACTGCAAAGGGTTCAGTTTGCCAGGCAAACACAACTGCAGTATTCAAAATCAAGTTTCCTCCAAGCTTCTCATCTGAAAGGGATTTCTGCATTTGAAAAACACATGAATTTCTTTCTCATAGCTTGACTATTGAACCCTTCAAGACTGAAATAATGTCATAGAAATACTCCTACCAGAAGCTTCTAAATGCACATTTTCTGAAGTGGTTTTCTAAAGTGACTCTCAGTGGCTGCCCTCGTTTCCTTTTTCCTTTTTGCATCACTTCGTGGAGACCTCCGCAGTGTTCAGAGCAGCAGTAGCTGTAATGGGGGAAGATGTTGGTTCCAGTTCCCACTGCACCGTGCACAAGCTGGGTGACGTTAGATGAGTCACACCACCTTTAAATGCCCTTTGCTCTTCTTCTTAGAAAGGTTAGGGATCGCACCCTCCTGCCTCACAGGTTGTCAGGATATTAATGGAATAACAAATATAAGAGCTTTAAAACAGAGGTGACATCCTTGGTTTCCTGGCCTGGACTTCTTTTTACTGGAAATATAGCTTTGAATGCTTAGCAAGATGGCCTCAGCTGCAACATGCTGTGTTGGAACATAAACATCCAAATTCTTTGTATGTGGAAGCACTAGACATGGTAGGTTTACTCAGCATTATCAACTCGGTGTTTTTGGAAAGGCAAGATTTTCTTGTGTGAAGCACATTCCAATTATTTCCAATGACTATTTGAAAAGTATAAGAATGTTTCAGCAATTGTGTTTTGCATGTTGCACTGTCTTTTGGCAGATGTGTGAGGTGTGATGTTTTCAATTATGTTTAGGGTTTGGAGTTATACCACTACTCCCAGAAATGTACCACAATAACTGGAGGCTTCAGAGTGCATATAGATGGGCTGAACAGCTCTGTCACCCGCTTTGCCTCCAGGAATCGGGTTTTATATTTTTTTTAATGTGTATATGAGTGTATTGCCTACATGTATATAAGTGCACCCATGTCATGCAATGTCCATGGATGTCAGAAAAGGGCATTGGTCCCCTAACTGGAGTTAATATGGTTGTTAGCTGCCATGTGGGTGGTGGGAATCAAACCCAGTTCTTCTGCAGGAGCAGCCAGTGCTCTTAACTGCTGAACCATCTCTCCATCCCCTGGTTTTGTATTGTTAACAAGTGGGAATCCCTTGCAATCCGTGGTTAGGTTCTTGAGCCATGGCTAGGATTCTGCAGAATGTTAATGGTATATTCCAAAATGCACAGGGAAGATCGGAGAAATGATTTTTTTTAATTTATGGGATTTTTGTTATTTATTTTTATTTTATGTCTATGAGTGTTATGCTTACATGTATGTAAGTGCACCCATGTCATGCAATGCCCGTGGAGGACAGAAGAGGGTCTCGGATCCCCTGGAACTGGACTTTCAGACAGTTGTTTTCCACCATGTGGGTGCTGGAATTCTTGCTGGAATTCTTACTCCTTTTCCAGTTGATCCTTACCCAATTTGTGCAGGAGAAAAACAAAAAATAGAATTTTATCTCACTAATATTTGTATTAGTTGAATTTAAGGATTCCAAGGAAACAAATTTTCAGTTGCTTGCCCAATTCTAAGTGATAGGGCCCTCAGTCAACCATCCAAGGTCAGCACTATCTGGCCGTGCATGAGCTGCCTGCGCTGTCACTGTTGTTGGCCGGTGCTGAGTAGTACCCTAGGAACCTGTAAAATCTTGCCAGCTGCTTACCTTCCTGCTCCCCCAAAGTTCTGTCTCCAGAAGATGAATCTAGATGAGAGCTGTAAAGTTGTAAAGCAGAATTCACAGGAATGCAGTTTTTGTGTTGAAAGGTCAAAGTTCAACACCTTTTCACACCTTGCACCCACCCAGAACCATTAAGGAGTGTGGACCCTGAAAAGTTGGTCCTGCTCGTGATTCCTATGTGGTCCATGCTCATCTTGGCCCTTCTTTCCAAGTTGTGTGCAAGAGCTATGAGTGCAGTAGCAGTGTTGCAACTCTTCTTTAGACGAAAGGGAACCTTCTCACAGGACTGATTCCCTGTGTTTAGGTAGTTCCTAAGACCAGCTGAGGAGAGGAGGCTAAGCCTCCATTGGCCATAAAGGCCAAGAGTAGTAACATGCTTTCCTGGTGCTGTAAATTACCTCAAGTCCTCTGTTCTTCCTTGTTCTTGGTGAGCTCCCTGAGGAAGCCAGAGCAAGAAATGCCCAAGTCACTAACTGAAAACTGGGCTCGTGTGTGTGTGTGTGTGTGTGTGTGTGTGTGTGCTGATGTTTCCATATGAAAATAAATGACAGCAGTGTTAGGGTAACAGAGCCAGGCTTACTTGGCCCTCATCACAACACAGATCCCCCTCCTGAGAGACCACCCTTCCTATCCCATTCATACTCCATCAAGCTAATTTTTCAATGTAGAAAATTCACACGGGATGAGCAGTTTTCATGATTTTCAAGTGTTTATCATACTTAACTAATATTTTATGTGCAAAACGAAAGGTGAAATATCTTCTATGATTTTTTGTTTTGTTTTGTTTTGCTTCAGCCATAATCAACTACAACTTTTCAAGCATATGCTTCTACTCTGTTGTAAAGGCCTTGGATGTGGTGCCAGGTACTTGTCTCACTGTCCCTGCAAAAGCTGCTGGAGGCCCCCTCCAGCTACTCGGGGCGGCTGGGTGGACACATGACCTCACACTCCTGAAGCCACTATCAGCAATGTCCCCATTATTGATAGTAGCACAGATATTGACAGTCTGTGCTTGGAAGGAAAATAGGAGTTTGATATGACATATTGTGTGTCTCAGCAAGACTCATAAATAATTTTGACAAGTTTTTGTATGCATGGGAAAGTCCTTGATTCAGCCTCCCATAAAAATAAACTTCTATTATGGAATGTATTTGTCAAGTGGCTGCTTGATGGATGGAGCTGCGTTTACCCCGTGGCAGTTCGATGAGTTTTAGATGCACAGCTTACCAGAGAGGATTTACGGGCAGTACAGAAATAATTATTCAGTATGAAATGCATAATTCCTGTACCTGAATTTTCATTTTTTATTATATTTTGTTTCTGTTGCATTTCTGGTCTCTAAAACAAAAGAACTTGCTTTTTTTTTTCCCCCTCCAGTGCTATTGTTTCTACATGATTTTTATGCTGAAGCCAGTGAACAGTCTGATTCCTCACAGACCCCTGCCCAAACTGAGCTGGCATATATTTGAGTCTGTAGTTTTTGTTTTTCCTTGAGACAAATCTCCCAAATACATACATAGAGACAGACAGACAGACAGGCCTCTGTCCAAACTGAGCTGGCATATTTTTGAGGCTGTAATTTTTGTTTTTCCTTGAGACAGAGCTCCCAAATGCATACATACAGGCAAACAGAGAGGCCCCTGTCCAAACTGAGCTGGCATATTTTTGAGTCTGTAATTTTTGTTTTTCCTTGAGACAAATCTCCCAAATACAGACAGACAGACAGACCCCTGTCCAAACTGAGCTGGCATATTTTTGAGGATGTAATTTTTGTTTTTCCTTGAGACAAATCTCCCAAATACATACAAACATACAGATAGACAGACAGACACACACACACATACACACACATTAGAAAATTCATTTTTATTGAGAGTAAGAACCTTGGACATAGTCTGCCCTTTTTTTCCTGAAGTTATCACAACTATTTGTTAATTTAAGTATAATTGCAGTCACATTTCTGTTAAAGGAAAAAGAACATTAAGTTTTTTCTCCCTTAAACTAAAACCTTAAAGCATGTCTCCTTTTGCCCCTAAATTGTACTTAGAATTCCATTCTCATTGATCATGCACTTGCTGGCTACGTTACTGGCCTTGAGTGAGTTGGACTTTAGAAAGTATTAAATTCCCACCACCTGTGCTGTCCAGCTCTTTGTGCTAGATGACTTACTTTGATGTTTGATCATCCTATAATGAAACTCTAGCTTGGCAGTGCCTGATAGAGAAGCCCATCATGCTATGGGTCTTCATCAGAGCAGAGCACTTGCTCTCTGAAAGGATTTCCATTTGTTGCCTGTTATAGAGTCTGGGATCCAGATGACTGCTATGGTGAAGTCATGCCGTAGGAGTTGCCTCTTGAGGACGTGGAACATTGCATGCTTCACTTGGGAAGGTGTGGTCTATATGTAGACTCTGACCTAACATTTTCATTCCCAGTACTTACTGTTCCTTACTACTGCTGCTCATTTCATGAGTCCTTCAGAACTATGAAATTTACAGACTCCTCAAGACTCTACTTCAGCACTAACAGCTTTTCACCTTGTTGGTTCTGTGAGAACTCTGTGTTGTGTTTAATTCCTGCCCCTGTGGTTTGGTTTGCATTTTTCTCTTGTTCTTAGAATCTGACTTCTTAAATTGAATTCTTAATTAAGAAATTTTCTCATTTCTTTTCTTTTATAGGCATTAACACTAAAAAGTTTGTCTTCCTTTCAAGTACTATATTTAGCTGTAACCCAAAAGTTTTAATATCCTAAAATTTTTTGCATCTCTGTATTTTAAAAAATTTATTCTTCAGTTTCATGTTATTTTAAATTGTATTTATACTCCTTAACATTTACTACTTTTAAATATTTTTTCTACTTGTAATTAATTCATAATTTACTATATGTGACCAGAGAATATAACCTTTGTCAACCAATTTTTGACATTGGTGATACATCCTTTTGGTATAGTGGGTAGACATTTTTATAATTTCTGTAAATGTTCAATGTGATTTTGCAAATGAATTTATTTACCTATTTTGGATACCATATGTCATCTGTGATCTCTTGGATTAACATCCTTTTTTAAATTTGATATATAGCTGCGTAGCCCCAGATGACTTTAAACTCTTGATCCTCCATATTCATCAACTCCCAAGTGCTGAATCACAGGCATATATAAACACATTCATCTTTTTGACTAAGCTTCCTAGTGTGTGGTTCTAATCACCTGTACCCTTACAGATTTGTCTAACATTCAACAAATACTGAGAACAGTATATTACGTTTCCAAGTACAACTGTGGTTTTTGTTTGTTTGTTTGTTTGTTTGTTTGGGTTTTTTGCCTGTGAGGACTTTTCTAGAGTGGTTTGAGGATGGAAGATCCACCCTGAATGTGAGTGGTATCATTCATGAGTTCGAGTCCTTGACTAAATAAAAGGATAAAGCAAGCTAAGCACCAGCATTCACCACTCTTCAGTACCTCTGCTGCAGTACCCTTCCCTGCATCCTCCCACACTGTGAACCAAAGTCATTCCTTCTTCCTTTAAACTGTTCTAGACAGGAATTTTGTCTCAGAAGCACAAAAGGTAACTAGTTCAAGAAGAGACCATAAAATGTAACTTTTAAACTTTATAATAGGTTTGTATGTATAATAAAAAAATACAGTATACACAGGTTCAGGGCTATCTGTTGTTTCAGACCTTCGTGGTATCTGGAACACACCCCTCACGGAAAAGGACAGGCTGATGTTTTATACATTCTGATGGTTTCATAGTCTTATTGTATAAATCTACAACTATAACCCATTTGAAATATATTTTGAAATAGTGACATAAAGCTATTTTTACCATAAATAAAGATAACATTTTTACCCTAGCTAGTTACTCATTGAATGACTGATACCCTCAATCTTTATTTGAAATGGCACCAGGAACTCTTGTGCACATATATTTTATTTTCCATCCAAAATTTGGTTCTGTTCTGTATACTTTCCTTTCCTTTCACCTTCTGTCAGGAGCCTACTCCTCTCCTTACTGTGTTTCTTCTGTCTTCATCCTGAGTATGACAGCTATCCTTTCCCTTGTGTTTCTTCTGGAATAGACTGTGCGTAAATTAGCATCTTCGTGATATTAAATCTTCATTTACAGAAATGCTGTGTCTCATGAGTTGCTCAAGTTTATTTCAGGAGCTTCAGCCAGTTGTTTTTCCTATGTAGATAATACTTCGTGGTGATTTTGCATATAAATTCCCAATGTATTTCATCCGTATTTTACTTTTATTATTATATAGGAAAGCTATTGACTTTTTATATAGCAAGCCACTGCACTTGTCTTAATAATTCAAAGCTTATTATTTCACATTTTCAGATAGTCTTATTCTAAACTAAGGGCAACAAATGATGCATAGAAAAATGAGCAAATTATTAGATCTACTACATGGTCAAATAAGTGAAAAAATAACCACAAGTCAGGTGTATCCCACCACGGGGATATGTATCTGTCAGCAAATTCATTTTCAAATGCTGATTTGTCAGAGAAATTAGGCCAAGTGTCTTTTAATGCAGATAACTTGATTCCTAGGTAAGTATTGATGGCATAGTCAAATCACTGTTTTTGCATGGGTAAGTGAGGGGAAAGAGAAAAGGAGTTTTGTGAACAGGGTGAGCCAAAGCAGTAGCTGGCTTCTGTAAAGCATTTGGGACACTATCAGATACTCACTCCTTTCATTTGAGATTGTTTTCTTTCTCATTGTGTCTTTTCCTTCTTTAGCTGTTACGTGAGAAGTTTTAATATTCATGTGACACAGTGTAGAGATAATACTTCAGGGGTGTCATGAGGCGTACTCCTCCACTGATCATTTGTCACATGTTGAAGGTACGAGTACAGACGCTGGGTCCCAACCCATTTGGCGAATCTCAGAGAAACGCTTTTCACCACTGTGCCATCTAAGAAAGTTGCATCTCATTTCCACAGCTTTGCATTTCAGTATTTCCAAAATCAGAATTCCCATGTGTTCTTAATCAGTGGACTGCATTTCAATTACGATTGCATTTGCCACTGACTACAACCTGACTTCCTGGGATTCCTAGTCACTTACTTGCTCTGTGTCTCTCGGATCTGCTGAGAGAAAGATGGGTACATAATATCCCCAATAACTCCCTCTGACTGACTGCCTGGGGATGTGTAGAATGTTTAGAAAGTTTGAACAGGTAAAATGTGTGTGCAGGGATTTGTGTGAGCTATTGGTAGAACAAATGAAACAAATAACTCACTCTAGAGCCGCACACACACATTAATTCCCCAAAAAATACAACAAAGCCATTAGTTACCAGACTAATGAGTTGAGTTCTGGGGCATGATCTTCTGCCACTTCCTTTTAACTGTTAAGAACAGACCAGGTATGCTGATCCTTTTGTCTCCTGGCTGCTTGCACAGTCAGGTATGGTGAAGCAGGCATGTGAATATGTCAGTCACATCAGAAAGGTACATTTCCCTATGTAACTGTGTTAAAAGCAGCATAGACTCCTCGCAGGCTTTGGATGTGCAGCTACAGTAGAACCAGAAGGAATAGTCCCTGACATTGTCTTGTTCCTCCTGAGACTTTGAGAATACTTTTTACTACACACATCTCTCCCCCACGGATTGAGCAGCACAGTCTCACATGCCTCCTATTTATAGATCTAGTAAAAATGAATATTTTTCTTGAGGTAAAAGTACATGTGTAGGTAGGAAACAAGTCTTAAATCTATAAAAACACTGTTCTTTCATACTGACAAAAGAATGGCCTCTTGTCAAGGACAGTCAAATCCCCATTTAAAAAAACAGAGAATGCAGCATCCCTGAACAACCCCACAGAAATCTTCTTTATCCACTGTGCTTTCCCAAGCTGTGAGTTGGAAACTTGGTAGAAAAGTTGAACCTAGAAAACCTATAGGGGAGCTGGAGAGATCTCAGCAGTTAAGAACACTGACTGCTCTTGCAGAGGACCCGGGTTCTATATCCAGCACCCACATGACACCTAACGACTGTCCATAAGTCCAGTTCCAAGGGATCTGACACCCTCTTCTGACCTCCGTGGGCACTGCATGATATGGGTGCACCTACCTACATGCAACAAATGCATACATATAAAATTTTTTTTTTAAATAGAAGAAAACCTGTAGGAAATTAGTGGATTGAAAACAAGAGTCTCAGGTTTGTTGTTGTTGTTGTTTGTTTGCTTGTCTGTTTGCTCTCATTTATTAAACCATTGTCATTCCTGGTTTGTGCTTAGTTTTTGTTTTCCTTCTTAGAGACTTTGAATTCACCAAAGTAGTAATGGAATTAACATAGCAAGTAAAACAAATAAATTTATGTTTATAATTATGTTAATACTAATTGTCAATATTGATAAAATTCATTGAATGAACTGTTATCAGGTTCCTTTTGTCTAAGTATAAAATGTCAAACATATACTTGAGTGGTACTGTTTTTATCTCTTAACTTGCATTGTAATTCCACTCTGGGAAGGTTTAAGTTATAGGGACAAATGTTTGAAGTATTTTCTCTATAAAATTATTCCCAGTGAGAAACTGACTTCTTCTGGAAAAATTAAGCATTTTTAATAGCCCAGTAAAATTTGCATAGATATTCATCAAGAATAGTGGGATTTACATGGTGGCTAACAACTGTCCATAACTCCAGTTCCAGGGAATCTGATGCCCTCTTCTGTCCTCTGAGGGCACTGCATGACATGGGTGCACTTATATGTGTGCAGGCATAGCACTCATATACATAAAAAATAAAAATAAATGTAAAAAAATAAAAGAAAAGAATAGTAGGATTTAGCCAGGCTTGGTGGCACGTTTTTAATCCCAGTACTCTAGAGGCAGAAGCAGGCTGATCTCTCTGGAGATCAAGACTCAACAGCTGGGGCTACAGGGAGAACCTGTCTCAAAAATATATAAATAAATAAATATAAATTATCACTGATATTTAATTTATTTATTTATTTATTTGTCTTTTTGAGACAGGGTCTCCCTGTAGCCCCAGATAGCCTGGACCTTGCTATGTAGACCAGGCTGGCCTTGAACTCACAGAGATACATGCTTGCCTCTGCCTCCCAAGTGCTGGGATTAAAGGCATGGGCCATGCCTGGCTGAATTCACACTTTATATTTATTGTATGACAATTCCAAACTTTGGTGTGGAGCTTGCAAAAGCCAGTTTCCAGGTGATCATCATTGTATTTAAATACAAAGTGACTCTGTAACTGGCACTTGATTATGGTTGTTTCACTGGACACTTCAGCTTTGATTTTGTAATAATTTCTATTTATAGTGCTTTGGGCACCCTTACTGAAACCCATTTCCATTGTTTCAGGAATATCCCTGCACTTTATGTTTTTATTTTTTAAACTATTTTATTTATTATTTTTATTTTATGTGTAGGAGTGTGTTGCCTGCATGTGTGTAAGTGCACCTATGTCGTGCAGTGCCCTCCCTTGGAGGTCAGAAGAAGGTGTCAGATTCCCCTGGGACTGGAGTTACGGATGGTTGTTAGCCACTATGTGGGTGCTGGGAATCGATCCCAGGTCCTCTGCAAGAGCAGTCAGTGCTCTTAACCACTGAGCCATCTCTCCAGCCCCTATCCCTTCATTTTAAAGGCCATCAGAGCACATGGTCGAGGGGCCTGGAGTGATGCAAAGGGGACCTAGACTCTAATTAGGCTACATGATATAAATAATTTTCACCTCCAACATTTTTTTCTTGCAGTTTTTCCCCTAAATTTGAGAGCTTGAATTAGATCAGTAGAAAAGTTGGAAAATACACCTGGGTAGAAGTGGACTCTCAGCCTCTGTACAAGGCAAGAGCAAAAAGCCCCAGTTTTGCTGTGAACTTACTGTTTGGTGGTTCAGTGCGTTAACAGATGTTAACCTGGTTTCATAACAGTAACGATGGGATACAGATAGCTTATTTTGTGAGATGCTTAATTCCCTCATTAAGATAAACCTGCATTCACTTTTAATGCATGAATTTTTCTAAGTTGAGCTTCTGAGTTTGGGATTTGGGGTTTGCGGAGTTTACTTTGGGTTTGTTTTTGTGGCTCTCCTAGTTTTGGCACACTGTTTGTCTTGTCACTGTGAAGATGACAGAAATCTCTGTGGCAGGAAAGAGACAGTGTCTGGTGCCCAGAGTTAGAAACTTTTGTCCTTAATGTTTGCTGTGTTTAATTTAGTCCGTAATTGACTATACAGTCATGGATTATCAGTGTGGGAGTCAGGATGCATATTTAATGCCTGATTTAAAAAGTAGATGCAATGAGGAGAGCAATTTTAGGAAACAGTGTTCAGTGCAGCTTCAAACAAAAGCTAGAGAAAAACTCGTTTTTCCCTCTCTTAGAGAAGAGGTGATGTGTCACAGCAGGAATTGTTGTAGATCAGTGTTTATTAAGCAATGAGTAGTCATCTTTTTTGTTTTGTTTTTTTTCTTGCCTTTCCACTTTTAATGGCAAATTCAAATGGCAGCAAAGAACCCCTACTTACCTGGAGCACACCTCCTTCTTCCCTCCTTTATCTCTCACTAATAAAAGCCCCCAAAAGGTTTTGTCTACAGGAGAAGCACATGTGCTTAGTTAAAGCCTGCAAAAATGCTCTCCTGATCTGTGACCATGAAACCAGTTGAAAATGGAAGCATTCACATGTAGTGAAGTATGTGATAATCGGGGAGGACTGGCATCATGCTTACAGGAGCATAATTCATTCCATCAGAGTCCAAAGGCAGAGTTAAGTGTACCACTGGCCAGCATCTACCCAAGTTTACTCAGGTCTATGGCGCCCTCAACATGCTCTAATAAGACCTTCTGTAAAGTACATATAATTTCTTTTAAAAAGTTAAGTATGCTTCCCTGGGCTTGCACCACCGGCTAACTCTCCTAGACTGCACTACTATCCTCAGGCCTCTTGGGGTAAGTCTATAGCGCAGCTCTCCACACCGGGACTCCATGAACCACATTCACCCTGCCATCGCCCCCGCCCCACCATTCTATACTCCTAGTTTGGGCCCTGCGCCATTCCTAGTCTTGGGGCCGCAGACACCTGGGGAAACAATACTGCTTCCTGATCCTTCTCACCCAGACCAACTCAGTCCCTTTCTTGGGCCCCAGGAGCACCGCTTCTGGTCCTGGCCCCGCCCTC